>NC_092701.1:13222318-13549967 GCF_964275005.1 Diadema setosum
TTCAATTGCCACTTGTACCCAATGCATATTGTGTGGGCAAGAACTTTCGCATGCATTTTGATTTCGCGAATTTTGGCGCTCCCAAAATTAACAAAATTAAAATGCACATGAACACTCCTTGTTTTACAGTAATGCCATCTAGTCCATTCCCGTCTTCCAATATAGGATTCTGTACTACAGTACTACACACTAAAGAGTTTATTTAGCTGAAGACATACAGTGTTCAACAGGTTTGATGATCCTAAAATGTACATGTACATTGTAGGTAGAGGACCAAAGGTCCTCAATTGGAGTAGCTGCCATGTCACATTCTGTATGTTTGACCTGAATGCCTCAAGAAAGGAGGCTTCAATATATTCATTTAGATGTAGAGGTAAATGGACAAAATGCATTTACAGAGCAATTACTGTAAATGTGGACCAAACTATGGTGACGATGAATGTACTAAAAGAATATATAACCGTAGTATTCATCCACAAAAATATAAATGGGTAAAACTGACTGAAATGGATTAGCACAAAAATCATTTGTCCAAGAGTTTCCTCTATCACAGAATATCACTGAAGGCAAAATTGATAATGCAGAATATATAGTCAGATAGATTTATAATGTCACAATACCATGAACTTTCTTTTGACAGTTTCTTCATCTTTTTCCACCATTAGTTCATACAATCAAAATGTTCTTGACGTTCTAGACGTTCTTGACATTTCAGTGACCTGTTTTATAAAGAGATTAGGAAACATGGCAAGCTGGAATAATTGTTTTTTAGCTTCAATGGTAGCAGCAAAGATCAAGCAGCTAGCCTCAGGCATTAGGTTGTTGCTATGGTCACTGCAGCAAAGACTGCAATTTACAACAAAATGCAATCAGTTTTACAGCATGAGCCTCAAGGGCCCGTATCATAATCATAACATAATTTCACTTCCCTACAGATGTTACAAAAAAAGGGGGGGGGGGAATGACCACAAGATAACACTGTATACAAACAGGATTATTTTGTCACATGAAAAACTCCCCTTTCACAAAGATCATTTTCCCTGGTAGCAGCCAGGAACAACCCACTAGCCTCTGACATTACGTTGTTGCTTCAATGGTACATGACACTGCAATGACTGCAATACACAAATTCAATCAACTTTAGAGCAAAAGCCCTACGGGCCATATCATATAACACAATATCACTTCTCTGCATATCTGTAAATAGGGGGGGGGGGGGGGGACAACTAGAATCAACTTTGTTTCTAACACTGTTTACAAACAGGATTATTTTGCAATGTCAATGCCCTCCAGATCAGAGATCATAATGAAACAAGTCAGGTGGCTCACTCGCAAACACTGTCCTCCCGTCAGCGGTTGACTCCTCCAGGGCATACTTCACCATAGTCTCCTCATCTGGGAAGCCCACAAAGAAGTCCCATTGGATGGGTCTGGTAAGCTCCAGCCAGGCGCAGGCAGCGTTGTCGATGACGTCGAGGTGATTGCGGATGTAGGGCACGGAGACGAGGGAGCTGTTGGTGATGAAGGCCTGGAGGTCGGGACTCAAGGTGGAGTTGCTCAGGAATTCTGGATGTTCACTCAGCTCCTCTTCCATCTACAATATAGGCAAGGAAAGATATGACAATGCTGTTAACTGGCAATGGTCCGAAGGTCCCTCACCAGTAAAAATCACTATCGGACAAGCAATTATGTCAGGAATGGACAAGTAAAACAAGGAAAAACTGGGTACTTACTGGTCCGACAGACAAGTCAGACCAGTAGAAAATATGGGTTAGTGTGCAGCCCTGGATATGGTTTGTTGTTATTTACTCCTCACACACATCATTCTCTGACATTTATTCCATATAACATTCACCAACAGTGTATAATCTTGAATCCATTTTACAATATCATATGCACAACAGATCTGCATAATTAGCTCAAGTGCAATATCATTTCATCTCAGTCAAAATAGAATAGTAAAAGGGATAATTATGCATTGGAGTGCATACAGGCTAGAATAGTGGGAGAATGGCCATGTACTATTCGTTATTGTTAATGAAGTGTATTTACAACTTTGATTTGTCTAGGCCTGATGTGGATACTTAACCATATTCCTAAACTGATAGTGCACTATTCAAAGCCATAGATAAATCACATCAGCTCAGGATCTGTTCCATAACCAATAATAAAAGCCATTGTTTGCTAATGGAAAGAAAAATAGAGATTGCAAAATGAAACCACGCATTTAGAGCATAACTGAAACAATGCTCAAACACGATGGAACCTTGCCAAGTTCTTTTTATATACATCACAGTCTTGTTTTGTTTTGTTTTGTTTTGTTTTGTTTTGTTTTGTTTTGTTTTGTTTTGTTTTGTTTTATTTTTCTTTCTTTCTTTATCAATCCATCTAGACTCATCAACCTTGAGTGAGTATGAGCTATGCAGCTACACACAGACAGATCTCAATTGTAGAGTCCATTTTGACTCCAGGACAACTCACCTTGCCCAGGAACTCCAGAGCCTGCTGGGTAGTATTCTTCTCCAGGTACTCCCTGATGGTGTGGGAGACATTCAACCACACTTCAGCACTGTGAGAGATGTTCTTGGCCAGGTAGATGAAATCACTTGCCTTTGGAAGGAAAACAAACAGGAAATAAAGGGAAGGGGAAATATTTCAAAACCATTGACTGATCAACATTAAAGGCATAATTTACCATTTGCAGATGAAACAAAAACCCAGCATTAGTGCTTTAAAATAGTTCTAAAATGTGAGCTAGGGATAGAAACAACCACTGTAAAAATTTGAATCCGCATAATCAATGTTAAGTGCTGTTAAATACACAAAATGTGAACAACAGTTATAATAAAAATGTTTCCAGACTAAACCGTCTACAGTTGTGGTTTATTGAGAAAAACACTGATAGCTCCATATATTTTAGGCTTTATTGCGAAAATGTATATGGTAGGACGTTTTGTGATACAACAGACCTCTACACATATGCATCAAATGTGATATCTTGAACATTTTTTAAATCACTGCTCCCAAAGGTAAACAGGACCATTAACATTTTGTGTGATTTGAAGTGATTTTACCGTCTCTGTCATGTAAATCGGCAGGGTGAAAATAAACTTTATAATATCCTGCATTTGACATAATTCAAACTGCTTGTAAAATCTAAAACTTGAAAAAAAAAAAACCTTCAGTGATATCATATATAAATGAGCTTTTTTATACAATTGAGATATTAAACTGCATGACTGCATAAAGATATTGAAGACAAGGTAATCTTTGCATCAAAGAGATGGCATAAAACTATTATCAGATGACAGCAGTTCTTCTTTGATATCCCTCATAATTCTGACAAAACTCACTCCAACACACTAATATTTGCTCTGCCAATATTGAGTATTTTTATCCCTGCATTGCTTCAAAAGTGTTGAAAATTGAGAGAAAGTATAACTTTTTTTTATGTCTCATGGTCTCTGTTACTACTTCAGTTGCCTTTTTTAAGAATGTGATATTTGAAATCAATCTCGGCCATTTCAATGCTTTGTCACTGTCAAAAGCTGAGCATTTCCATTTCCTTCTCTAGATTCTGCATCAATCTTAGAATGCCATCAATAATTCCTTGAGTCTCCAAATCAAATATTGAAGCTGACTGCATGACATATGGCCTACTTTGTCTATGAGGTCCCGCACATCTGGTGTGTTGGGGGAGTAGAGGATGGTTGGTCGGCTGAACAAGACGTGGAGGAGCAGGCCAAGACTCTTCTTCTGGACACGAGTCAGCTTCAGTCCCCTGATGTCTCCCTTGGCTAGCAGTGCCTCGTTCACCCTGGGCTGCACCCCACACACACTGAAGTTCCAGGGTCACAAAAAAGGTTTAAGAAAATGAAAATGCATAAAATTGGATAGAGAGAGCAAATGGCTACTAAAAGTCTTGCAAATATCAGGTAGAAGATGAAAATATATACAGCACTACATTTAAATGAATTGCATTTAATCATCCAACTCTGGAAATCACTGGAAAGAAAATTTCAGAATATTATACACACAGATTACCTCTTATCCTGGACATTGGCATTTCTATTTAAAAAAAAATAAAAAATAAAAAATAAGATAAAGATCACATAAGCCCAACAAACAAAAGGGAAAACTGGTTTCTCTGTGAGCAAAACACACCAAACAAATAATGAAAACAAACCTGTACTGCATCTTGGCCCAGAAGCGGTAGAGCTGCGCCACTTTCTCTTTCTGCTCCTCACTCTTGGTTTTGGGTTTGACATTGGGCTTGGGTTTGGGCTTGGGTTTGTTGATGGGTGTGCTGAAAACGGGCGTGGGGGTGGTTGAGGGAACCTTGGTGGAAGTCACATTGAACCATGATGCATTCCAACTCAAAGATGCGTTGGTGAAGTTTGTCAGGAAGTCATGGCCAAGTATCGTGACAGATGGCTGGGTGCTTGTGTCCATGGACTGAGAGGTATTCCCAGGGACAGGGGAGCCAGGGCGTGAGTCGAGGGTGGGGCCATCTGATGTGGATGAGGGGGAAGAGGAGGGCGTCGTTGCAGCAGGGGTGGTTGGCGCCTCTGTGGGGGGAGGCACTGTGGTGGGGGCTGGACAGGCATCTCCGGGAAGTTTCAGCGCAAATTCGTAAACATCCTGCAGGGTCTGCTGAAAGCGAGCAAACTTTTGGACCTATGTTGTAAGGAGAAAAAAAATCAAACAATTATCTGCATCCCAATACTGAGCGCACAACCAGCACACTCATCATAACTGTTTGTTTTGTATTTATCTTGTGATTAAAACCAAGGCAATATATTTGAATATTTTTCATCCAATGACACAAACAGCTTCAGTAACAGTAGCCTATCTTCATCTCCATCCCCACCCTCCCCCCCCCCCCTTAAATAAAAAAGAGAGAGACTCGTCAGTCTAGCCTTCCCCTGAGCAGTGCACTTTATGTATTATGCGTGTTTAATACTACTGTTTGTGTTACTACTTCCTGAGCTAAGATCATCAAGGAGAAATCAAACTATATCTCTGCTTTTCGCCTCAAAAAAAAATAATATAAGAATAATGAATCAATGCATTGTGAGATTTAGAAATAGAGTTTTCGCATGCTCCTTGAGGCTTTCATGCTTTGGCTTTTACCCCCTCTTGGCTCCATTCTATAGATCACTTACCTCTTTTGATGCCAAGAGAGCCTTTATCCTACTGTGTAGGAGATCATCATCGGTGAGATTAAGCTGTTAAGAGATCAGGGTATGTCATTAAATTCAGGCTTTTCAGTCTTGAAAATCCTGAGCTGATAAGGAATTTCATTGTGCAGTATGTTGAAGGTTTATTGAGATTACCCAACCAGGCGTCACTCGATGTACAGGTAGAGAAATTTTGTTTACTGCCAAACCCAAAGTATCTTATTTACGAGCAAACATAAAATGATACCACAAATTTGAAATGATTTGCAGAAACTACATGTACCAGCAATTTAAACACCTGCCCTCCTCACCCCCCCCCCCCCTTACCCCACACACAAATTCTGTCCTTTGAATTATAAGGACTTTCTGCTACAAGAATACTGAATTGTGCAGTTGTCAACTACACACCGTTATTACATATTTTTACTGACTAAATTTCTGTCATCTGCAGGACAATTCAAAATGTCTTGCGTGATAGTCGATACCACTCTCACAGCATAGACCACGAAACATCTTGTTGGGAAAAGCTGAATAATAACAAGTTGCTCTGGATAAAGAGGAAAATGATGTGGGCACATGACAGCAATTCAATATTCAACAAATTCTCTCCACAAGGACGGTAGCCTCATTGACATTAATTCAAAATCAGTTAATGTCAAACTTCAGTATAACTTTCCAATTATGTGGTGAACCCAAACAGACAATCAAACCATGACATTTTCTAAATCTATAAAGGAGTTTATTATGGGCAAGGACATAATTTTGATGTACTGTAGGTACATCAAAATGAAAAGAATAAGTACTTTGGTTTTTTTAGCTGATGTATGATTGCAATCCTACATTAAAATATTTGAAACTTTAACAGAGACCACAACGCTCCAACTGTATCTCACAGACCATCCTAACATAAGGTATCTTTAGAATATTTACAGTATTATCGTCATGCCATTGGATATCAGTGATTTTCCTACACTGCCATCCTACCTGGTCTATCAGCTTGTCGAGATCAATCTGTCTGTGCAGTTCTTGAGAGAGACTGACAAAGAGTGGATAACTCTCCTCATGGTTGCACACTCTGTCTCTGAAATCAGCCTGCAAATGATACATTATATCATAGAATACATAATCTTCACTCAATCTACTCACTCGGGATTCAATATACACAAGCCTTCATTGCAAAGTCAACGAATGAAAACCATGCATCAAACTATTGTAGATACACAATGATTTCGTGCTTATTATGGTGATCATGGGATGTGACGTGCAAGTACATCGTTAACCACAATACACAATGTAGAAATATAAACAAAGATAAACTTGGTTCATTTAATAGAAGCTCAATAATGTTACTGTCAGGTTCTTCATGAATACATTGTATCTCTTTACGCTCGTGGTATCACACATACGCGTGTATATTCACTACAACAACTTTCTTAATGCATTTAAAACTCCAATTCCAAGGAAAGATGTTTATTATCATGACTGTATGATGATAACAATACATGTATAACAATCATTATCGCAAGAACCTGGACCCTGTTTTATCAAAAGATATAATCATTTTTTTTTTTTTCCTTACCACACAGGCTGCCATATAATAGAAATCAACTTTATAATCAATTTTAACTCTTCACAAAACAGGGCCCTGAACAGGGCCCTGATCTTCTCAGGCTTGCCTCTCCAGTTCCTTGTTGAAATAGTGTATACAGTATACAGCTTGCTAGTGGAAATGACAAAGCAAATAGTCTAAGCACAGAAGACAAAATTGTTATCCTGTTTTGCATACTGCAATGTACAAGGCAACAGAGCTACCTGTGTGAGGAATGGAGTCGCGAGTGAAGCTTTTATTTTACTGTAGCATTTGCCAATTTATCAATCGGTTGGGGCAGGCTTGTGCATTTGAGCAAAATATGTGAGTTTGGTACGCCATTAACTGAGTGGGACACGAGAATGTGGCACATAAAGAGATAATACAATTCATGTGCCATACACAGAGCAGTTAACTTTAAATACACAATTCGTAGCATTTCAGTTTCACACCTCTCCATTCACACTTCTACTTTCATTTTGCTTTTCCAATGATGGAGTACACATATCATATGCTTTAATACTGGAAAAAGAGCAGTCATTATAGTTAAAGGACAAGTACACCTTCATATACATGACATGTGGATTGAGTGAATGCAGCAATATTAGTAGAACACATCAGTGAAAGTTTGGGGAAAATCGGACATTCCGTTCAAAAGTTATGAATTTTTTAAGTATCTGCACAGTCACTACTGGATGAGAAGACTACATGTACTATAGCGTATGATGTCACATGCGTACAACAATATAAGGAAAATATAAAAAGAATTTCACAAAATTTTACTTTTTGAAAAAAAGTGCACATTTCTCCGACTCGTCCCTGACGTATGTTAAGGGTAATATTATTCTCCTTGCCTTCTGAAAGAGGGAAGTCAAGTGTTCTTTTATTATGCAAGAAAAGTGAAAATATCTTGAATTTTCTTTATATTTTCTTTATATCATTGTATACATATGACATCACAAGCTGTAGTAGTCTTCTTATCCAGCAGTGACTAAGCAGAAACTTCAAAAATTCATAAAGCTCTTTTGAATGGATTGTCCAATTTTCTTCAAACTGTTGCCGGTCAATGTGTTCTATTAATATTGTGGCATTCACTTAATCCACATGTCTATGAAGGTGAACTTGTCCTTTAATGTTTACTGCTTCCTTGATATCACTACATAAGGAGAAGACACAAGTTCACATCATTTTTTTATCTGTCTCACATCCTGGCGCATTACATATTATCTTTTCATGTCATTAGTCCACTCATAATTCTTCTTTGTTATCTGCTAGTATTCTCAAAATACTTGACATACTTTTATTATGCTTCATATAATGCTATCAGTTCATGTACATATCATGTAGGTATTAGATTGCACTATAAGACACTCTAATGAGATACGGAGTGCCTATGACCCCGTTTACAGTGCGAGGCTCGGCCGGGGCCGAGCCGGGGCTGAGCCCTCCTTCATTTCAGTGTAAACGCGCAAAAGGCCAAATGCCAGGCCAAAATTGGCCGCGCATTTGGCCACACTCTGGAGGTGGTCTCGGCCTCTTCTTGGTGTAAACGCAAACTGGGCCAAATGCGCGGCCAATTTTAGTCTGGCTTCCAGACCCTCTGCCCGTACTATTTCGCTATTCACGATATCAACCCCCTCAACGTCGAAAACTAGTATAGTTTAAGGTGGTTTTGTCCTGCAAAGGATTTTTCCTTCGGCAAAGGCCTTTGCCCGAACGGCGACTTCATCGCCACGGAATCCAGTTGGCAAAGGGTCTGAAAACCAGGCTATACCAAATTGCGTTTGTTTACAAGCAGAGCCCCACTACGACAAAATATTGAAAGGTTTGAAATAAAAGCGCGGCCGAGCCCAGCAGTGTAAACGGACAAAATTGCGGGGCTCAGCCGCGGCTTGGCCGCGGCTCGGCCCAGCCCAACACTGTAAACGGGGTCCTAGATCAGGTCAGATGTCTAGTGGTAGGAGTACCACATTAAAATGTGGTTAACTTGAGGGAAATGATTTCAGAAGCACTGAATGACAACAAATCAATTAGTGCTCAGTAATGAATCATGATACAGCAATTTACTTTTTTTTTTCTTTATAGAGCTAAAAGGTGAAACAGTCTTGATAAAATTGCATTTTCTGAAACAACTGACAGACTGACATCAGTTTCAGACTGACTGTAAGGTATGACACTGCAATTCAATGGTATCATGTGAGAAAGGTCTGGTGAAAGTTACAAAATGTACAATGTACATGTACATTTTATGCAATCCAGCACAGATCAGCATCTGTTTGTTATGTATTAATAACTTGAAAGTGAAAGTCATTCACTTTTGCACACAATGCCTCACCATATTTCTGCTGAAGTTTTGTTTGTGGCATGACAATGGCAACCTTTCCATGCACTATACACACCCAGACACTACATTGTACACATGGTGTATGGTAGGCTCTCACTGTTTATAACATATATTCACCCCTTGCTCACATCAACTCTACATTGTACAGTCATACATTTCACATACTGTACCAGTTCTTTTTTAATCAGATAAAATCTCACTGAAAATAAACTCTAGTCAATGTCTTCTGGAGCAAGCATGAATCCAGAGTGAACTCAAACAGCAGTATCTGTATGAAAGATAATTCCAGTGACTGATAACATCCTTTCTGGCTTAAAGATAATAAAAAGTTTTGGTACCTCAAAAGTTTCCCTGAATTTCCTTGTCTTAGTTTGTGTTTCAGGTTAAAGTACGTTGTCTGTGAGACTTACTCGCCCCAAAGTGCTCTCATGTCTTAGTAATCATGCAATAATGGTTTCGTACCAGAGCCGCCGCCGTACGGCGGCGAGGTAGTATTGTACGAAACCACTGACTGCGACCAGCAGCCCCACACGCATAGCGTAATGGGGCTTCGCATTGTAACATTCAGGATCATGACAGATTTAGTATCGCGGGTAAATGTCAACTTAAAATCCAAAAATTTCTTCAATTTGAAGACTTACCAATTAAGTTGAAGTATTGAAAACAGGCTTCGGACAACGTTTGGTTCTGCCAATAGTCCCTTTCTGTTCGAATTGATGATTGAATGTGACTCGGTCGAGAGGACCTTGGGAGAGCTACATACATGTACACTGAATACTACGGCCAGCGCATGCGCACACAAACATCTTATCCGTTCATGGATTTGAAATTTGTGCGCATGTGATGTGTTCGCGATCGCATGCATTGGCTGTAGTATTCAGTGTATGTACAATTGTAGCTCTCCCAAGGTCCTCTCGACCGAGTCACATTCAGTCATCAATTCTAACAGAAAGGGACTATTGGCAGAACCAAACGTTGTCCGAAGCCTGTTTTCAATACTTCAACTTAATTGGTAAGTCTTCAAATTGAAGAAATTTTTGGATTTTAAGTTGATATTTACCCGTGATACTAAATCTGTCATGATCCTGAATGCTACAATGCGAAGCCCCATTACGCTATGCGTATGGGGCTGCTGGTCGCTATGCGTATGGGGCTGCTGGTCGCTGTTGATTTTGCATGATTACTAAGACATGAGAGCACTTTGGGGCGAGTAAGTCTCACAATGTTAGTTATATGAAAGGTACTTTAACCTGAAACACAAACTAAGACAAGGAAATTCAGGGAAACTTTTGAGGTACCAAAACTTTTTATTATCTTTAACAACACAGTGGAAGGAAGTAGCGTGCCAGTGTCAGAGGTACAGTTTTGTAACATAAACATTTATTGTCGTAATGTTCATTCACGATCCTTCCACTCTCAAATCATAAACATCTCCTTATACATAATCTGTACTTGGAAGCTGAAGAGAGTTACATCCTACATACAGTACCATATAGTATTTTGTTTTTTATCTTTTTTTTTTTATGCAATAATGTAGCATTGTGGGCATGTACTACATACAGTAGGACCTCAATTATCCAGCCATCAATTATCACAATTCTCTGTTTTCTGGACGTCGACTGGCTAACAAATCTGTTTATGTTTCCATGCACTTTTAGTGCCAATCTCACTCAAACAGATGTTCAACCATTATCATGCGAATACACGGCGGGACACATTCCAATCATCACAGCAGACTGTTAACTTTTAAGTCAGTTCTTAAAACGAAGTCAATGACTGGTGCCGCGCTTGTCACTGACACTGAGTTCACAGCAGCGGTTACAGTACAATGCAGCGGCAGGATTCGATGAGTCTCAATATTGATCTCATTGTCAGTCAATGTCAATCAAACAAACAATACATGAAGGGATATTTTACTTATATTCAATTTCCATTCGGTATCAATTTAAAGTATGAAACATGACAATGCAATGCAGATAATCATAATACTAGTGAATTGATAATAACATGTATATACCCCTAGCACGATATGCCAGAAAGTGCTGCATTTGAGCATATCTCTCTTATCCAGCCAAATCGATTATCTGGACGCCTGCCGGTCCCAACGTGGCCGGATAATCAAGGTCCTACTGTATTTAAAGATGTTTCTTAAAAAAAAAAAAAAAAATGAAGCTGAAGTTTAGATGTTGGTATTGCAATAATGAATCAGGCTACTTGTTAGCTCACCGTTGAGTTCTGTGGGTTGTCAGAGTCGGAGGTATAGAGAAGAGTTCCCTCCCCATCACTGCACGTCAAGTCTTGGAGTTCATCTGGGCTCAACAGTTTGTCCTGGTATTGTAGGGGAAATAGAGGAAGACAGTGTAAGGAACCAATTCATCCTCTCGGGAACTAAACTTTCTACATCACTGCATTTGTTTTCAGCATGAATTTACATGAACAAAACAACAGCAACACCAAGGTATAAAGTTAAATATTACACTAGAGTTAATATTTCAATGAAGAGCTCCATATCAATGCATTGCAAGAGACTTTTCCTCAGATCTTTGGATGGATAGCAAATATTTTTTCAACATTCTGAATTTGCTGAAAGAAATAAATGAATTGAAAGCATACTACCTTCTGAAAATGTCTTTGAAATTACAAAAAAAAATGGATTAAAATGATTTCTTTTTACCGTTTATTCTTAATCTTTGTACCATTCTACATTTCTGATTGCTATTTAGGTATGCAGGTCCCCTTGGAAGAACAACTTGTACATTGAGAAGGGCTACAATACTTGAAAAAAGATTGAATAAATAAGTATAACATAATCATACAAGTACTTCCACCTCTGAAATTCCAAAAGGCACCAATATGTAAAACTTACATGAATTGATTCTACAGTGCGATAAAGTCATTTTATCACATATGTCCTGAGTACAAGAACTTTTTTTTTTGGGGGGGGGGGGTACATGTACTTGTACATGTACAAACAGCAAATAACAATCGAATGAAGAGTGGTTAAAAGACCTGCTATTTCTAAGATACATGTGTAAAACAAATATTTCGTTAATCTCTCAGAATCATTTTTGTAAAAGAACTCCTCTCAGTTAGCAATCCCATTACCAAAGTGTCCAAGTCCATCCCATCATGAGTTTAACATGTATACATTTATGCAACTTGTATGGTTACATTCAGCAGAAACACTAGCCAAGAGTTGTGTCCCTATTTTTGAGGGGTAGAGAAGGAGTAGGTGGGATCATCTTTCAAACCAGTTGTACATTTACATTTTTTTACATTCCTCTATCACTAGTGTACATATATGAAGGGTTTGTTTGCAAAAACCGATAAGTCCATTTTTGAAGATTTTGAAATACGATATCTGTCATAAAGTACAAAATAATACCTTTTAAATGATATATTGGTCACTACATATAAAGGTATATTTTTGAAGTTATGGTCAAAAGAAGCAAAAATTTTCTTATTATTCTCTTTATTTTTCTTGACCTTTAATCGCAAATATCTCCATTTGGCAAATATGGACTTATCGGTTTTTGCAAACAAACTCTTCATATACATACATGTACATATGTATGTAGAGGAGATATGCATATCAAGACCATATTAATGTACAGCAAATACAATTGAGAAGATACATGTAGACAGCCAAAGAGACTATAAGTTAAAGCAAATAAATGCAGTCATCATCATAATAATACTCTCTGAATACCAGGATAATTGGATACCATGTAACCCAGAGATGACAACCAGGCTGTAAACAGCATTGGAGTATTCTGAGGGCTGAAAAGGCATATTATTGGTGAAAAAAACAGCATTTTTACCTTTCCCGTCTGATCTCACATTGCTATGTTGTGTAACAGCAGTCCATCAAAGATACCCCTATCCCAATACATACCCGAATTGTAATAGCTATATACAGAATGAAACTCCCTTCACCAACACGGGTTGGACTTGCTGAATTATGGCTTATGACACAATTCACATACACAGAGTCCATCTATGAAAAATCAAAATCTAAGATCCCTCAAAAAGTAGACGTGTACATTTTGTATATGATGGGCTGCACACATAGCTAGGCAATAATTACAATTTGACGTTTTATCCTTCCTAACCACTGGAATGGTTCTTGCAGACCTAAAAGCTTGGGAGGAAACACATCAGGGGGAAATGATAGATTAATGCTGGGCACTAATTCATTCTCTCACAAACAGTACAGTGCTACTCATTCACATGTATGAGACCTTTATTCAATAAAGCTGATTAATGTTGTGCAATTATGATAGAATTATAATAATTTTTGCTAGGTCATTTGGGGAATGTGGGAAATAATCCAATCTTTGAAGCAATAATGGGCTAGGTGCCCACTTAAATGCAAATGACCTGGCAAATGATTATATTTCTTTCATAATTGCACAACATTAATCAGCTTTATTGCACAAAAGGTCTCATACATGCGAATGAGTAGCACTGTACAGTTTGTGTGAGAATACACTAGCAGGCACTTGGCCCATTGCTTCAAAGATAGGATTACTCCCCCAGAGTCACTGCATCACAGACCCAGTTCTCACTTTAAACATGATACAATATATTGTCGCTGGGGGGAGGAGACCTCGTTCTACAAAAGGTCAAATGTTCAGGGGAGAAAAAAAAAAACAATGACAGCCAAAGCACTATATCAAATGGGATAGCCTTTCCTTTGACATGCCGTGGTGGCTCCATTTGGGGGTAAGACAGCTACTGTGTAGGATTTGACAGGGCATCACTTAACTTATTATCTCACCATTAATCCAAAAAAAAAAAAGTCATTTTCACCGAAATTTGAGATACAAGGTCTTGTCACCCCAGCGAATATTATACAATCTATTATATCTATTTCATGAATCTATAGTGTGTATAGTATGACATTTTTGATATTTCAGATGTTCAAAAATGTCATTCCTATGACATCCATTTTCTCCATTATTCAGATAGCCCTAAATCTGTCACACTGAAAAGCACTATTGCAGCAATGGTGGGAAGAATCATGTGCTTGCAACATAATATCATGTGCTTGTTTTTTACAATTGCTATGCAGGACTTCTAACTCAAACAGATCAATGTCTATGCCATTTGTGAGCAGGAAATTACAAAATACAAAATACTGATTGTAAAATCCACTATTAAGTGGTACTCAGACTTACTACAAATTTCTGAGGTTATGCCACTGAAATTTCGAGCAGTGGCATACAATTTTAGAAAGCATGATAGTGCAAAGAGTAATGTTACTACAGCATGATGCAACTTCCTGTGATAGCATTGTACAACACATGCACAGTATGCTTGGCGCATATATGAAAACAGACATTTCTGTATATAAACATGTGATGCCAGCTTCACATGGCAAAATTTTACTTGGCCTTACAACCTCTTCGCACTTCACTTTGGACTTGTAGATTTGTTTCTCCAACAACAGATAAAAAGTTCTTTTGGAAGGTCAACTGAATATCTCACAAATATCAATCACTCATCTGCTGATTTGTGTTTTATGTAGCATTTCAAATCATCACAATTATGATAATGCCAAGGATTATTTCCTTCAGACAAGTTTCTTGACAATTCATGCTCTTCCCAGACAAAAAGAGTTCATGAACTAGCAGCACATCCTGTTTACAGTCTGTTTGGAACTTGAGGAATGTCGGTGTAGAGCACCATTTTATTCCAAAATTCCATTCCCCCCCCCCCCCTCCACTTCCCGGCAGTAATGATTTTATCTGGCACAGTTTTGTGCACATAACAGATATTGACTTTCAGCATGTGGTATTCTTTTTGACAATAATAAGGTCTTTATTATTGTTCATCAGATAAAAGCTAGAGCAAAGTGACTGCCATCCACAAAGACAAGGGAGTCACCACCATCCCATTTGTATGTGGCAATTACATTGTAAGTGCAAAATTTTGTTAAAAATGAAGGCAAAGTACAGTGACCTTGACCCCATTGTTTGTGATTTTTATCTTTTAAAGGCATTGTTTACCATTTGCAGATGAAACAAAAACCCAGCTTTACTGCTTCAAAACAGTTCTGAAATGTGAGTTAGGGATAGAAACAACCACTGTAAAAAAGTTACTCAGTATGATCAATGTTAAGTATTGTAAAATATAAAAAAAATGTGAACAATAGTTATGATAAAATTGTTTCTGGACTGAACTGTCTACAGTTATGGTTTGGTGAGAAAAACAGTGACATCTCCTTATTTGTAGGCTTTATCGTAGAATTTTTATATGGTAGGAAGTTTTGTGATACAACTGACCTACACATGTGCATCAAATGTGATCACTTGAACTTTTTAAATCACTGCTCCAAATGGTAAACAATACCTTTAACAAAATACTTGACTATTCACTTTGATCTTTCATAATTGGTTTCCAAGGCTCAGTAGGGAGCTCTGTGATTGGCGAGTATGTTTCTTTGGCTCCTTGGAAAGTTAAATGTCATAGTAAAGCCTAGCTTTTACTATTAAACAGGACACACTCCACATTTTGTGACATCCTTGCATTGACGATTTCATTGTGCTCCTTACACTACGGTATACATGTACATGTATTTGTCAAGATGTACGTAATATACACTATGTGCAATATTCCACACTATGAAGATTACAAAGACGAGTTGGTTTGGGCTTTACCTCAAAGTATTGGGCAAGCTGCTGAGATGCGGACACATTGTTGCCCGTCGTGTCGGACACTCCTGGACTCTGGCTGAATACATCCACCAAGCCATCCATGCTGTACAGGTCCCCAGCGCTCACTGTCCTGTACAGGGCTCCTTTCTTCACGTGGCCGAAACGGCGGTCGAGGAAATCGCTGAAATCTGTGGCGTTGTCCACTCTGTAAGGATTACTGCTATTACGGGGCTCAGTTCCATACAAGGATTTGAACAGCTGGAAATAAGCACACATTATCATTAGTAATCATTAGGCCTATGTCACATATTGTTCTTGGGATGACAAAACCTCCTATCTCCAAATGTCACATGTACAGTCGTACAGTCCACAGTGAAAAAACATGGCAGCCAAAGCACTGCAGCTAAAGGGATTGTCTTTCCTTTGACATGCTGTGTTTTTTTTTTTTTTTTTTTTTTTTTACATAAGGCAGATAGGATTTGGACAGGACATTACTGAATTGATTGTCTGACAATTAATCCAAAAAATAATTTCAACAAAATTTGAGATATGTCTTGTTACCCCAAAAACAATATATTACAAAAGATGTAGGCACAGAGGCAAGAGACAAGACCAAAGAAAGAAAAAAAAAATATCCTGGTGAATAAAAGAAGTCCTCACAATACCTCCTCAAATGATAATACATGTACATATATGTTATGTACATATTTCAGTTCTGCTCCTGAAAAGCACATACAGGAAATACTGTAAAACATGAAATATTCGCGGCATGAAATTTTCGCGAATTGGAGCCGAAAGCCTTTTTCGTGGCATGAAATTTTCACGAATTGCTACTGGCATTCAATGCATGTAGTGTAGACAAAAGCTTTCGCGTGCATTTTAATTTCGCGAATTTTGGCACTCGCGAAATTCGCGAAATTAAAATGCACGCGAAAATTTCTCGTTTTACAGTAGCATTCTCACATTTCGGGCACGACAAAAATATCACACAAAGTCACTATACAGCAGAAATTTTTGCGCAAGAAATTTCTTGCGCTCTGCTGGGTAAGATTAATTTTTCATGATTTTAATTTCACAAATGGTCACAACTATTGGGCAAGCTCTTCACAAAACTCACCACTGCCGTGGCAGCGAAAATGAGTTTGCAGAACATATTACTGTAAACTGGTCTGCATTACAACAGGAAATTCACTCACACTACAGGACTAGCACACATGAAGAAAACTACAAATAACGTAACAGTTTACCCCCACAATATGTACACTGAGATCAAAGATATAAAATACACACAAGCATTTATTAAAAGCAAAAAAAAATATGGGTACCTTTCTTTTTGTATTCGTTTCATGTTGCACAAAATGTGTACGAAAATTTCCACTTTCACACTATATGAGAGAAATACGTTGTAACATACACATAATCATGATCAATAGTGAGGTGTGATCACTGCAAGAAAAAAAAAAGAGACAGACAGAGTAGGAAGGTGCATATCAGGTTCATTAGAAAATCTAGAAAACAAAACAAAAACACTAGCATTGGTACACTCCGGTGTACAGTATTCCATCAATAATTATTTGATGGAAAATGACATCATAGCAAACTTAAGGTAATTCTTCTTAAGATGCTGACTATCATGCATGCAGCAAATGGAGAGGAGCAAGAATGAAGGTATGATATACAATGAATCTCCTTCACACTAGTTAAAGGGAAGATAAACCCCAAGAACAATGTGAATTGAGTGAAAGCAGCAACATTAGTAGAACACATCAGTGAAAGTTTGAGAAAAATCGGACAATCGATGCAAAAGTTATGAATTTTTAAAGTTTTGGTGTTGGAACCGCTGGACGAGGAGACTACTAGAGGTTATGACGTATGAGTGGACAACAATACCAAGAAAATATAAAGAAAATTCTACAAAAATCCATTTTTCATGAAAATTACAAATTCCATCAACTTGATATTGACATATGTTAGGGGTAGCAATTATTCCCCCTGCTTTCTGAAAGAGGTTGGTCCATTGCTCTTTCATAATTCTAGAAAAGTGAATTTTTGTTGAATTTCCTTTATATTTTCTTTGTATTGTTGTCCACTCATACGTCATATCCTCTAGTAGTCTCCTCATCCAGCGGTTTCAACACCAAAACTTTAAAAATTCATAACTTTTGCATCGATTGTCCAATTTTCCTCGAACTTTCACTGATGTGTTCTACTAATGTTGCTGCTTTTACTCAATCCACATTGCTTTTTGGGTTTACCTTCCCTTTAAGTTTGTTGTCATTTTCAAAAGGCTGTTTGATTTGATATTTTCATTTTGCTTGTCTGCCTCCTTCAAGTGTTTTGACCTGTGGTCATCGTTGTTTGTATTCATTCACACATGGATTCAAAGAGAAAAATTGTTATGTGGAAGAAGGTTACAAAGATTTCACATTAAAAGCACTAACCCCTTTCCCTCACTAAACATACCGGTACATTAAGGAACCAGCCTATGGGATTTAAAGGGATAGATCCAGCCAAAATCTCTGTTCTTCAGGAGTTACAAGTAGTACTACACACCTGTAGTTCAAGGCATGTCTCAGTCATAAATGAATTATCTACATCTTTCAAAATGAGAAAAAATGATAATTAAAAAAATAATAATAATATATTATATATATATATATATATATATGTAACAATGCAATAGCAGATTATGTTTAGAAAATCCTTCTTTACTGACACTGATGTAATGATGTCAGAGTGAAGGGGAAAAAATCAATCAAGCATACACAAATTGAAAAAATATATATATATTTATATTTGTAAGCAATCTTCATCATGGTATGTATTCAAAAAAAGTCACTACGTTCAACTGTTTGAGCATGATTTTTTTTTTTCATAGCTTCAAATTCACACTATATCAATGATGTATGTAGTATGTACATGTACCATGTGAGACCAAGCAACTCATATTTCTTTGTGCTGAAAACACCATTTCACAGTGCCTCAAGCTTGGAGATGGCTTCAAAATTTATTTCCACACCACAAAAAAAAAAAAAAAATGTTGCTCAAAATGAAATTTGATATGATAACAGCAAATTTTGGAGATCAGCTCATTAATTAATTATCACATCGTCTTCTGTACAACAGGGAAGGTGAGTACAACATCCATATTTCCTGGGTATTTTTAGAAAAAGCCCTAGACAAACTGCAGCTCATTCAATATTACGCACACATCACTTCAAAGGATTGTTTATTCATGTGCAAAGTACAACAATGCTGCATGGGCATACTATGGTTCGATTATTGTCAGAATACACAGAATGCACAGTCACACGTGAGGAGATTTTTCCCATTAATGCTAATGAGGGGGAGTTGGGTGGCAATAGAAACTCTATAAACCAAACATGATTATAAGTGCTTCGGCTGAATGAGTCATGACCCAATACCTGTCTGGTGCTGATGTTGTGATGAACGATGTGGTGTGCATCGCCCCGACTGAGGCTGAGGTTCTGCACCAGGAACCGCTCGAATCCGTCATCATCATTGAGCACAGCAGACAAAGGGAAATCTGTAGGGAAGAATGGAGGACAAATGTACAAACATACAGACGATACAAACAGACAGAGCAATGTTATGATGATAAGATTAAATGATAACATCTCTCATTTTTCAAATTGATAGGAAAAGATAGGTGGCCGTAGATTAGAGTGGTCTATCGTATTATGAGTGCTTATCATCTGTCTTTGACAACATACTGCTGAATTCACTACAATTACATTTAATCCAATGAAGTAATTCTATTGAAACTGCATCACACTGTAAATGCTGCTATGTGCTCATGAGAAGCAGGGTTTAGTGTAATAGCAGGAGCTACAAATGTACAGTTGCTGGTAATCAACATCAAGAATCAAGGTATTGACTCACAAAAACCCCATTGGTTTTACATGTAGCATTTAGTTTAGGACAAATGTATTAGTAAAAAGATTTAGCAGCTACGCCCCTACTCGATCTTCAGAATTTTACTGTAAAATCATTACAATGATGGAATAATTTGATGTATTAAAGATACAGCTGTACATTTCCTTCTACACATTTAATCGATAATTTTCTCATTTTGAAGAGATTTGTGCATGAGGCAATAAGAGACTACACCTCATTTACATTAAATACAGTATGTAGTTGTGATTGAAATCATTGTTTTGTGAAATTTGTTACTTGGTTTTGACTGAGATGGGGATTCCCATTTTTGTGAGATACATTTGTAATTTAAACCCACTCATATATGAAGTATTTACGTGCATGCAATTTCAAAAGGAATCAAAAGTTTATTTGATGACAATTGGTTTAGAAATGGCTAAGGTATCCAAAAAACAAAGCAAAACAAAGCAGTCCTTTTGAAATAAAAGGTGGGACCGACCTTTTCTAAGGACCACTTTACTATTTCATACAATACTGTAAGTGGTTTCTGATTGTTGTCTCACATCTCACATCTCAACCAGAACTACGTGTACACTGTATACCATCCCTTGTAGCAGGGCAGATATGTAACAAAATTTGGCCGAGATGCTCACATCCGGCGGAAAGTATGAAATTTTGCATATAGGGGTATTTTGGGGCGCTGATTTCAAATATTGCCGGATCCAAGAGATCTGACCACGGGGTCGGCCGCCATTTTGAATTCCAATATGGCCGCCATCACAAAACAAATTTAAAGATCCCTACCTTCAGTTCTGAATGACCTGTGGCACCAAAATTTGGCACACATGAGCGTTTTAACATATTAAATTTGATGACAGATTGATTTGAAGTGTCTGACAAACATCGAATGGCCGCCATTTTGAATTCCACTATGGCCGCCTCGACGAAATATTCAAAATCCCTACCTCGATTTCTAAGTGGTGAGTGACGCTGAAATTAGGTGTAAACGAGTATTTTAACATACTGAGTTAAAATATTAACTACTGTTGACGTGTCTGACAAACGCAATGCCTGCTATTTTGAATTCCAATGTGGCTACGAAGACAAACACCACGACTAACATTCACGGGCATGTCAAAAACTGCAGCAAAAAGGAAGCATAATGCACCTTTCACTGACGTCACAATGTAAATACAGCAGCGCGCACTCAATCAGTTACAAACGCGCGCTAAATCAGGTAGCCTAATTTACAAACCCGAGATAGAGATTTTCAACACTCCAACATGACAACTTTGTATAAAAATTCAAATTGGCTGCCGTGCAGCTTGTCAGACATACAAAATAAATCTGTTATTGAAGTCATCATATCACCATGCTTTTATGTATCAAAGTCCAATGGCTTAAATGCCATTCAGAACTAATGATAGGGATCATTGACGGCGGCCATATTGGGATTCAAAATGGCAGCCGACCCCGTGGTCAGATCTCTTGGATCCGGCAATTTTTGAAATCAGCGCCCCAAAATACCCCTATATATGCAAAATTTCATACTTTCCGCCGGATGTGAGCATCTTTTTCACATATCTGCCCCACTATGAAGTGTTCTGCAAAATCAGGGAGACTAAGCATTCTCTGTCTTCACTAAAAATTCAAGAACATTCTCATTTCTGGCAACATTACTTTTTCATTGATGAGATTTTGGGTAACATTTTTCAGACTCAAGTATGTCCATTATTTGAGCTAAAACCCTGCTGATCCTCTCCACATTACAAATGTCACCTCAACATCTTTCAATCATAATTTTAAATTCAGGGGACACTATGTCTTCACCTGGGGCAGAGGCGAACTTGTATTCCACAGAGTTTGGGTCAGCGAGGATGTCTTGAAAGACATCGGGTAGGAGAGACAGGTCCTCATGGGAGAAGCGCTGGGTGAACAAGGTATTCCTCTTCAACAGCCGATTTAGCTGCTCTAAAAACATTGATGCCCTGCAGGGACACAGAGATCAAGAGGTTGCAGGTAATGGAAGGGCATTGTATACATAGTACATGTATACAAACTCTACACGCTAATGTGACATCATTGAGCTGACATGATCATAAATACGCCCACTAGTGCAATTGGAAAGGAGGGTATACTTTATGAGATTGTATTACAAGTAAAAGCATCATCATCAGATCTAATGCCTGTATGAAGAATGGAGAACTTTTCTTTGAAACACCTGACATTTTTTTTTTCTCTAGTTGGAAAAGTACAAGAAATCTAAGTAACTACAGAGTAGGATAACAATGATTATGATCACATCTCAACAAATGTTCACGCAGCTTCCACTCAATTTTCACCTGTGTCTGTACTAGAACAATCAAACTCAGGTTTTGATGTCAACCATCCACACTGCAATAATAAAACACACACACACACACACACACACTGATTTAAATTCATTCATAGGGCAGTTCAGCGTGCTGACTATTGCCAGTCACCTGGGGCAAATTACACAGAGTGGGCCCATCACTGAACATGTTTTAAGGCCTACATGTACATCCTGTCCCTTGTGACAAAGTGAATCCAGATTTTTCATGTGCTTGAAATGTAATGTGCTCACTCACTTAATGTCATTTCCATGGGGCAAAAATGATTCACATCTTTTTCAAAATTTTTACATTCTGAAACATAATTTCTTTCCCGGAACTGGTTACTGGAGATGGTTCGCTGAAATCCAGCAATACTTTACACTACAATATGTACATAGAATACATAATTCTACAGGATCTTGGAGTGATAAGTGATGACAAAGCTGCAAATTTCAACATCATATCAAAACTGTCTGTGAGGCAGCCTACATCTTATACAAAATTGTAGGTGTATTTTGGGATTCACAAAATTTAGTAAATCAGGACTCAGACTTCGAAACTACCCCATACCTTCATATCCCCCATCTTGATTTTTTCTGGTATTCCTGAATTAATCACATTTACTTCCATTACAAAGAATTCAAAATACTGCTTCAAGAAAATCAGAGACACACACAACATTTCTCCAATCTTGCATTCACTTTAATGCTCCCTAGACATCATTTTGATCATAAAGTTTTCCTTCAATACATTGTTAAAAACAAAATATCCTCCACAGTCATGCTCTTGAAGATGTATAGTATGTACAGTATTTAAGTATCATGTAGACCGATACATCATACTGTATGTCTTTAAATTCTTCTAGTGCTGTGAGATCTCTTTGTTCAGCTCGTGGTTAACTTCTCTTCCCCTGATTCGAGCTGAGCTGCAAATAAAGGCACCCTTGTGCACTCATATGTGATCTTTCTTTTTTTTTTTTCATCTGCTTTTACACTACAAAAAAAAAAGAGAAAGGTAAAATTGCAGCTGTCATATACATTGTACCTCCAACATTGTTTGCAACACCCTACAAACTAAGATAAAATCATTAGCCACTATTTCTAGATCCACTTGGAATGTGCTATGGATGACTCACAACTACATTTGTGTTATAACATCATACAAAATGTACACACCAAAGTGCATAATGCACTCTTGATATGAAATTCTTATTCTTATTATACTGTCAAAAAATATTCAGTGTGTCCTCATAAAGAAATGACAGGTAACCATTTGTTCTGGAGTGAAAAAGAAATAAACACACTTAATGTGACATACGCTTTGTAACAGCGATCTACAAGTATCAGATAACAGAAAGAGTTCTTGCATTCTCTGTTGTCTAAAATGTGTGAGAATGGCACAGGCTTGTCTTCCATTCTAGGAAGCAGGACAAAAGGTGTAAACAAAGACTGAAATTGTGTGCTTCCTCTGGAAGTGATTCATTTTACCCAATAATCAATACGTGGTGAGATAGGCCCAGGAGAAGCACTCAGTGTAGGGGAATCAATGTAGTAGCTCTGTGCTAACATGTTACTTACAATAGATGGATCAATTCACAAAGAACCCTTCCTCAACTATCATTATCAAATTACATTCCATCAATGCATTAGCATGTCAAATTAATTTGGTATTCAGGCATATCAAAGGGTGCGCATGCATGAAGGGAGAGCCTGGGAGGGAAAAGGGTGAGCACTGTGTTTAAGCATTTGGAGAAAGCAAAGCCTTCAGACTTCAGAATTCAATCCTGCCATCTTAATCACCTCAGGCCAATACATGAACATGATATGATAAAACATTGTAGCAGTAGAAGGTGATTAAAGGGAAATGGACCCAGAATTTAGGAGGGCATGTACAGTGTACATGTTGTACACGTAGCTGCTGCACGAACCCAAACTTTCATATCTGCCATGTTCCACGTGTCCAAACAAAACGGGTTTGTTTGTGGAGTGATTACAAACAAAAATGGTTGAAATAATGTTAATCTCAGTTCACCTCTTGATTCATGCTGTTCTTGGCTGGTTCTGCCTACCATAAATGTATCCTTCACAGACCAATGCTTGTTTGCAAGCTAGCCACAAAAACTTGCACACATGTAAATAAATTAAACTGGTACAGTACGAAGTAGTCAATGGATTACTACAGTTTATAGGTTAAGATTGGATTGCTCAATCTTAGAAAGATCAAAATGATTGCTCTGGTCAGTTCAACATGCACTGTATAACATACAAGTTTTAAAAACTAATGACAGCAAATCATGAATGACTACTGAACATCCATGTTCAAAAGAGAGCTCGTGCAATATTCGACCGTGATTTCCTATGATTGACAGTTTAAGCAGGAAATCAGTGATCTTTATAATGAAGAAGGTGGCAATCACCATGCCATCCAGCAGTGGAATTTTAAAGGCAGAATTTACCATTTGCATATGAAACAAAAACCCAGCATTCATGCTTCAAAATACTTCTAAAATATGATTTAGGGATAGAAACAACCAATGTAAACATATGAATCAATATAATCAATGTTAAGTATTGTCGATACAAAATGTGAACAATGGTTATGATAAAAATATTTCTAGACTAAACCGTCTACAGTTACAGTTTATTGAGAAAAAAAAGTGATATCTCCTTATATTTCAGGCTTTATTGCAAAAATCTTATATGGTAGGATATTTTGTGATACCACTGACCTACACATATGTTGCATCAAAAGTGATTATCTTGAACATTTTTTTTTAAATCATTGTTCCCAAAAGTAAGCAGGACCTTTAAATCCTGGACCATGTGTGTCCCTTTAAGAACTACAATTGTAGTAAACGGCCAATCAGTGATACGCAATGTGTGAACGAGCTTTTGGATAGATGAACTATTTCCCCTACCATTGCTAACTACTTTATTATCACCAATGATAGGTTTAGCTTGTGAATATGAAATGGATGTACAAGTACACATTCTTGTATTAACACTGGGTGCATGAATATCAGACAAATAATGTTCCTTGTCATAATACGATATGTCAGCATGAAAGTCATTCATTAAACGATATCCTACCAGTGATTGTCAGTTCATTTATAAACACAGAAGTCTTCACTAGCTGCAAAGATCAAAATATTTTCTGTCATAATAATAAACTTCATTGGTCTGGTTGGATGCATGTACGAAATGACAAACTACATACATTTGTAAACACCTACAGTAGTAATACAGTACTTACTGACATTAGCAATGCTCCATGAATCCTCCAGATGAATATCTCCAAAAATGTTCAGTTGTATACTCTACTATAAATATGGTCTTCATTTGTGTTAATCATCTTTGGTTTGCAGTACATGCACACATGTATCAATCATTACAGAAGTACATCACTGTGAAAAATATTAAAGTTCAAGGGGGGGGGGGAAATCAAGGAGGACATTCTAAGCTACAGGCAACTCCCATCAATAATGAAGTCCTCAAACCAGCAGATTCCTTTCATTACACTGAAAATTTCTTATACCCAAACAATATAAAAGTTTATAAAGCTAAAGATGACAATTTTGGAACCTGAATTTTCACTTGTCTTTAAAAAAAAAAAAAAAAAAAAAAATTGTCATAATCATGTTCTAGTGTACATAATAATGGGAGAACACAGTACAATGCTAGCATGAAGCACAATGTTGTATATCATGTATCTTTATGTATAACACTATAAGCCTTTATGATTGAATGACATAACATACACGTTACTTCATACCAAGGGTATATGAGCACATACATGTAGACATTCAAGCTTAATTGAACTGAATATGCAGATTTAAGTCATCACAGTTATCTTAAATTCATAAATGTCACAGAAAAATTCACAGTGATGCACACACACACACTCTTATACACACAAGCCCAAGCTGTATACACATAGCTTACGTTCGATGTACATGTAGCAAATCATCACCTCCTACAGTGTATTGTAGACTGGACTGTGACCTATGTTTGCCATGGCCCACCAATGTAACTTTACAGTATCATTAGACATAAAACTGTACATGTACAAGTACAATGTACAAATTCATTGTACAGTACTGTACATCACATTGTAAGTCACCTACAGTATCATGGTGCATAAAAAACGGACAATCACACTACTTTATCACACTTTAGATACTCTTCATCATTCATATCTAAGCAGAAAAACACAGTGAGTGCTACAAAATCATGCCCCAAGTATCAAACATGCACCTGCATGCTTCAACATGTCCTTCACTAGTCATAATTTGATAGTGTGTGCTAGATAATGGTTATGAGAGGAAAAAATAAAAACCCATAGCAATCAGGCTATCAAATTGTTTCTCCAAGGGACCAAGGTTTTCATAACCTAACAAGACATTGTGTTCAAGCCCTAATAGAGAATGCATGAGACAAACACAATGTACATGTACATACATGTATGATACAGGGTACATGGTAGAGATTCTGTGGTTGCCAGCTAATTTTCATTTTTACTTAATTTATGACCTCTCCTTTTTATAATTTACACTATCATCAATCATTTCCAAGCATGTCAGACCTTGTTTAAAAGCAAATTTAGTGAAAAGACAATATTCAAATAAAAGTTAACCCACATGAAATACAACATACCTATTTGAAAGTAATTTTCAGTTCCTATCCAACTTGCATTGTAGCATTTCAAAGACAAATCAAATTCCTAAAACTCTGATAATTAGCTAATAACAAGGTATTTGAGTAAAAAAACAGAAACCTATGATCACACAACACACTCAAAACTTATACATACCGACAAATGGGCATCAACAAGCTACAATGTGTAGACCTCTTTTTTTTTTTTTGGGGGGGGGGGAGGGGGGTTACTGATGTTACAATAATGATGACACTGAAACTACAAAAAGTTGTACTTGTAAAACAGAGATACAGCAGTACACTGTAGATAGCAATTTCTACACATGTCTAGGTATCTGTTAGGAAAATCACAGACATGTAAGAGCAAGAACTACTGGTAGAAGGTAATGTAAATACTCACTCCGAATTTGGGTGGTCAGGTAGACCAAATGGATCCCGGACTGCTGTTGGACAGAACACTTGCATTACTGGTATCACTCCTGAGGAAGGCAGGGGTTGGGCCATGTAATATCCTGGAAAAATAAGAAAAGATAAAACAATTTGTACAAACTGGAGTGCTCTCAATGGCACAAAAAAGTGTCTGAGATTACCATAAATTTCTTCTATTCCCAAGTTTTTCTCATGTACAACAGGGCAATGAGCAAAACCTCAGCTTATCAATCAATTAATCATTGCTCCCATTTGACATCAAGCATTGGCATCATCAACAACACAGGTGGTTTTTGTATTGCAAAGTTTAATCTATTGGTTGAAATGCCTGACAAACTCAACAGGCTGCCCCAGTCTGTGAGGTTAGAAGAAGAAAGTAAAACTGACAGAATGTTGTAAATCCAGAGCACATTGCAAAGGTGGCAGGCAATCACTAGCATACATGTATATTAAAATGACAGAAAATATAGAACATGAATGGTAACAAGTAAAATAAACATTGTAGTTTTCAACCTGAGAATGGTCAACAAAGGAAAGGAAACAAATCATATTTTTTTACTGTTTTGAAATAAATGGCAGAAGAGATACATTTCATGTCACTTTGAAGAAAAGAGAAAGAGAAGAGATCCATGCCCCCTTCATCAATGGAATATTAAAAGATTGCAATAATTATTATACTGTGTAAACCCTGTTTACGTGCAACTTTGTACATACTGTACTGCAATGTAGTAGGTAGTACCTGTACTGGCGAAATACAATATGAATGTACATAATACAATGCACTCTATTCAGCTCTAACCAGAGTGAGAGAAGCACTTTCTGGAGTAAATTTGAATTACATGTAGCAAGCATTTGATCATACATGTAATTTTATCATTCTGTTCATAAATACAACACCTACAGCTTTACATATTGTACAAAGATTCTAGCTTTAACATTGGTTGATCACTTGCCATGTGACATCCCACTGAAAGCATGCCATTGCACACAGGCCATGTTGAGCTTGCAAATTTTGTCAACTAGTTTTGGATAATGCACTGTTGACATTTACTGTGCTTCTTTACACTTACTCCCGTGGTAGGCTCATAATTAACTGCACTTTCCCACTCCTGTACCACATGATGTACATTCAATTTTTCATGTAAAAATCTCTATCTCAGACCCTGTTTACAGTGAGTTAAAAGGCCGGGCTCGGCCGCGGCCGAGCCCGGCCTTCATTTCACTGTAAACGCAAACTGGGCCAAATGTGGTACCAAATTTCGACCGGCGTGCTCCCAATATAGTCATTTGTTTACAAGCAGAGCACCACTACGACAAAATATTGAAAGGTTTGAATTAAAAGCCCGGGCTGAGCCCGGCACTGCAAATTGACAAAATTGCGGGGCCGAGTACTGCAATTGAGGCCGGGCTCGGCCACGGCTCGGCCGCGGCTCGGCCCGGCCCTGCACTGTAAACGGGGTCTTATTGATCAGAAGAGAGGCTTTCTCATTTTCACAATTCTCAGTGTGCATACACAACATTCCGTTAAAATTTCTCCTTTCAATTAAGACAGTCTTTCCAACTATATGCTCTTTTTTAAAGACAGCAAAAACTATTTTTCAGAAAAGTCTACAGAAGATAATCCTTCCACATTTTTGGAGAAAAGTATTTCAAATGTCTCCACGGCAGTAATGAGAAATGACATGCATGCAGTATTTGAAATGCCACTGTAAAGTGCAAGTTATTCATTTGTAGTATTTACATTGGCCCTACTGTCTAAATTACTATTGTATGTATTTTAATTGGTAAAACACATCAGCGAAGTTTGACGAAAATCCTGCAATCAATTCAAAAATTCATGAAAGTTAAAAATCTTGGTGCAACCTATCACTAAATGAGAAGACTTAAAGTGTTCGTGACATCACTGTAGAATGAAAATATATTGTAAGAAAACATGAAATATGAAGAGGGCATATTCCTTAGACTGGTTACTGACAAACATATTTATCAGGTAAGTTAATTGCTCTTTTATTGTATTAGAAAACTGAAAATATGTTGAATTCTCTGTTTTTTTAATCAAAATATCATTGTTCGGAAGTACTGTATGTCACAAACTGTTGAAGTGTTCTCATCCCGTGATGATGGCACTAATACTTTTAAAAAATCATAATTTTGAACATATTGTCTGATTTTCCTCAAACTTCACTGATGTGCTCTCTTAACACTGTTGCATAAAATTCAATCATCATGAATATTTTGAGGAACTTCCCCTGCAATCAAAGTGTATCAGTGAACCTACAGTGCTGAATTCTTTGCAGTTTAGAATGCATCCAAACAAAGAGCTACAGACTCAAAAAGAGCCATGGACTCAACTCATTGACGATGCAACTGCCTCATGGAAACTATATAGACAGCAATACAAGGTTACCAGGGTGCTAGGTATCCAATAAGCACTGTCACACAAGTGCAAAATAATGGTACTGTACTTGCTAGCCAGATGTAGTACATTCATACAGGGTGAGGAGAAAAATGTCTTTAGTCAAGCCTTGGCTGAGGCTGCAGTACTTGTTCTGTGGTGTACACCATTCACAGCACATTCAGCTGGCATACCAATACATCATGTAGGGGACAATTATGTAGAAACTATTTGGTATCAATACTGATTTGTCACTCTACTACCTCTTGAGACTGAAAGTTCTAGCAAGGAGGTTCGAGAGATGGAGTCACAACTGACTATAATTATCCAATCAGCTGTCAGTTTTCTATAGATGGACAAAAGAATTCCACAGGTGCATTTGTGCCTTTGATGTTCGATGCTTGAAGCTGCCATCTTTCTGAGCAATCTGAAGATTCATTTTTAACGCTAACATAATATTGGGTATATGCTGCTCATTTATATATCAAATGCAATGAAATTTCACCTAATGATAAAACATATAAAACAAAAGTCAATTCCATTCAAAAATATGTGCAAAAGTGTAAATCTGAGTTGTATTTTGTGAAAGTGTTTGAAATTTTACCCTCATGGAAAGCCGGTTTTATCACTTTCCTCCTTATTTCCGCCAAATGAAACTAATATGGTGTCATCTTCAAGTATAGTTCTTTATAAATTAATATGTCAGATTAGCGTACAGACACATACAGTCAAGTAATTTTGATATCTATTTCAGCAATATTTGAGCAATTTCTATTTGCGCATCCCCGTGCCTTTACCATTGTCTACCGCCCATCGTTTGTAAGTAGGGATAGCGAAAAGTAGTTACCATCACAAAGACATATCTTCCTTGGAAAGTGGCTGGTGATTATACAATGAGACACGAGTCAATTGTCTTTGCATCTGAGCGGCAGATCCAGTTTGACACATACTTCAAATATTTTTGAGTGGCGGCTTAGAGCATGGCATCAAAGCAAATAAGACTGTTGTGACTCCATTTCTCGAACCTCCTTGGTTCTAGTATGATTGCTGCTTCTCAATCAATTCATGTTTCAAAAGGAATTGATAGTCAACATCAAATCAAAAAAGAAAGTAACTAAGTCTATTAAACCTCTCATTCAATGATGAATGCTTCAGTTCTGCTCCGAACTAGATAGACTGAACTTTTTGCAAGAAGCCTGGCAACAGAATTTAGGACTCTTTAATATGTGATTTATTTCATTAGCTAATGGAACATAATTATGGCATGCAAAAATATTGTCCTGCTTTTGTTTTTTCACACTAGCCTCTGGGTGCGCAAAATGCGCAAAAATTTCCACACTACAAAAATTTCCACTTTTACAGTATATGCCAATTTCTTCTGCATAAATACACATGACAGACTGTGTATGCCGACCGACGTCCAACAACAATTGCGCCTTGACAAGCACAAGTCAAGGTATGCCTATTTCACGCTTGTTTTAGTTCATGGACTAAATTCAAACCATGGTCTAAATCTAAACCACCTCTGTGAATTCACAGTAGTTGTTCAGTGATCACTGCTTGCACAAGATACTGTTGCACAATCAGCACACTTCATACTCATGCAGGTGAGAGCATTGTGCTAGGAGCCATGATATTACAATGTACTCCATGCTTGACAAGAATGTCCAAGCCTTACTGAATTCAATCATATTACACCTGTGACAGATGGTAGTGCTAGAGCAGACAATTCTAGTTTTACTTCAAGGTGTAATGCTTTAAATCTAACAGGGCATTGCATAGCATCATACACATTTAATATACATTCATGATCCTACAGTCCTTGCTCCAACATCACAGGCATGTACTTGCCCAACTGCTACTACCACTATATAAACTTACATTTCAGGCTCAACAGCAACATCCATATTTGGAATGAAAGTTGCTGTTGCCTGTATACAACAATGGTAATATTCCTACATATTAACCTATTCCATAAGGGAACCTGGTGACCTGCATATTACGCCTAGATGGGCATTTCAGAATTCAGTATGGAACAGGTTAAAACAATTCATAACACTAGTTTTTCAGTGATGTTGGGAAACCAGACTCAGGTGATATACTGGTACAATACAAATTCCACATGGCCTACATCTTTGTATGAGGCATAGAGGAAGGGGGGGGGGGGAAGCTGAGATCATGATCACACTGTTTGCAACAATGTGGTTTGAAAATTATGTCTGCCTCAAATAGGTGGACTTACTCTGACGCTCAGGAACAGATGGCTTGTGATGGCGGAGAGACACGAGAATGAAAAACAGCGTCAAGGGTATGCTGATTTCCAGCAGGAGCACAATCTGGTAATGAAAAAAAAAAAAAAAAATTGGGGGGTAATACTGAAAACATGACCATATGGCTTCAAAATCATCTTCTTCAGATAAGGCTGTCATCAACATTGAGGAAATGATTACCGGTACAAGCATCATGTAAAAGTCTCTTGAAATCTCAAAAAAAAAAAAAAAAAAAAAAAAAAAAACAATTAACGATGGACAACCAAAGTTAGATATACATGACTGACATTGATTTTCTGAGAAAACTATGTGACTACCATGTCTCTAAAACACTTGTACATGAGGAAATATTCCATGATGTATGCACAGTAGTTTGTTTTTATTTGTTTGTTTTGTACAGTGTCTTCCATTGAAAGTACTCTACTCCTAAACACGAAACTTGCTGTTGATAAATATTTGCAGAGGTAAAGACCAAATTTCTTTACATGTTAACACCTTAATATGACTGTGCAGAACCATTCCATTTTTAAAGAAAGATAACTTCAATCTTCCTAGGCCTACATTTTGAATCAACAATGTGTATGGAGTCAACAACAAATGAGCAATGAGGGCTCAGAGGAAACAGAAAGTAAAATGGCCAGTACTGTGGATGTGTGGGTTTGGTTTTACCAGGTACTTCTACCAACTTGTACAAGGGAAAACAGTTCATTTCATGCGTAAAATGTCACAGCACGCTTCACCACTTCTCTTCCGAACTCAGCCACGCAAAGGCTATGAAAAGGAAGGCTCTTCTCTCTGAACTTTAAATGTACCAATCAGGCATGAGAAGTCAAGTAGAGATGTCGTGTTCTACTTACTGGACTCCTCCTTTTCAGTGTCCAGTTCTTCCACAACAGAATGAGCAGTTGGTGATAGAACCCCATGGTAGACGGCACTGGTCTCTCTCCACAAGTGTCAAAATTGTCCTTTCTCCTTATTCCTCACAGCATTCAGCTAGTGATCACACCAGTTGTCTCCTCCAATGCCCAACTCCGAAGACTAATGTGTAAGTTGGTGCCAGTTGTTTGGGCAACAACTCTGTTCCCTGTTGACAAAGAAAGAGACAGAAAAGCAGAATAAAACTGATGTAACAAATATGCATTGCTACAATGTACTAGTATGATACATCCTATAGCAGGATATCTCTTTACTGTACAGCTGTAGTTATGTTTATTTACTTGAGAAATTTGAAAGTTTCACTGTTTCTGTTTGAGACCATGTTTGATAATCCACTACTTCTACGAAGATACTCAGCAGGATCCATAAGTCAGGATGTAGTGCTGGTCCTCCATGTGTATATATTATTCATTAACTGTCCATCCATTCTTTAAATTTTGTGGGTTACAACTGCATGTTCTTCACACTGAAAAATATCATGTTGTGTCTTACAAAAATGTACATACATAGTCCGTAGATAGGTTAGGTCAAAATGCAAGAGGTACATGTAGGCCAGTAAAAAAAAAAAAATAAATAAAAAAAAGCAAGTAGTTTTTCTCATCCAGATCTTTTGAGAGGTAATGCAGGAGGTCCTTACTATTTGATATCTTATGGATTTTCTGAACTGAAGCTGCTATACATGGGCAATTGCAAACTAGCACAAGGCACAAGTGTACTACATGTAGTATTGCACCCCTTTACATTAGACATCATGTGTATACGATGATAAAAATCTGGATGAGGAAATATTTCCTATTTTTTACTTGACGTAATTCCTGCGTGACATCAAAATTGGTACCCGGTATGCCAAATTCCAATACTATTTCAGCCACCCTCAAAAGAGTAATATCAAATAATTGATGTGGATGACTTTTGTGGAAACTCAACAAAGATGAGGAGCACACATGTTTGTTTGTTTTTTATTCCATTTTGAAAATGGTCAATGGTAAAAAAAAAAAAAAAAAAAAAAAAAAATGACATGGCACCAAAACTGGATATCCGCAAGGACAAGAAATTACAGCATGCTGGTACTTTCATTTTTCACTTGGCCTCATACTGAATGTCCTTTGCATTGGTAATGAACAATGACGGAACAGGAGTGAAGGGTGTCTGTTCTATACTCTATATACAGTACATATTGTATAAAAGGCCATAATGCGCACAATTTGTGTACCACATCATGTGTTTTTGTCTTTTGTTTTTCAAATTATCATTAACTGATCATCTCATCCCCACCTGCAACCCTTGTGAGTTAACGAATCAATTAAACTAGATATATCGCTACGGCGACTGATATGCCTCCGCCATAATGCATGGTTCTCCTAATAGGTCTATAGTACAATGTCTTGACAATGTGTGATGACAGTTTCACACAATTGGCAAAATATTAAAATGACAGGTTTGCCACAAATGTGCTGAATGTTCACTTTCCTAGAACTAGGTTCAATTGGATGAATTATTCAAATGTCAGAGTGCAGGTATTTGGGGAACTGATGATTTTTACTTGACTTTTGACCCTTTTATAAGTTTATGCATTGAGTAATTTTCAAGGTATTGAGAAAAAGTATAATTTCAGTATCAAATGGGAAAATAGCATTATCTAAACATGGTCTTTGACCTTTGACCTCACAGTTCCACAGAGAATCACTGTTAGGTAGAACATGCATAATATGTAAGTTTCATGATGATACCTTGAGTTACTTTCGAGATATGGAGGAAAAAGTGCAATTTGGCAGTTTCACTTGACCTTTGACCTTTTGACCTTTGACCATTTGGCAAGAAACTTCCCCAAAAATATATATTGGGTAATACATGCCATACATCAAGTCTAAAAAAAAAAAAAAAAAACCTTCAGGCATATTGCATTTTAAGGAAAGTAGTGATATTTTGAGGAGTTGACCTTTACCTTTGACCCCCCTGACCTTTGACCCATGACCCCAACTTCCCTAGATAATCACTGCCCATCGGTACAAGCATATATAATAAGTTCCATGAAGACATCTTGAACCATTTGCGAGATATGGAGAAAAACATGAAATTTCAATTTTTTTTTCACAAAATAACCTGTGACCTTTGACCTTTGACTCTGTGACCCTAAAATCCACACAAAGTATTATCCCCCAAGGATATACCCTCATACAAAGTTTGATGTAAAACCACCACACGGTCCTTGAGATATTGACAAAAACAAAACGGGACGGACGGACGTACGGACGTACGTACGGACGGACGGACGGACGACCCGAAAACATAATGCCTCCGGCCACTTCGTTGCGGAGGCATAAAAAAAATTGTTGGGCTGAAAAAAAAAAAAAAAAAGGAAAAGTAGAAATTACGCGGTGCGTAATATATGTCCCCGCCGGAAGTAGCATTTAGTAGCAAAATGTACAATATAGGTAAAAAGATCAAGGTCAAAGGTCAAAGAAGTCAAAGGTCAAAATTCTGTGTAGAAGTTTTGAAGCCCTCACCTAGTGCCATCACATAAAGCAAACGGAATCGAAATCGGGTTAGAAATGGCAAAGGAGTAGCATTTTGTAGCCAATGTACAATATAGGTAAAAAATCAAGGTCAAAGAAGTCAAAGGTTAAAATTCTGTGATGAAGTTTTGAAGCCCTCACCTAGTGCCATCACATAAAGCAAACGGAATCAAAATCGGGTTAGAAATGGCGAAGGAGTAGCATTTGGTAGCAAAATGTACAATACAGGTCAAAAAATCAAGGTCAGAGGTCAAAGAAGCCAAAGGTCAAAATTCTGTGTAGAAGTTTTGAAGCCCTCACCTAGTGCCATCACTTAAAGCAAACGGAATTGAAATTGGGTTAGAAATGGCGAAGGAGTAGCATTTTGTAGCAAAATGTACAATATAGGTCAAAAATCAAGGTCAAAGGTCAAAGAAGTCAAAGGTCAAAATTCTGTGTAGAAGTTTTGAAGCCCTCACCTAGTGCCATCACATAAAGCAAACAGAATCGAAATCGGGTTAGAAATGGCGAAGGAGTAGCATTTTGTAGCCAATGTACAATATAGGGCAAAAATCAAGGTCAAAGGTCAAAGAAGTCAAAGGTCAAAATTCTGTGTACAAGTTTTGAAGCCCTCATCTAGTGCCATCACATAAAGCAAACGGAATCAAAATCGGGTTAGAAATGGCGAAGGAGTAGCATTTTGAAGCAAAATGTACAATATAGGTCAAAGGTCAAGGTCAAAGGTCAAGGTCAAAGGTCACAAATGAAATTCTGTGTAGAAGTTTCAAAGCTCCCATGTAGTGCTATCATATAAAGCAAACAGAATCAAAATTGGCTCATAAATGACAGAGAAGTAGCAAATTGAACATTTTGATCACACACGGACGCACAGATGGACGGACGGACAGACAGACGGACGGACACACAGACACACACACGTACGGAGCCCGTTTCATAGTCCCCTGCTCGAACTCGTTCAGCGGGGACAACAAACAAACAAACACACACATCAGCTCAGGGTCTTCCAATTATTACTGTCCCATTTCTATGTCATGAACTAATATGATAGAATCTCCTGTGCTGTGGTATTTAGGGCTGACGTTTGACCGAAAGATCGGTCTATATCTGGTCGTCAGGGATATGTTCCGCGGAGACTGCATCTGGCTTCACGGTTCGGAGGAGAGCGATAACGTCAAAAAAATAAAAGACTCCTCCGGACAGACGGATCTTTCTGTCTAGGTTGACAAGGAAGAAATAATCTTCAAAGCATAACTGCATTGCGGACCTGCACACAGCTCGCTGTTTACAATAATACAAAGCATCGGTAATTTATGTCCTTTTACTTTGTCTTTGTAAGCCAACAATCCAATGACCACTGCAAGAACTGACAATTTATTATACACAACTAGAGTCTACTAGTTCTAACAATAACATTAGTCAACTGAAAATCTAAGTGTATACAGTTATAGATCTAGTAACTATAAATTTTACACAGCCCTGTGTAGCTTAGCGCACGGGGTCTGGTCGGGCTATAATAGATCTAGCATACCCAGTGCAGTCATTGGGTGTCCGGACAGGTTGTACCGGACGCGTACTGTAAAGTGCGTCTGGTTTGACACGACGCGCCTACATAAACAGTTGTTTGTCAGTGAGGAGCTGTGCGTAAATGCGTATTCAAAGTAAAATATTAAGCAAGTCGGTACGCGACAATCTTAAGTGTCCGGACACCCAACCCCCCATCCTACCACTAGACCTAAATTTATCTCTTCCCACCTCAACCTAACTATGCACAGCCCAGTTGCTGTAAAACGTCGCGTTTTTACAGCGACTGTGCTGTGAATTAGATCACCTTATGTGACCTAGATCTATACTAAGGGGTAATATAGTAATAAAGCATAACTGTTAGAGGTCTAGTTACCCATCTCCCTGTCTAACGTTGTTAGACCAGTTGCTGAGTTAGACTTAGGTATAACGCGTATCATTCAGCAGCTCAAGACACTCGACAGTCACACGCACCACACTGGTCAGTGGTATCATGAAGATACAACTTACGTCTCAGTTTCTTCCTAACTCCACTACGTAGGACTTCTCTCTGTCTTCCATCATAACATCACAAGTTTAAAGATTGTATTATGCAGGATGCATCAGACGCCGCAGACGATGTTGGTTCACACAGATCAGCTGCTGTCAATAAAATGACCCTTGGTCAAGTGACGTTGCTGCCCTTGCAAGTATACAGTGATACCACAGTAGACAACAACACACCGGTGCATTGGCAGTGCTCTACTACTGGCGATGCTGCGGTAAAGACGTGCCTGTACGGATGCTACTTGTGTTTCTTCTGTTGGTGTCTGTGTAGTGTATATTTTTGTATGCGTGTGTGTGTACCACAGAACTAAGGTGGTGTGTACAGTGGTATGGATTTGTTGATATTTTCACAGAGACATGGTACCTTGCACTATCAAGATGGCGCTGTGCCACTTTTTGTGGAAAGACGCTTTGAGCCTGCACATCACCCCTTCGAGAGTGGGTTCTAAGGGGGTGTTGCAAGAAAGTTGCAATTAATTGCAACTCCCCAAAATGTATTGCAAATCCTGCAATCAATTGCAAGCTCCCTTCTTTCGATCTTGCAACAGCAACTTGCGATTGTTATGTAAGTTGCAATATATCTATTGCAAAGTTTGCAATAGATATTTGCAATTAATTGCAACTCTATGCCCTATTTTCCTGCAACACCCCGAAAGACTGTTATTTACTCTTCCTCCTATATTAGACAGCTTATTATCACATAGCGGAAGGAGAGGAAACGAGAAAAGCAAATTAAGAGGTTATTAGATATCCCCCTCCTTTTGAAGTAGTCCCGATTTAGATCAAAACTGCATTCCAACAGCATTTCGTCAACTCCCAGAGCTATCGTCCCGACAAAGTAACCCAAAAAAAAAAGTCAAATCCCAGGTACATTGATATAGGCCTACTAGGTCCTAACTAATTGTGCGATGTTATGAAATTGAACTTCTGAAATGAATTGTGAGAAGTCGCAGATCAAAGTGGCAGTCAGATACAGTACATGTATATTTTACAATGCTTAAGTATCATACATGTGGCTATGTACAGGGATGACTTTTTCAGGGTATAAAGGGAAAATCCAGTCCAAATACAAGTTAGTCTGATAAGAAAGATCTTAGTGGAATAGGCCCTATTGCGAATTCAACGATACAAATTTGATAAAATAATCGAATAAAAAATAAGGAAGTTATGACATTTTGAGGTTTTGCTCTTTTTTTTTTGGGGGGGGGGACAGTTCTTGAACAGTCAATATGAATATGCAAATGGCAAAGTGGGCACGTCATTCCCTCACAATTTACCATAAAATAGTTTGTACATAAAATGTTGAAATTTCCAGTTTTTCGTTCAAATTCAATTATGCCCGAGGCTCAAATCTTCATATATCTAACTGATCACTATTCAGAAGTTATTCAACCAGGAATAATGTCGTGTTCCAGACTTCACGCAATGACAGAAACATTTGATTTTGTCATTTTTTTTTTTTTGTACACGATCAAAGGAAAATTTGTGAGGGTATGACATGGTTATATTGCTCACTCATAAATTATGCGTATACGCATATTCATATCCACTATATACAAGAACTGTTTTGCAGAAATTAGCAAAATTTCAAAATGTCATAACTTCCTTATTTTTCATCCAATTTCAGTCAAATTTTTACCGTTGAACTCGTAAGATTTTACTCTTTTTTTATCAGACTAACTTATATTTAGACTGGATTTCCTCTTAACGGTCCAGGACAAAATGGATGCATGGGATCGAATATTAGGTCCTAATAGCAGTTAGTTGTTGCTGTTATATAATTATATCATACAGGAGAGCTTAAAGGCATCATTTACCATTTGCAGATGAAACAAAAATCTAGCTTTAATGGTTCAAAATAGTTCTAAAATGTTAGTATAGGGATAGAAATGACCAATGTAGAATGTTTAATCATTATAATCGATGTTAAGTATTGTTAAAATACAAAATGTGAACAATAGTAATAATAAAATTGTTTCTCGACCAAACCGTCTACACACTCTAAAAACGCAAATGTTGAATCAACATTTAAAAGGGCCGAGGAGTGACAGCATTTTTTGAAGTGTTGCATCCAACTTTTAAAATAACATTTTATATGTTGAATCTAGCAGGAAAACCAACACTTTCAAAATGCTGTCACTCCTCGGCCCTTTTAAATGCTAATTCAACACTTGTGTTTTTAGAGTGCAGTTATGGTTTAGTGATAAAAATAGTAATATCTTCTTATATTTTAAACTGACCTACACATATGCATCAAATGTCAGTGTTTACTATACAAGAACATCTTTTAAATCACTGTTTCCAATGGTAAACAATGCCTTTAATCTAAATGCTTAACATGAGGCATGCAAATTTCAAGTCTAGCAGTCAAGGTGGTATAATATTTGCCAACTTCACCATTAGACTCTGAATTTAGAAAGTCGTTGCATGAACTACGGATCACGCCTTTCCACTATAGCTGTGATGGAGAAAAGAAAATATACTGGTACTGATAATCTTACGGGTACAAGGCAATAATGCGAAGCGAGCATTATAAAGACGGTTATAACGTGTTACAAATATAATATATGATAGTTGTTGTTGTTGTTGTTTTCTTAATGTTTGGCATCGAGTTTAACGTTGATTTCTGTCAATGATAGCAGAACATCAGCGTAGAAATACAAATGTACCACTAGGGAATTCAATGTACCAGATTCTGTTAAATTTTCGCGGAGTTGACGACAGCAAAATGGCCCACAGAAAAGCATAAACAAAACGAAAAACGCCGGCTAGAAAGCCCCAGTGCCTGTGTTTTCCTTGGCACTAACCAGGGAGCTAACAGCACTAAACAACTCAAAGTCGCACTTTGTATGCTTTTTTCATACACGCACACTCACACACACTCACACACGCACACGCACACACACACACACACACACACACACACACACACACACACACACACACACACACACACACACACACGAAACGTAGTGCCTACAGTGGCATATTACACAAGTCCGGATATTTTGTTGCCGGTTCAGATAAGATCACAATGTCATGTGCTGATGTTTGCATTCGCCTTTGTTTTTGTTTTGTTTTTGTTTTTGTTTGGGGGGATATTTGTTATCTTTTCAGATGGATATTATACACGAACGTAATCCAAGGTCGGAGTTCAGAAACGACACTGTCAGTTGTTTAGGCAAGAACCGGATGCAGGTCTTAAAAAAAAAAAAAAAAAAAAAAAAAAATCCATTACAACAAAATAAATGAAATACTGACTGACAACATTAAACAATGCGTTCCTTTGGTACTTCATATTACCTTTTGTATCGTGAACATGCATGGTTATCTACCACGTGAAATTTAAAAAAAACACACACACACACACACACACAAGAAAAGAGAAGGGTTTTCAACACACTCAGACTTCATAACTGAACTTGTAGGAGCTATGTAGTGCAAAAACATGTGGAATTGTATTGATTGATATCACCTTGATTATCACTCTTAAGGAAAGGTATACGTGCCAACTGTCTTTTGTTAGTCATCGTACTTAGCTGTGATTGACAGATGATGTCCCTGGCAGAATCTCGGTTTGAAAGGTCGTTTTGGGGGCGTATTCAAAACAATTCTGAAGAAAAATAATCTACAAATTAATCACAATAAAGATAGCAATGGCACGTACTCATTTCGCCGCATAGGTGATGTTGAGGGTATCATGAATCACCACAAGTCAGCCTGCATTTGCGATGCATAGTTTCTTCAAAATAATAATCAACCAACGCCCATCCTTCTCCCTGTTCTCTGTACACTATTTATGTAGATATAAAGTTCTTCCTGTCATTCACTTTACTTACATTTCCTCTTTCTTCTTTTACACTAGAGCTGCCTCGTGTTAATGTGTGTGTATAATGTGTAGTCCTATATATATCGTTTCTGTCTACACCCGGTGCGCTCGCTCCCCCTGGATTCTCCACTGCATGTGTGATGAAGAAACAATAATTATTGTAACAGGTTACTCAAAAGCAAAAGAACATTTGAGAATCACACGTGCGTGTATTGATCAGTATCTTTGATTTCCTGTGTACACCCATATGGTAATGCTAGATTAGCCCCACCCTAATAACTACTCGATTTATATCTTTGATTTCCTGTGTACACCCATATGGTAATGCTAGATTAGCCCCACCCTAATAACTACTCGACAGAAACGGTGACACCCCCCCCCCCCCCCCCCCCCCGCCGTCCTACCGGGTTCGGCAAAAATTATTTAAGTCTTCGGAATATACATTATATCATATAGTGAACAAAATTTATGATAAATTTTCAACTATTTTTCTTTGCAGATTCTTGGATACATCTACCAAAAAAAAAATAAATAAAATTAAAAAAGAGAGAACACACACTTCCAAAAGGTACTCTGATGTTAATAACACTAACCACCATCATTCCAAGACATATAGAATGCACCTTCCCCTAGACCGAGCATAACTTGTATGTTTCCCTGGTGGAACTATTGTCAATCATATTAATAACATGTAGGCATGCATGCAAGTAATGCTCATAGAGTCTAGGGAAAGGTACGTTCCAATGTCTGTTGTTAGTCATAATGTAGCTGGGTGATTGACAGAATCTCCGTTTGAAAGGTCGATTTTTGGGCGTATTCATATATTATCTGAAGAAAAATAACACACAAGTCATAATGAAAGTACATGCCACGTGTTTAGATATTCATTTATCTGCATATAGGTGATGTTGAGGGTATCATAAATCAACAATTAATGTCAGCCTGCATTATTTGTAACTTATAGTTCCCCTCTATGTTTAATGGTGGCATGCGACTTCATTCCAACTTTTTTTCTCTGTATCAGATTCGTTGTTTCTGGGTATCCCGGGTTTGCTTTTCATTCTTCTCCCTGGCAAGAGGGAGCTTTCGCTATACAAGACAGGAAGACCAAGAGTACAGGGAAGCAATCAGCTGTGACAGTCCCCGCACTCGGACTCCCGTTCCCATATCAAAACTGTTTCGCTTTTTTTTACGTGGACTCCACTTACTTTTCCTCTTTCTTTCTTTCACACGAGAGCTGCCTTGTGTTAATTTATGTGTCCTTGTGTACTTTCTCTCTCTCTCTCTCTCTTACTCTTCTTCTGTTTTAAGATAATTTATGTAAGATTTTAGTATATCTTTACGGGGACTGCAATTTTTTTTAGCAGTCCCCTCCATTTGGAACAACTTCTTTGTGTGTTATGAAATTATGGTATTTGTCGTGAAATTGACAACATTGTATCTCAGTTTACAGTTTGTTTGTTTTTCATCGCATTGTTGTACGTGAGTATTCTGATGAAATGAAATAAATGAAATGAAATGAAATATATATGGTTAAGTAATTCATCCGGTTAAGTTAATATTTATGAGTTAATCTATAACCATTGCTTCATGGGCGATTTTTGCCATTCCGAATTAAGGATCGTGAGTAAGAAACTGAAATGAGGTTCGTTATTCCGAAATATTGTTATTCCCTAACAAACTAATTCCTATACCTATATAGATGTTCATTAATCGGAAAATTAAATAGAATTTGTTAATCTAAAAATGAAAAGAAGGTGCGTAACGTACCTTTGGAGTAAAAAAAAAAAAAAAAAAAAAAAAAAAAAACTTTATTTCTTTTATTTTAAGATTACCTATAGCGATTAGTGAACCATATCTCTTCGGATTAACAAATCGTCGGAATAAGGAACTGTAACCTGCTTTATAGCGATGTTATGATATATTTACAACTTCAGTTTTTTGTCACTATACGTGGTTTAATTTAATGGGGTTTTTTTTTTCTTTAAAAATATGCTGGAATTAAACAAACAAACAATCAAACATATCTTCTAAGATATGACAAAGAAATGTTAGAATTTTCACATAAACAAGATTATACAGCAGATTTTCGAAGGTTTGGCAATCATGCTTTTAGCATCCATTCGCAAGCACATACAGCAGAGTGTGGTTGGAAATGACAAACTCAAGCATTGTCAAGTTTTCCCAAAATTCTGTTAAAAACCACAAGAATCCTCCACATGGCCACAGTTTAGTCCAAGAGGTGAAAAGTGCTGAAATCACACAGCAAAACATGACAATCCCCTTGATTTTCCACAATTCTCAACACTCCATTTGCATCAACAGTTTTGCTGTAATTTCAGCAAAACTTAGAAGTGCATCTAGGAAGATACTTACTTCTGGAGTACTGCTATCAGCAAAACAAGTTTTGCTGTAATTACAGCAAATCTGTTGGACCGTTGCAGATGCACACTGAACACCATGCAGGTGGGGTCTTCCCTTGCACACTTTTTTTTGTGATCATTTATTTGTTGAAAATAATTGTATTTGGAAAAGACTCCTGAATGTATTAAAAGAGACTTAAAGGAAACCAAAACCCAACGAGAAATGTGGATTGAGTGAAAGCAGCAACATTTGTAGAACACATCAATGAAAGTTTGAGGAAAATTAGAAAATCTGGTGCGAGTGATGACTTTTTAAAATTTTTGGTGGTGGAACCCCTGGATGAGGAGACTACTAGAGGATATGACGTCATGCATGGACAACAATATGAAGAAACTGTAAAGGGAATTCCACAAAAAGTCATTTCTCATGAAAATTACTTATTCTATCAACTTGATACTGATATATTAAAGCGTGTATATACAATATGTACAATATATTAAGGGTTTAAACTAGTAATTATTCTCCCCTGCCTCCTGAAAGCGTTTAGTCAAGTGCTCTTTCATTATGCTAGAAAAGTGAGTTTTTGTGTAATTCCCTTTATATTTTCTTTATTGTTGTCCACACATGACATCATGGCCTCTAGTAGACTCCTCATCCAGCGGTTCCAACACCAAAACTTTAAAAATTCGTAACTTTTGCATTGATTGTCCAATTTTCCTCAAGCTTTCACTGATGTGATCTACCTGCACGTACTACACAATCAGACCAGTCACACAACTAGAGAGGCAAGTCGGTTTATGACTTGTTGCACGACTCAATAATGCATATGATCAAACTACACATACATGTATATAGGCTTACGGCCGTTATGGTTTCAGTACATTATAATGTAGCATGATTGACAGAAAGCCCATGACCTGTTGTGAAAATTGGACATGTCAAATCTCTCCACCTGGCAATAAGACCCAGTCACATGACTGAAAACTGGCAGACTGGTACGCTTCCAGTCTTAAAGGGGAAGTACGGTTTTGTTGGCCATGGCACATCTTTCTGTTATTTAGTGGTACCGGTATTAGCAGAATACGTGATAACATTGTGTTAACCGGTAATGTGGCAAAGGCATGAAGTGTGTGGTCTGACTTAGGACGTTACAAAAGCTTCTATATTGTGAAATCGGGAGACTTTCAGCATACTATAAACACTTCAGCATGCTATGAGTACGTATGGGTAGAAATCGGGGGCCCGTTGCATAAAAGTTACAATGGTGACAACTTTGCCATCCAATGGTAACCGCCATGGCAACAATACTCAACAGTCAATCACAATCAAGAATTCCATGGAAGTTACCATTGTATAGCAAAGTTACCATCATTGTAACTTTTATGCAACAGGCCCCAGTTATGGAAGAACAAGATCAGTGATGGAAAAGAGAGCTCTGCATGCTTGGTGGAGGTCTGCACTCTCAGAGTGCTTCTCTAGTTAAATTTGTTATTGAATTACAATGTAATGTGTTCATATCCATTCAATTTCCAGGTTGAGTAATGAACTTGTATGAATTTTTGAATGATTTGGAAATATATAGTGTGCAAAAGCCTCAATGATGGAGCATATCACTTTTAGCACTTACATGAAGTTAGATTATATTTGTCTCCTAGACTCAATCTTTCTTCATTCAAAAGTATTTGGGGGGGGGGTGAATTCAAATGGATTGAATGGATAATAATGAAGATCTGCATTTCCAATGCATTGATAAAGAGTGCTATTGTATTCTATTACACAGAAATGCAGTTGAAATGTAGTTTGAAAAAAGAGTACAATTAATTTAGCATAACATTGATTTTTTTTTTTTTTGTCAAAATGAGATGAAAAATATGGAATGAATGGCATTTTAATCCTATCCCCACCTGGGGGAGGCATTTTGGACCCCCTTGACATTTTGCATGATCATTCCGCAACGCATGATGCTCTCACTGCGACATTTTATAACTTTTTACTTTCAAGTATCACATAACTTTTTAGACCAAATTTGTCGCTCTCGTTTTGAAGCCACCCTGTATGCCCCTTTGAAAAATATTTGTCGACCCCAAAATTGCTAAAAAACATAATTTTGTGTACAAATCCAATGTAGATTGTGTTTTTGCATTTAATTCTTACAAAGATAAATATTTTTACTTTCAATGGCTGACAAAAATTTATTTTAGGCTGATAATGCTTTAAAAAGTTTCTGCGACAAATTTTGACAAAAAACAACAACAAAGAAATACATAAGACATTCAATAAACAATAAAATTCGAAAGAAGTAATTATAAACCAAATTTTTGCTTCAATATTATTGTTAAGGATACTGAAAATAGTATGTTCACCTAAAAAATTTTATCTGAAAAAAAAATGCATAAATTAGCATTTATTAATTTAAAATACATGAATCAAAATGTGAAAAATCGAACCATACAGTCTTGTAGATTACATTGGCCTCTACCTTAGTGCAAATTTTCGCGAGGACCACGTGATCCACAACTGAGATCTGAAGTGGGGCCAAAAAGTCGTCCCCCCCCCCCTCCCCCGATGGTTTTTAAGTCCCTCAAAAACCAGGTGGGTGTAGGGTTAAAGTTCTTGAAAAGTCAATAATGAATATGCAAACAATGAAGTGATGTTGCCATACACTCTAAAAACACAAATGTTAAATTAGCATTTAAAAGGGCCGAGGAGTGACAACATTTTGAAAGTGTTGGTTTTCCTGCTAGATTCAACATTTAAAATGTTATTTTAAAAGTTGGATGCAACACTTCAAAAAATGCTGTCACTCCTCGGCCCTTTTAAATGTTGATTCAACATTTGCGTTTTTAGAGTGTACCCTCACAACTTGCCATACAATTCAAATTTTGAATTTTCTGTTATTCATTTAAAGGCAAACATGCATCAGTCTAAAATCCTGATAGATCGACCTGATCATTGAAGTTATTTAACCAGGAATAACATCACTTCAATACAGAAAATTGAATCTTATCATTTCTTTGGACATGATCAATAGAGAATTGTAAGGTTATGACAACATCAGCTCACTCATTTGCATATTCATGTCAAATACATGTATGAAAATGTGTAAAAACTGTTCTGCAGTCAACAGTTCTGCTTTCAAATGTTTGAAAACTGTTCTGCAAAAATTAGCAAAACTTCACAATTTCATAACTTCCCTATTTCACTATTTATCCAATTCTGATAAAAAATGTTCACTGTTGTCCTCCCAAGTTTTTACTCTTATCATACTATACAGGCTGATTTTACTGAGCATGTGAACCATTTGCAAAGGATGTAAATGTCAAAAATGGCAAAGTCCAACATTCTGAAATTTTCACTTTCTTTTTTCATTTGTTGCGACAATGGCACTGAAAATAATTCTCATCACGAGTAACACACAGCTAAACATTTGTAAGTAGAAAAGCACTCGGAGAGCGCAGACCTCTGTCAAGCAGCTCCCACTTTCCACCGTCATCTTGCTCTTCCATAGAGATCAGTGATTTCCGTCCACTGAAAAAAAAAATCACCCGATTTCACAATATAGAAGCTTTTTTAACGTCGTAAACCCTCAGATGCGCGGCAAGCCTCGCCCTAGCAGAGATTAGAGCGTGCACTTAAGTGCCTGCATGGAAACCTCAAATATGCGCAGCCTGAACTCCCAAGTACATTGACCCTTCCTGCCAAAATATCAAAAATCCTTTATAAATTCCCCAAAAATTCTTGGATCACTACAAAAAGTTAATCGTTTATTACTTGTGTCGTTCTCAACCTTTCCTGCAAGTTAATCCGTTAATCCCAATCCCAATCCGTTAACTACTTTTTGAGTTATTTTGCGCATGGACAAACTAACTATGTAACAAACAAACCAACGGTATAATGAAAACATAACCTCCTCCCTTGGCGGAGGTAGTATAATAATGCCTCAAAAGGTATGTGAATAATTTGCAGATATGTTGTAAATGAAATGAAAAACTTCACAGATTTTGCTATTGACATACACGAGATATTCTACAAACTGTTGAGTTCCATATGGAAGTTCACAAAGATTTCCAGAGCATTATGCACGTCTTGTGAAGGTTCTATATGTACACATATGACAAGGCTTTAACACCCTTTTTCAGAGCAAATTATGAGCAGATCACAAACAAATGTGCAAATGCACAAGAAATTGTCCTATTTTTGTTGTTTTTTTCAAAAACTAAAAATGACACCCACAAATATTTCACAACACTTTCAATTCCCTGCTTAGGTTTTGCAATCATTTGCAAACTATTAAAAATGTGAATGTTGAAGTTTGCTAGTTTTTCATCCACATCCTTTGCCAGGTTTACAAGCTCTGAAATCAGTGCTTGAACCTGGAATGGAATTCCTGCTTAATATAGGTTTTCCCGGCCAATTTCGCACTTTTGTCAGTCCATTTGATAAAAGGTTCATTCAATTTAGCGAAAATCCTCGTCACTGCACATTCTGTCATTCAAAATTGCAAGTTGGTCGTTCAATTTAGCATTTCGATCAATGAAATTTGCACATGTGCCATTCGAATTCGTAAAACGAGCATTCAAATTGGCACGTGCTCTTCAGTCATTCAAATTCGCCAACACTGGCCGAAAGGGGTATTTCAGTCATTCAATTTCGCGTATGGGCAGTCAAATTCCTAACATGTTCATTCAAATTAACGTCATGTTATTTCTCTTTTGAAAAGGTGATAACATTTAAACGCGTATTTCTATGTGACTTTTTGTTTCATCCACGCACTGTTAAGCAGTAAAAGTATCATATTTTTTACCATACATAACTCGGGTTTGTTGTTCTGTAACGCCCCTTTTCTTTCATATATGTCATTTTAGGCCTACATGTACCAATACTACAGATTAACTTCATCTTCTTACAGTCATGACAGCACAAATTAGATACATGTGCAGACGTATTTCTCAAAAAGACAGAAAAAGAATTATAGAAACATTTGATGATCATAACCTTGACTTCCTAGAACTGGCCGACACACTCGGAATAAAGCACTCAACGGCTAGATAAGTTGTGGCCACATGATGTACTAAATATTGGGACTGGAAGAATCACTAAGCACATTGAAGAAAAAAAAACTGTTGCCAAAATCTCTAAAATGAGTACGAAAATATGAAATGTCATGACGCTTGCAAAACAGTAACTGTGTTGACAAAAAAAAAATAAAGAAAGAACCAAAGCATAAACATGCGTGCTAAATTGACTGCAAAAGATGTTAAATTAGATGCCCAAAAATGAATTTGAATGAACGAGTGCGGCATGTCCGTGATCACGTGACTATATCATTCTAAATTGAATGAACGAATAACGAAATGGTGCTAATTTTACGAATTTCAATTGAAAAAGTGTTAATTAGAATGACGCTAAAGGTAATTTGAATGCTCCAAAATGAATTTGAATGAAGAGATCATAAAATTGAACTACCGAACATGTCATTTACGCTAAACTTTGCTAAATTGAATGCAGCAATTAGGAATTGGACTGACACAAGTGCGAAATTGGCCGGGAAAACCTATAGTAAATGTTACAAAACAGTGTAATAAGGCACCAATATGTGATATGTGGTAGACTTACCATTATTGTGTAGGACTTAAAGATTTGAATAGAAATAATATTGTAATTAATTAAGGATACTTGTAGAAAACTTCTCAAACAATTAGGAATCTAAGGAGCAAGCATTTTGTATTTTGTTTGTTTACAACTTTGTTTAGTCTCTGGCATCACAGCAATGCTAAGCTTTAAGGGAAGAAATGAAAATGAAAATTAATGTAAAAATATGTTGCGGTACATTATTGTAAGCTTTACAGAGCAGCACACTGTTGCTTTGTGAAAGAATACATGCTGCAGTTTTTGCAGAACTCTCCTCCGCACAAATTTTAACTCTTCTCATTTGTTCATTTCATTTGTAGGGTATCAGTTTGATGGATTCCAGCTTCACGCAACATCACCAACAAGCAGCATCAGTCCAAAGTTTGATGTAAATCCAGGGGCATAATGGTCGCACCTTCAAGTATCTGGTAGTTTAACAGATGCATCAGTTATCACAGAATGCATACTGGTGTGCCACATGATTTAGGGTAGTACAGATCATTATAACATAAGAGTTTAAAAATCTATGACTGTAGCTTAAAGGACAAATTCACCTTCATGGACATGTGGGTTGAGTGAATGCAGCAAAATAAAATAAGTAGAACATATCAGTGAGAGTTGGAGGAAAATCGGACAATCCGTTCAAAAGTTATGAATTTTGAAGTTTCTGCTCAGCCACAGCTGGATGAAAAAACGATAGCTTGTGATGTCACATGTGTACAATGATATTAAGAAAGAATAAAGAAAATTCAACATATTCCCATTTTTCTCGCATAACACAAGAACACTCAACTTCTCTCTTTCAGAAGACAGGGGGAATAATATTACCCTTTTATACTTCAGTAATAGGTCGAAGAAATGCGCACTTTATTCAAAAAGTGAAGTTTTGTGAAATTCTCTTTTTTATTTTCCTTCAATCGTTGTATGCAAGTGACATCATACACTGTAGCAGTCTTCACATCCAGCAGTGACTGCGCAGATACTTAAAAAATTTCGTAACTTTTAAACAGATTATCTGATTTTCCTCAAACTTTGTGTTCTACTAATACTGCTGCATTCTCTCAATCCTTATGAACATGAAGGTGGACTTGTCCTTAATTGTCTTATCACAGAATGATACAAAGTGTGATTTATAAATTCAAGTAGGTTAAAAAGAATGGAGTCACGACCATCTTATGCCAGATGTTGCCAGATGTTCGATGCTGCCACTCAAAAATATTTGAAGCATGTGCCAAACTGGGTCTGCCGCGCAGATAGGAATACAATGGACTCGTGTCTCATTGTATCACCAGCCACTCTCTGGGGAAGATGTGTACATCTTTGTGATGGTAATTACTTTTTGCTATCCCTTCTTATTAAAGACAGGTGATATAATTATGATGGTTAAGACACAGGGATGCGCAAATAGAAATTAAAAAAAAAAAGGAAATAAAGATGAAAATTACCAGACTGCACAAGTGTCATCGAAACCAGACATAAGACTTTTTGTTAACATGAAACAACGATTTCTAGCGCCATACCCTAAATCCTAACTGTACTTGGTCTCGTTTTATCTTTGTGATGGTACTTACTTTTTGCTATATCCCTTCTTATTAAAGACAGGTGATATAATTATGATGGTTAAGACACAGGGATGCGCAAATAGAAATTTAAAAAAAAAGGAAATAAAGATGAAAATTACCAGACTGCACAAGTGTCATCGAAACCTGACATAAAACTTTTTGTTAACATGAAACAGCGATTTCTAACGCCATACCCTAAATCCTAACTGTACTTGGTCTCGTTTTATGAAGAGTTAGAATTGATTACAAAATTGACTTCTATCATAAGTCTGTGGCAGCAATTTAAAATCAATTATATCTTTTGATTAAACAGGGTTCTAGATTATTTTGAACCATGGAGATACAAAGGTAGATGTACAAGAACCGTTTTTGTTAGTATCGCATAATGCGTTGCCATGGCAACGGCAAATTTTCATAAAAATCTTTAATTGAACTACTCTCATTTTTTGAGCAATTAACCCCAAATGTGGCATGTGTAACTCCTATCAAAAGAAGATGTGGAAGACACTTTCTTCATTGGTATAGCCTGGCGCATTGCCATGACAACAGCAAATCAAAAAAAAAGAATACAGAATGTTGTGGATGGAAGCACTCTTTCATTTTTTGAGTAATTGACCCGAAATTTGGCATGTGTGACCACTTTCAAAGGAAGATGTGCAAACGCTTTTTGTTAGTGTTGCATAATGCATTGCCATGACAACAGCAAATTTTGACAAAATCTTATACATTGTGGTTGATCAAACTACTCCTCAGTTTTACAGCAATTCAGTTGAAATTTTGGATATAAGATGCCGTCAATGTAAGGTGTAGTTCTGCAAGATGCCATTTATGTATGTGTGAACAAATATGTTGCCATGGCAACAGCAGTTTTTGTACCAATCATACAAAAAAAAAGAGTGGATTGGCCTAACTCCCTGTGTTTTTGGAGTACTTGACTTGAATTTTGGCACATATGTGACGACTACTGTGTGTAGAAGTGCAGAACAGATCTTCTATACACGTTTATCAATACGTTGCCATGGTAACAGCATTTTTTCATTAAAAGCATACCTTTATATGCTTTTTTGCTAACTCCCTATTTCTTTGAGCATTTAGCTTGAAATTTAGCCCATGTGACTGCTATGATAGATGTGAAAACTTTATCTTTGGCTATTGTTGAATGATGCATTGCCATGGTAACAGCATATTTTGAATGAAAATCGTCCAAAATTACTGTGGATTCAGTCAACTTCCTCAGTCTTTGAGCACTTGGCTTGAAATTTTGCATATGTGACCACTATAGTACGTAGATATGCAAACTTAATCTTTCATCATTGTTGAGCTATGCGTTGCCATGCTAACAACATTTTTTTCATTAAAAAGCATACAAAAATACTGTGGATTCAGCCAACTCCCTCAGTCTTTTAGCATTTAGCTTGAAATTTGGCCCATGTGACCACTATGGTATGTACAAAATGTGGATGTGCAAACTTAATCTTTTGCCATTGTTGAACAATGAATTGCCACGGTAACAGCATATCTTGAATAAAAGTCCTACGAAAATACTGTGGAAACAGTTAACTTCCCTAGTCTTAATAGAGCATTTAGCTTGAAATTTGGCACATATGACTGCAGTAGTACAAAAATGTGCAAATTTAATCTTTTGTCATTGTTGAACTATGCGTTACTATGGTAAAAAACATTTTTCCCTATAAAGCATACAAAATATTGTGGATTCAGCTTACTCAGTCTTTGGTCATTATTGAACAATGTGATGCCAATGGTAACAGCATAATATTTTCAATGGAAATCATGCAAAAATACTGTGGAAACCTCCCTGAGTCTTGAGCATTTAGGTTTAAATTTGGCACACGTGACCACTATGTTATGTAGATGTGTGAACTTACAGGTGTTTTAAATGTGAGTGAGATAATATTTCTACAGGGTCATTGGCACCTCCATGCCTTCAATTGTCCTTGATGTTGGGAACTTAATTAATAATTTCATGAATTTTTACATGCAAAAATAGATAAATAAATGAATAAAATGAATACAAACACTTAAAATATGAGAAAGAGCAAAGAAATCATTTGCAAAGCTCATCAAATATTTTTCAAAGAAAAGAAATGTATCCATTTTCCTCCATTTTTATTTGTTTTTGAGTGGGTCCCTTTTGTGTTTTATTGTTTATCTGTAAGTTTGTTGAGTAAGTCTCATAATCATGTGAAAGTATAAAAACAGCTAATTATCTCTATTTAGAAAGACTTACCACCATTCTCAGAAGGAAACTTTTGTGAGGTAATTTTTTGTTTTGTTTTATCTGTTCGATCAATCAATGGGAGCAGTTTTATAAAATTTGTACAATTATTATTCATAAGGCCTGACTGTTAGTCATTGAAGCTATTTAAAAGTTAACAATATGACAAAATTATTTTGAATGAAATTGTGTATGTCTTTTATTTATCCTAAGTTTGTATCATTTGAGCAATTCATATCCAAGATGCCATAATGATTGCAGTGTTTTTGAAATGATGAGAAAACACATGCAGCATCCTAGTATTTTGCATGAGTTCTGCCTGTAAATGTACATCATGAATATTGCCTATATTTAAGAATTGTCAGTATTCTTCTTTTCTGATACAGCATTTTTCTTTTTCTTGTATAAATTCCCATGTGTATTACAAACGCCACATACATGTATCAAGTACCAAACTGTAACACACCCCCCCCCCCCAAAAAAAAATGGAAATAAAGAAATGTCTTTCAACAATAAACACAAATCTAACTATATCATTTATAATTATTTGGTATCTATTGATAGATGTACTGAGATATGTTTTGCGGAGTAAAGAGGAAATAGAATGGAAGACAAGACATTGAGTTGATGAATGACTTGTCTTACTTCTGTCAGCTATATCATGGAGAGTGAAAGCCTAAACATGTTTGAAATCCATCATATGAGACAAATCCATCGCATTTAGTTGACAATTACATACTAATATTGTCAATTTCAACAAATTAACCATGACATATGCATAATAAAAAAAAAAAATACGCACTCCAGTATCTGTCCAAAGACCTATATAATTTTGCTGAAATTACAGCAAAATTTGGTCTGCATGGAAAGACCTGCACATGCATCATCTTTCCTGAGCATTTGTGACGGTCCAAGAGATTTGCTGTAATTACAGCAAAACTTGTTCTGCTGATATCAGTACTCCAGAAGTAAGTACCCTCCTAGATGCACTCACCAAGTTTTGCTGAAATTGCAGCAAAACTGTTGATGCAAGTGGATTGTTGAGAATTGTGGAAAATATCAAGGGGATTGTCATGTTTTGATGTGTAATTTCAGCACTTTTCACCTCTTGGACTAACCTGTAGCCTTGTGGAGGATTTATGTGGTTTTTAAGGGAATTTTGGGGAAACTTGACAATGCTTGAATTTGTCATTTCCAACCACACTCTGTTATAGACAGATTGACAGAGGCCATTGTGCACCATTCTACAACTATTATTCAAATTCATGAAATTCTTCCGTTTTTCATTGCAACTGATTGACAAATTGCCCTGCAGCGACATTAACAAGCACTGAATTGATCAGTGTTTTAGTAGTAGCCATGATAAAAATAAACAACATCATGGACGTACATACTCGAGCAGGATTCGAACCTATACGACCTCCTAACCTCCGGATAAGCGTCATCTCCACTAGACCACCGAGCTTCCACCCGACAGCAAATATTAGGTCTAATCCTTATAGTTTGTAGCGGGTACTGCGTAATTATTCAAATTCATGAAATTCTTCCGTCGTCGATGTAGGGCTATTTGTCAGTCAGTTGCAATGAAAACACATCTCGGCGGAAGAATTGCATGAATTTGTATAAACAATTATGTTTTCTTCATTAAACAATTCTTGACTTTAACAGTAGGCCTATGAACTGCATGCCGTAATTTCATTTTGATAGATTTTCAGTTCAAGGTTAAAATGCATGTGAATGCATCAAATTTATATGTTGATATGCGAAGACAGTCTTTATGATTTTCGTTAAAAAAAAATGGAAAGGAAATACATAAAATTTGTGCAAAATGCACAAATGCGGGTATTAAAGAAGTGAACGTTTTCAGCCCTGACGGAAATGCAGCTGATAACCTTCCATTGTGATTGATTAAGTTTTTTCATAAAAATATTGCTATTTTGAAAAACACACTGCTGTTTAGTGTAACCAGATCGCTACACTGCAAATTGGATGTGTAAAGTTGTGTAAAATATTCTTACACATCAGGTTAACACAACCCCACAACCCGGGTTGTGTAAATCTTACACGGCGTTGTGTATCACTTTTTACACAATAGTTGTGAAAAAACCTTGCTACACAACAAGTGATGTATAATGTTTCCAACAACTGTTGTGTAAAAATTACTGGTTGTGTACTTGAGATGTGTAACTGCTGTTAGCAACTGTCGTGTAAAAATTACTGGTTGTGTACATCCAGAGCTTCAAGAGTGGGGGTTTGAGCACTTCATTCCACATTTCCAGCCTAAGTACAAGTAATGGGGCCTTTGACTTTTACGAGATCCACGTAGTCTTTTAAAAATATATGATCAGAAACAGTGTAGCTTTTGGACCCCACTGACACAAATGAGGCGAAATTGTACACAAATTGTTGAATGATAACTGCGCCGCAGACAATGGATGCAACCACATGCATGCATAGCTGCATGGTAAAAACACACGCGTGTGGCTGTATACAATAATATTATAGGTCTAGGCCAGGGAACGAATTTAAATATCAGTGCGGGCAAGAAAGGGGCGCCAACAATCAGTCGTGTCTTTTTACTAATTGTTTTAATTAGATAGAAAAATGCAGCCTATCTGAACAAGACTCATACGCACTGAGTTACCATTACCATCACCAGAGCAGTGCCATTATCTTCTTCTTCTCCTTCTTCTTCTTCTTCTCCTAGTAATAATTCGGACTTTTCTTCCTTTGAAGGAGAATGTAATGCACACACACGCACTCACATATATACGTATATATGTATATACGTGTGTATATATATATATATATATATATATATATATATATATATATATATATATACATATATATATCTCGGAATTTTCCACGTGTTGGACTTCGAATGTTATAATTATAAAAGAATGAGTTTCAAATACACCATCTGTAGATCCAACAAGAGGGTTTTTATTCACAAAATTTTCAACCCGCCTCGGGCCTTCGTCAGTGTAGTGTATATACTAGGACAATAATAAGTTTTTGCAAACATAAATCACAGATGGCGTATTTGAGACTCATTCTTTTATAATTATATACATATACAAAGTAATATATGATTATGAAGATACATGATATCAAGATGATCAGACAATCCTTTCAGAAGTTACGAATTTGTAAATTTTCGGTGCCATCATTGCCATGATTGCTGGATGAGAAGACTACAACATTTCGTGACGTCACCGCAGGGCGATAAGGAAAATATCAAGCCAATTAAGCATACTTTTTAGCGTATAATAATGAAAGAGAACATGACTTTTCTCTTCAGTGAACAGGGGAATGAAATTAACTTTAACATGCAGTGGCGGATCCAGAGGGGGGAGCAAGAGGCGCACGCCCCCCTTCTTTATTGTTAAAAACAAAAGAAATAAAAAGAAAAAAAAATGAAATGAAACCCGGAAGTGGCACCAGAAATATTAGTTGCGCCGCCCCCCCCCCCCCAACTTTACAGAATTCCTGGATCCGCCCCTGACATGTGCCAGTAACAAGTTGAGGAAATTTTTGTTTTTCATTTAAAAAAAAGATGCAATTTGTGGAACATAAATATTTGTTTCATTCTCGACTATGCTGACCCGAATTATGATCGATAATATTAAAGAGGACAGAAAGTAAAAGAAAAAAAAAAAGATGACCTGCAGATGAAAGAAATATAGGCCTGCTGCATTATGCATAATAGTCATGAAATGGCATGGCAATGTACTTTCACTTCCACATAGCTCATTATCATCTATAGTGGCCTCGTGACCGGAGGTATAATGGGATTTCCCAACCCATTTACTGCAGAAACGGAACACGCCCTGCAAGACCACGTATTGTATAGCACTACGCCTAGCCACAATGCTCTTAACAAACAACATCAACAACAACAACTACAACAACAGAAAATGACCTTAGAACCTCATGAAAATAGCGTAATGGATTATATGCAAGGTTTGTGAACAAAGACATTTCTCGTTTCGCAACTCCGTGATTGCTAACTGAGTTTTCTATTATTGTTCTTCTCTTCTTATTATTATTCTCTTTTTTTTGCTCAGTTTAGCAGATGAGTAAAAAAAGAAAATAATGTATATACATTTATATAAACATAGTTAGATAGATAGATTGGCACCTGTTACTTTAAGTGCTTTACGGGATCATCATTGTTTTAATACTATTGTCATTTTATTTATTCGTTTATTTATTCATTCATTTATTTATTTTGTTTCAGAAGGGTAGCTCTGTCAGTGGCTTTACAAACAATGTTATTCTCAGAGGCCCTACACATACAATACTATACATCACAAACATACATTGTAGACACATTAAAATACAAGGAAAATAACATAATATGCAATGACGGTACACTTATAACATGGCCACAATATATATTTTGCATGAGTGTATATATACAGTGTATATATATATATATATATATATATATATATATATATCGATTGATTGATATTGATACCGTGTAACTTTAATTACTTTTTTGGATCATCATCGTTGTAATTCTTTATGATCATCATTGATATTCTATGCATAATTATGCATAGCAATGATAAGTCTAATAATGTCTATGCATAGATACATAAGTATATAGATAGACGTATAATGTTGTCGATATTGAAAGTGATTCTTCAGCGCTGGAGAGTTCCCTGCTAGCAGTGTAAGAGACAATGTACAGGATATATATGGGGAAGAGAACACTATACAGAGAAACTTCAAAAACCGCAGAGGAAATACCAAAAATCCCCGTATGGAATCCTTTTCTTTTTTAAAGAGAGAGAGAGAGAGAGAGAGAGAGAGAGAGAGAGAGGGAGGGAGAGAGAGAGAGACGAAAGTCACAGAAATGTCGGTTCTCTTCCGATACCTATTGTGGTTCTTGTGGCCTTGCATTTTATAGTTAGGCGTGAAATGAAACTAGTAAAACTATACAGTTTACATGATTACGTTATTATAATATGCAAGTGTTGATCAACCATTCATTCAATGTTCGCACGCCAGAGCAAACGGGCTAAGGGTCAAATGTGTCTCTTTCCTGGAGTTGTGAGCTGTACAAACCACATCGGTAGTCGTAATACCTCCTGCATACTGGTAAGTCGCACTTAGCTACATTCTTATGATATATGTTTTTCTTGTTAAATGTATTTGTTGCAACCAATAGGTACTATAATAAAGAGATTGATCTTTGAGACGATTATTACTCGATCTATTTGCCTGAAATACTTCATATTTGCACTCCCTTTCCGTTAATCAATTCTGTCACTAAACGTTCGCTTCAATACTATTTGGCAATAGACTATATACATATAAAGATACATTATCAACAAGCTAAAAACGACATCTGGAAAAAGAGTTGCTTTCTGTATTTTCCGTTATTCTAACGTGTCAATGACAAGCGAGTTTTTTAATCTTTCCGTAAAATAACCTTTTATAATTAATATCCTTATCTCATTTTGAATATAATAATTTAGAGCCAAGATGGCTGAAAGTTTGTGATAACCCAACTTAAGGGGAAACAAGCTTGTAAAGCAGACCACTTTAAACATAATAATTTTCAAATACTTTCTTACTTTATACAATTCCTCCAGCCCAAATCTGATGTCCTGCAGTATTCTTCTCCTTCCGAAGATGATCCATTCTAAATTCAACTAATGACTCTTCCCTCCACCCCCCCCCCCATTTCGTTTAGTTTTGTCGTCGATGTCATGATCACTTTAGATACGTTTCTTTGCCCGTATATGCAATATGGTAACATTTTCTGTATCTCGTTAATAATGACTTTATAGCTTCTCCTTCATTTTCAGCATTATTTATGAAATATCATGCTTCTTGGCTTCACAATTCACTAGTACATTGTGAGTTCATATTACATTTCAATAAATTATGAAGAATGTGTATATTTCTTTGTTTGCATAATGTACTTTGTACACTTTGACCCCGTTTACAGTGCGGGGCTCGGCCGCGGCCGAGCCCGCCTTCATTTCAGTGTAAACGCGCAAAAGGCCAAATGCGGGGCCAAAAATGGCCGCGCTTTTGGCCACGCTCTGGAGGTGGTCCAAAGAGAATTTCTTTAAGGTGGTCTCGGCCGCGGCCGAGCCCGGCCTTTTCTCAGTGTAAACGCAAACTGGGCCAAATGCGCGGCCAATTTTAGTCTGGCTTCCAAACCCTCTGCCCGTACTATTTCGCTATTCAGGATATTAACCCCCTCAACGTCGAAAACTAATATAGTTTGAGTTGGTTTTGTCCTGCAAAGGATTTTTCCTTCGGCAAAGGTCTTTGCCCGAACGGCGACTTCGTCGCCACGGAATCCAGTTGGCAAAGGGTCTGAAAACCAGACTATACCAAATTGCGTTTGTTTACAAGCAGAGCGCCACTACGACAAAATATTGAAAGGTATGAATCAAAAGCGCGGCCGAGCCCGGCAGTTATTAGTTCGGTGGTGTAAACGGACAAAATTGCGGGGCTCGGCCCCGCAATTGAGGCTGGGCTCGGCCCAGCCCCGTACTGTAAACGGGGTCTAAGAAGAGGCCAGGCTCGGCCGCGGCTCGACCGCGGTCGAGACCACCTCCAGAGCGTGGCCAAATGTGCGGCCAATTTTGGCCTCCCATTTGGCCTTTTGCGCGTTTACACTGAAATGAAGGAGGGCTCGGCCGCGGCCGAGCCTCGCACTGTAAACGGGGTCTGTCTTATATCATTTGCTGAAAATTATTTTGAGCAAATAAAATGCAATGAATTATATCTGAATTAATAACGGTCGTTAAACTTAATGCCGTGGTATGCATGAATATCCATACTGGTGTAATGACAAATCTGTTAGCTTATCAATATCGCACGATGTAGACTTCAATTGCTTCCATTAGTATTATCATAGTATATTGTCAGAAACTACAACAGGGGGAGCATATCTATGAGAAATACATATTACTCTGTTCGTGAAATGGAGTTTTATCGATTTCTTGTTCGCAAAAAAAAAATAAATAAATATCTATCAGGGTTTAGCACAGAATTAGCTTTGACTGACTAGGGATATTTTGATATAAATAATGATAATAATAGTAAGTTGATTCGAGAACTCTTTATCTCCAGATCGTGTAGATATTGATGATTAAAGGTCATTTTCCAAGCATTCACGTACTCGGAGTTAAAAACATGCTTTGTCAGAAAGCAGGCCGAAAATAATCTATCAATACTAAAGCAGACAAAATGTTGGAAATACAATCTGTATGCTGAAGACATGACAGAACCATTTTGAAGTCATTAAAACAATTCACACACACAAAAAAATGATGACATCGAATATTTTAGTCATAAATATGGTCATAACGCACCGAGTAATCATTTTCGACGTTATAGGTATATTAATGAGTAGTATACACAGCATTCTGATCTTACATTTACAAGTTTGTACTGAACGCAAGTATAGGCCTGCGCCATTCAGTTTCATCATTTTTGCTGAGAAGACAAACAGGTGAAGAGGTCAGTAATTGCGCTGGTACTGAACAACGGGAAACAAAGTTGCCTTAATACTTAATAGAATGCAATAAATGGCATTATAACAACTTTTGTCGTTGTCTCGGACACGAATAGCTATTGTAGGGTCTCTCTTTTATACTCAATGAACTACCGTGTGTGGCAAAAGCTGTAGAGTGTCATCCATGCCCGTAACACGTGTTCTGCATCCCTTAACCCTGTATATTTGTGTGTGTGTGTGTGTGTGTGTGTGTGTGTGTGTGTGTGTGTGTGTGTGTGTGTGTGTGTGTGTGTGTGTGTGTGTGTGTGTGTTTCAAAAGTGGTTGATAGGAACTTGACTGTTTTTCGTGACTGGTCATTAGGCAAGAATTCAAATTCAACATGCTTTTGATATTTTCTTCCTTTTTAAATGAATGCATGAACACTCGTTTACGGTGTACGAACTGCAATCTGCCACAGACTGATTCATGTATATCATATAGGCTGTATGCTGAACATAATTCATCACATTTCTCATTTTATGAACCCACAGCGTGTAATGCATTGTCAAAGGAGCTTCTTTCATCACACGGAGTATTTTTATTTCTAAAATTGATCATTTTGAGCTTGATGAGTGCAACTGTACAGTACCACATTGGAAGTACATGTATAATACGCATATGAAAGAAAATATCATTCAACGTCCAGCTGTAGGTTATGGTCAAATGCGATTGCAATATTCTTGGAGAACCCTCTATAGCAATTCTTCTATAGATAAATTCACCAGTGCAAATATGGATTAGGCCTATAGAATTTAATTATACATGCAGAAACAATTGAAACTGCGGGTCGGGATATGATAACGTGTGCATATTTACACGTATAAACTGATAGTCTTTGTTGCACAACCGTTCATTAAACCCACTCACGGCTTTTGACGTAGCTAAAACACGCTGATCCAACTCCATTGATACGAATGATAGCATAATGTGGATGAAGCGAAGCTTTAAGATTTCAGATGAGACTATTAATAGGCTTGATTTTTCTTCTGTTCATTTTTGTTTAGTTGTTGTTATTGCTTTTGTTGTTCTTTTTCTTGTTTTTGTTACTAAAATCATTAATACATCCATCGTAACATGAGTATTGTGTCTTCATGTTCATGTAGAGCCTATCTACTGGTTGTCTTTAAAATGAAAATAAAGAAGATTGATAGGAAAATCATCCCTATCAACGTAATTATGTGTGTATATATATATATATATATATATATATTATATATTATATATGTATATATATATGAAGAGTTTGTTTGCAAAAACCGATAAGTCCATTTTAGAAGATTTTAAAGTACGGCCTCTGTCATAAAGTACAAAATAATACCTTTTAAATGATATATTGGTCATTACATTATAAAGGTATATTTTTGAAGTTATATGGTCAAAAGAAGCAAAAATTTTCTTATTATTCCCTTTATTTTTCTAGACCTTTAATTGCAAATATCTCCATTTGACAAATATGGACTTATCGGTTTTTGCAAACAAACTCTTCATATATTTATATTTTTATGTATATAAATATGTATATAGGTGTAAAGTGTGGGGAAAAAAGTTTTTGTAACCATGCTGAAAGAAATTGAGCCGAACAAAATACACATTTAAACAAAACAGAGAAGCATTGGTAAGGATTTCTTGAAAAAAGAGTGGCTGGTCGTATATACTACATAAACCATGTCAGTACGAGATGGATTTTCTTTCAATACTAGGTTTATCCTCAACAAAGATTTATTATTTTGTGAGGGATGTGAGACGAAACTAATATTAGCCATGACGTCACTACTACCATTATTTTAGTGAGACATGTTCTTTGAGGGTTTGTGAAACGAAACTAATATTAGCCATGACTTCATCACAATATTACTGCAGTATTACAATTTCAGGGAGACATAATGTTCTGTGAGGGTTTGTGAAACGAAACTATTATTAGAGATGACATCACTATGCACTATCATGATTTCAGAGGGAAGTGGATTGTTGGCACTTAAGAACCAAGTTCACTCTTACGTCAATGTCGCTAATATTTTCGTATAAAGAATGCCAAGCCATCCAAGACTCATGCGCTGTTGCATGGAATCATGGCTGAGAGAAGGCACCTCGCTTCACTTTCAAAAAATAATCCGGTTCAACTGCACGTATACATGGCTTCATTAATGTCTGTGTATGAAACCCTTTTTCATTTTCCTTCAAAGCGCTCATGGCAAATGTGTTGCCATGGTAACCACTCGTTTTTGTATCAGATTGAACCATTTAATCTACGAAGGTGAAATTTGGTGTGTATGATGCTCTTTAAGTGTAGTTTTGCAAAATGTCCTTTGTATTTGTATCGGACAATGCGTTGCTATGGTAATCGCATTTTTTTAATCCTGTGGAGTGAACTTCTTTACAGTTTTCAAGCAATTGAAACCAAATTTGGTAGGCATTATGGCCCTGAGGTATAAATGTGGAACACATAATTTTTGTGTTTGTCACACAAACCGTTGCCATGGTAACCACAATTTTACCAAAACCTTGCAGATCGAATAACTTTTCCGTCATTCAAGCAATTAATGTCAAATTTAGTATGTATTATGATCTAGAAGTGTAGTTTTGCAAGACACCAATATGTTAGTTTAAGGAAAATGTGTTGCCATGGTAACCACTCATTTTTGTATCAAAATAAACCATTCAAGCTATGAAGGTCAAATTTGGTGTGTATGATGGTCTTTAAGCGTAGTGATGCTGGGGGAAAGCATGTTTCCATTTGCTGTAAGTTTTATACTCAGTGTCAACTCTGTAATTGTACAGTAAACTAAAATTATTCTGTTTCCAATTCGACAAGTGCACAAACTTGGTATCAACGGCATTGCCCTCATGACATCACATACTATAAAGCAACACTAGGGGCGGGGGAATTAATCACCTTCAGTGATAATTCTAGTTATCTCTGTTTCTATCATCATCATCATCATCATCATCATCATCAACATCATCACCATCATCATCATTATCATCGCCATGTCATTCTTGTCGTGCAGGAATGACAAAATTTAGACAAATTAGAAAATGGGTCTGGAGAAGAATCTTCTCATTGTTCCCCACATCGAGATTGTAATGATATATTGTCACTATATAGTCATTTTGTCTTTGCACGATCAATACTATCTACTAACTTCAGGAATATTACTTTTCCGATCCTTGTTCTGTGAGCATGATTGCTCTCTCTTTTCCTTTTTACAAATGTGCACGAAATAAGCCAGTTCGTAATTAGCTCATTGCATGTAGGCATTAGTACAAATGACCTTTCTTTTTTCTCAGTTCGTTAGGCACTTCACTCGTTTTCAAAGCGGCATAATGCATGAGCTTGCCCGACGTTACAATTTATGGAATTCTATGTTCAAATAAAGAATGAACTAACACGAATACGGAGACTTCGAGGTTGTAATCTCGGTAATGGGTTCCAGTAGTATAATATGTTTCATAGATTTCAGGGCTCTTCCACTTTTGGGATCATGTACAAGTACAATTAAAATCTTCGTATATAAGTGCAATTAAAATCTTCGTAAAAGAATGTAGTGCTGTTTGTATGAACATAAATTCATTCGGTATAGGAGTAAAACGTTGTTACAAGAGATTGAGATGGCCCATATCTTATTTAATTGCAGTATAGGAGACATATACATACGACAGTACTATATAGGAGTTGTATCGCATGAAAGAGCCTTTCGTCGGCACTTAATTCGGCTTTAATTTTCATAGTTTAAATCTTGTTACAACTTTATAACTTGTGGTCGTTCCATTTTATGTTACCATTTGGCAAGACTCCACCAAACATGCTCTCTTTCTTTTCAAGCAGCTGATGGTCTACTGCTACCTGTCTTATGACCTAAACATAATCTTCCTTTCTAAAAACACATAAGGAGGTTAAAGAGATGGTACAGTATTGATGGAGATGAGAATTGGGCTTATTACTTTTTGCGAGATACCAAGAAAACACTTATGATATAGTACAAAACATACCATTTTAAGAGGAATTCAAAGTTTACTTGATGAAAATCGGGTTTGGAATGACTGAAACACCCAAAAACAAAGTAAAACAAAGCGATCATTAATAAGTGTGGGTCCCACACTTTATTAGAATTTTTTTTTTGGATATCTCATCCATTTTAAAACCAATTTTCATCAAATAAACGTTGAATTCCTCATAGAATTACATGCTCTTTCACATTTCATAAAGAGGTTTCTCATCATCTCACCAAAAAATGTAAGAAACCTGAAAGTAGGTCTCAACCAAAACTATACGATCCTTTTAATCTTCTTGATGTTTAGTGATAAGTTATTGCAGTTGAACAGTTTTGGACAATTTGGTCTTAAGAATTCTTACGACAGTTTATACATCTATGTTTGAGGGTAATGCACAAGTGGCATTAGCAAAGATATCATAGCAATAACTCGGGGGGGGGGTCATCCAAAATTGATGTAAAGTATATTGTTTGCAAATCTTTTTAACAAATTGGAGAGACTCGGGAGAAAAGAAACAGGTCGTTTGTTTGAAATAGCGAAGGAACCATCTTTTATACATATTGTTGTGACATTTGTGATATGTATGCGATAGGAAATACCCCGGGAAAGTGCTAGATTACAAATGTGTGTTAGTGGTGCTGGTATGAAGATATATACCACCAAAGATTTGTCTTAACAAGTTTACACCCACATGCAAGAAAGTTTTGATATATTATGTTGGAAGTGATTTGATGTATTTATTTAACCCTAGGGAACCTGTGATATGTTATGACAATCCTTGTAAACTGAGACCCATGTTAGTTATTTGTGTGTGTGTTAGTGTGTTATTCTTAATTTTCTCTCATAAGTTTTGTTTGTAGTACTAAATAATCTTTTGGTAAATTGAAAATTGGGGGTCTGGGAAGGGTTATAATGAATTGATATATTGCATAATGTATATTGTGTAATAGATTTGTAGGGTGTTGTTTGTATTCATTGTGCGTGACATAGACATATGTAATTGTGATGCGAGATATGTTTGTACTGTCATGATTATTTTGGTACAATGAAATGTCAATGGAAACCAAATTTCAATGTCTGACATTGACCAATAAAGATGAATGAATAAATGTATGAATAAATGAATGAATGAATGAATGAATGAATGAATGAATGAATGAATGAATGAAAGTGTAAAGTAAGGCATTGTCACATCGATTCGGCAGGAACATCTGAGTCAGTATGACCTATATTGGACCAAAACGATCGAACTAATCTTGATAATATTGTCAAAGCAATATGTCATGTCTTTTGGATCACATGACAAGTGTCCTTTGTGCATTTTATGATAATAGGCAACATTTCTCTCTTTGTCCAGTGCTTCATGATGACACTGCGTACGTGACAAAATTGCCATCGTCGGTATGATTTAATTGTTTCCTGACAATTCCGTCTCGAGGTTACCTGATAAAATTTGTTGACTTTTTCTCAGCGCTTAATACGTATTTTTTTGGGGAAGTTTCTCAGGAATTACGTAGACTACGTATCCCGACTTGGTGCTTTCCCTCAAAGAACACATCTGTATGGTCCTTGGTTTTCCCCGTGTATTTTTTAAGATTTAGGGACAGTAATAATAGAAAGATTTCCCCCCCCCCCCTTAAAAAAAAAGAACCTCTCATTATACACTTTTAAGCTAAACTTGGCTCACTGCAATCCATTAGCCTATTCCAAGTATCAATTTTGCAACTCATTGAATATAGCAATATTCACCGGAATGAATTATCCATGAGCTTTTTCATGGTCTTGGGATGATTCATTTTACCACACATTAGGAATATAGACAAATGGTCTGAAATCTCACTGTACAAACAGAAGCCAGAGTTTGGTTTGCCTTCATTAACATCAGTAAATGTAATTTATTCTATCAGTAAACAAACTGGCACTTATTGTCCATGCGGCCTGGTTTCAGGATGCGTCTGTAAGCAAGCGAAATCAGATTCACGGAAGAGAAAAGAGCAGGGAAATTCAGAGTGAATATATAGGAAGTTACATGTGTGATCAAGAAGTAATGCGATATCATAACTCATCATAACCACGAGTACCATCTAAAAAAGACGACAGTTATTATGAATGCCTGCATATTTGATGGTACGGCATTAAACATGGGTCGTTCCCATCAAGATCGTGACTCGTATAGGGTCCGCCTAAAATCTGGCAACCTGCAGGTATGTAGATGGGATAAATAGCTGTAGTACAGGTCTAACTGGTGACTCGGGTCAATCTGACGTCATCAGACATCATCGATTCCCATCGTCCCGTGCCTGTCTTTTGAAATCAGTAGAAAAAAATAGCCTTATACACACTTTGAATATGGTGTATATAATACACGCGCGCGTGTGTGGGGTACGTTTGTATTTGCATATGATACCTTAATGAACTGGTTCGCCTCTTGGTCTCTACTTCTCACGCATCATTTTCCACTCTGTTTTCTCCGTTTTATTCTGGGGGCTCACGTTCACATGTTTCTGGTATATCTGTTTTCGGGAATATATGTATGATCTTGTGCGTTCAATATCTATGCACAGTGGTCTTGCTAATAAAATCATGGTCGTCAAGAAAGTGGCTGTAATCGGCGGAGGGGTCAGCGGCCTTGTGTCCATCAAAACGTGTTTGGAGGAGGGTTTTGAACCAGTGTGCTTCGAACAGACCGACCAATACGGTAAGTCACGAGAGATGTTATTAGCTCTTTAAAATCAAATTGAATTTAACTTTATTCTCCGAAAACCTTAGATGGAGAAATACAATCAATCTGTTCTTGTGAACATATATTTCAAGCCATGCACTATTTTTGGTTACGTCGGGAAAACCTCAGCAAGCTTGAGATAAATTTTGATAATGAAGGTGTATACAACTGCATAAACACGAAATATTAGTAATCGGTCTATTTGTGAATCGTAAGGTTTGTTGTATTTGTCGATATACTTGATGATCGACGATGTATAAAAATCAAATAAAAATTAAACGTATGATCAAGGCGCATTATAGGATCCACACTATATCAATGACTGCTTTTCCATTCAAAGTAAACTCCCACTCCAAGTTCGAATCGATAAATGAAGTAAACTTAAACAGAAACACTACCGTAGAAGTTTCCCATTCTCTTGCACACTTGCACAATCTTCATTATATTTTGTTGTTGTTGTTGTTGTTGTTGCTGCTGTTGTTGTTGTTGTTGTTGATGACATGAATGGAGAAATGGTGGCCTTACTATTATCAGCGTGATCAATTTTTTGCTACAGATCCAGCAGTCTGGTAATGTCGAATTCGCTGAAATATTCGGAGAAATTGTTAAAGATTTCATGAATGTCGTGAGACGATCAACATGTCAAGATTGCATGATTACCCTTGAAGTCCCCGTTCGGCCACTCGCTTCTGAATTAAGTTCTACAAATCGTACACGATTTTTTTATCTCTCATCATTTTTCTGAGCACTGAATACTTTTCTTCGGACACAGGTTTGGCAGAACTATCTTTGATTTTCTTGCCCGTCCATATATTTGTTACTCTTCATTGATCTCTTGTTGTATGCTGTAAATGTAATTTGTGTGGAAACTTTATAAGATAATGAAATGAAATGAAATGAAATATCAGTATAGAAGAAACTTACGAAATGTCATGGTCATCAAGTAGGCCCTATCACACATTTGTTTACACATTGATTCATAGATTTATATATTCGGGTTTTCATTGTTTATCGTATTCATTATTACTTAATTAGTTTATTCACTCATTCATACATTCATTCACTTCACTCCATACTCTTTGTCTATTCCACAGGTGGAATCTGGGTGTTGAGGGATGAGAAACCCAGTGGGCCATGTCCTGCGGCTGGTATATACGACAGCCTCCTTACCAACTCCAGCAAGGATATGATGTGCTTCAGCGATTTTCCCTTCGAGGGAAGTTTGCCTCCATATCTCCGGCGCAAAGATCTCCTCGAGTACTACCGGGCATACACCCTGCAGTTCGATCTCGAGCGATATATACGGCTGAACACGTTCGTCAAAGCCGTTGAACAGACGGACGACTTCGAGCGAACAGGTGAGGAATATATATATATATATATATATATATATATATATAAAGGTTTATTTATTCATATTATATCTCGTAGCCCAGGGGCTAAATTGCGTGTAACATTACAAATAATTTCAGACAGTTACAAAATAAAGCATTTACAGGCATAAAAATAAAAATAAAAAAATGAGTGAGAAAGTATCATAATTACACAAATCAATAGGTTGAGCAATATCCGATATATAAAACGCACGGTAAAAACATATTCCACATTGGTCAAAACAAGCAGAACTATATAAAAAATACTGTGATAACTGGTTTGCCTCTACTCCAATAAAACTACAAAACATCATACACAGGACATCAATTTTGCATGACTAATAGTAACAATAAATAAGATATTTAGAAATATGTAATTGCACAACCCCAAATATAATTATATCAACTGTTTATATATTTCAACTAGATTATCCCGTGAAACATATATTTGGGAACCCTAGCATTCTCACCCGACTCCAAGACCCCGTGACCCACATCAATTTCTTCTTTAAACATCGTCCAAATAACAACATCAAATTTTTCAAAATATTTTTTTTCTTGACTGTCCCGAAATATACATAAAATTTCATATAACTCCATTCAGAATTGCAGAAATATAAAGGAAAATAACATTATGAGAGTGATTCTCAAAGCAAGTATCAATACGGAAGAAGTGTGGAGTAGGGATACAAAAGGGATAGGGGAGAAGGAGAGATAAAGATAGGAATAAGGAGATATGTGTATACATTACACACACAAATACACAGCCATTTGCATGTACACGAATATACAGTGTATATATACGAACATTAATTTGTATGGGGGGGGGGGGGTAGAGTGAAAAAAAAAAACACATTTATGGCCTACTTAGCTTTCTCAATAGAATACATATCATGGACCACACATATAAAAATTGGAAAAATAAAAAGATAACTCGGTTAACAGCAACATAATCAGAAAGATGGCCCCCATCAAAAACAAAACAAACAAAAACAAATAACATTATCAGTGAAAGTTTTTGCCTGACGGAGCAGATGGGAAGGATGGGGCAAACTGAATAAAAAGGGGTCTAGTAAACATGTGGATGTGAATATGTGAATAGGTATACACATACAAACACAGCCGTATGCATGTACACACTTATAAGTCCAACAGCAACATAATCACGAAGGTTGTCCATAAAAATGATGAAGTTCATATGTAATCTGGTAACGATATAGAAGTTATGACGTTGAAAAAAAAACACTTTTCTAAACAGGAAAGGAGGAGGTAAAAGGAGAGAAAGAAGTAAAAGGCTGAAGTAGAGAGAGAGAAAAAAAAAATAAATAAAAAACCGTAAGGATTGAGTATGAGGGGTGTCATCGTTCTGAACAAACATATATAAGACTTATCAGTCGTCTTAACCCGGGATAACAATTCAAAATAATTTACATTACTTTAGAATTCAAAAGTCTTGTGAGGTAAGGAATATGACATAGAATTTAATGAGAACACAATCCTTTCAGTCGTTGACTCTTGCTCGGGCATTACCGTGGTTCAAAATTTATTTCTCAAGGAGTAGCGCAGGGAAATATCATGTGCCCCGCTTGTTTTCAACTCAATCATAGATTACTGATACTTGCTAGCACTAGCATCGTGTTATTATGACGTCATAATTAACTATAGAAATGACGACTTATGTAGGAGTTGGGCTTCGTAGTCATGGATAATGATATTATGATCTGTGCTTGTATTTATTTCTGTTTCTTACCAACGAGAGAGTTTGTAAGGCGGTGGCAAATTGCCTCATCTAATCGACACAGACATCCATTGCATTGTGATATACGTAGGACTTTCTAAGTCAGAGTATGAGAAATGACACGTGACACTGCTTCCACCTCAATTCAATGACTACTGTATTCAATTCAAATGAAATTTTATTGCTAATAGCACATGTTTGTGGTCGATACAGATTCAAAGAAATCAAAACGTACAATGTATTACCAAAAAAAAAAAAGAATCTATATATGGAACTAATTGTTCAAAATAGTAATATATTATGTATAATAATATCTGAATATATTATTCAAAATGACCTCCTCTCTATTTAGCCACCAAAGATGATTGTTGTTGTTGTCGGTGGTGTTTTGTTTTTGTTGGGTTTTTTTTCGTTGTTGTTGTCTTATTTTTAAGAGAATTGCGTTAGTACAAAAGGCATGACCCGAAGCTGCTGAGCATCTCATTCTGGTTCAAGAAATCTTGCTCGATGTGCGATGTTCGATGCGTGGACGCTTGTCACACGGTTGAATGTGGAATCAAAAATGGCGTCGAGTAATGGCCATTTAAACCACCCCGTTCCCTTACTTTTTAATTTCAAAAACTTTTAACGCTTTCAATGTCATGCAAATTTATTTATTAGTAATACTCCAATACCGATTGCGCGCATGCCAATGTTATCATTTCCCTTACGGATGGATTGTGGCATTTGACACTTAAATCGTTGTGTGAAACCATATTGAGAAAAAAGGCAAGAAATAAATAAATAAATGTGATAAGTACTTCAATGACGATATCTATGTACAGGTCAGTGGCGGGTTACAACACAGACGGAAGGGCGATGTGAGGAGGAGGAAATATTTGATGCCGTATTCGTCTGTACGGGTCGGCATACTGAAGTGTCCATACCGGACGTTCCCGGGATGTCAGACTTTCGCGGGAAAATCAAGCACAGTGGCGACTTCAAGAATGGACGAGAGTATGTCGATAAGACGGTTGTTGTCGTAGGTAAATTAAATCATTCTGCCTTTCACTGAGACAAAGTACGGAGCCCCCTTATGTAATAAAGATCTGAAAAGTTTTGCGGCTTAAGATAATGTGCCTTGTTCACTGTCAAAACTTCCCCTGTTCCAGTGGCGGATCCAGGCGGGGGCGCATCGGGCGCCCCCTCCCCTCCCTTCATTTTGTGTTAAAACAAAAGAAAAAAATACGGTGCACCCCCTTTATGGAATTCCTGGATCCGCCCCTGCGTTCTATGGGAATTATACGAATGTCTCAAATTGATAGAGTAAATTGGCATATACTGAGGATATTTTACAAGATGATTTATGACACTGTCAAGCGCTGAAACCAAAGCGTTTTAACTGCGCCTCCGATGTAACTGTTTTCACCAGCTATACTTTAACTCTGGCAACCTCGAATGATGCATTCTGCATTCCACCATTCTGCTGTCTGTTAACATGAATCTATACTAACCATAACATAATCATATTGTATCTAATATGAATTGAGAGACAGAGGGGAGATGGCTGTTGAACGTATTCAAATCAATAATTCACAGAAATCTGGGCATAATGTATGTTGATCATGAATTTAGTTTTGATATTTTCATTCTACTTAGGTGGGTCACATTCTGCTGGCGATGTAGCAGTTGACATTAGCCGACACGCAAAGCAGGTAATGTCACCTTAACAATTATTTCAGTGTTTTTATGATTGCAATGCAGAGGTTTCGAGCAGATATGTTTTCCTTGTCTGTACAGCTGTAATATATGTATAATGATTGTATGAACCGAATGAATGTAACGCGAACCGACTACAACCTGTTGGTTACGTGTCATCAAGTGAAACACAATTAGAAACTGTCCGGGGAAACTGTGTGATTGCACACTGTCATATTGTTTTGATAGATTATTATTCACTTCACGATGAAAAGGATAACTGAGATGTTTATTCATGTCAGTCATACTTACCAACATGTATTATGGATTTATGTCAAATTGATCCATAGTGCTTTCAGTGCTGCTGTCAGAGCGGAATTCTGGTCTGGTTGTTTGATTTGGCGACGACCAAATTTTGAAATTGTTGTCTCAGACATTAAGATACATGAAATTGTTGTATGTTTTCCCCCATCGTCTAGACGTATCTATTGTTTATCCCCATCTTTTAGACGTATCTATCCACGAAAACAGGTGCATGGGTACTTCCCCGGGAGGGTCCGGGTGGCACGCCCATTGACGCCTTCGTCAACCGACGGCTGGCCGGACTATTACCGAGGCCAGTGTTCCGAAACTTGATTAGGCTGCACGTCAGAGAGCGCATGAACATGAACCAGCTCGGACTGCAATCGGAGAGACCGCTCTTCCAGACCACGAGTCTTATGGTCAACGATGAGATTGGGGTGGGTGCAAGTAAGATCGTAACCATAGCTACGTTTAACCCACTCGCCGGTTAAAGAGATGGGACAGTATTGGTGGAGATGAGAATTGGGCTTTTAACTTTTTGCGAGATACCAAGAAAACACTTATGATATAGTACAGAACTTACCATTTTAAGAGGAATTCAAGTTTATTTGATGAAAATCGGGTTCGGAATGACTGAAACATCCAAAAATAAAGTAAAACAAAGCGATAGCAATAAAGTGTGGGTCCCGCACTTTATTATAATCGCTCTTTTTGGGATATCTCAGCCACTTCAATGCCAATTTTCATCAAATAAACGTTGAATTCCTCATTGAATTACATACTCTTTCATATTTCATACGAATTTTCTCATTATCTCACCAAAAGGTGTTAGAAACCTGAAATTAGGTGTCAACCAAAACTATACAATCCCTTTAAAGACATTAATTGACATTGCGATGGCTAGGACTATATTTCTGTAATAGTGTCGATATTTCCAGACAGAACTGTACGATGATATTCAAATGCATGAGAAATGCTAAAACACCAAATCATACTGAATTATCATAGTCTGACACGGGAAATATTGAGTACGATATGTAGGGCCTATTCTGTCACTTACAAATATGCAAAGTATTCAGAGTTAAGTTTCAACACATTTCATTTTAGTAGCTTCATATAAAAAAAAAAGCGGGACTTTAGTTGGTGTTTGTGGGACCGTGCTGTTATTATAGACTCATTTTACACAGAGGGTTACACCGTGACAAATCATAAACACACACACCAGGGGCGGATCCAGGAATTCCGTAAAGAGGAGGCGCCATTAAAGAATTAAAGGAGGATGCTGACGCCCCCCCCCCCCCCATTTTTTCTTCTGATTTCTTTTGTTTTAACACAAAATAAAGAGGGGCGCGCGCCCGGTGCGCCCCCTCTGGATCCGCCACTGCACACAACAGAAATAAAACAGTATAGGCCTAAAGGGAATAGAACTTCATCAATTAATCTTTACGAGGTCAACGACGATGGGACAGACAACGACAAACTCTTGTGAAAGCACTTCAGTTAACCTCAGTGAAAATCTTCCAAGAAGCATTTCTGAAGTACGTTTCCCTGCTTAAATTTCTTTGAATGATACCACAGTGAGAGTGGGATGAGATTTATACAAAAGAGAGTATTTTTTTTTCTTCTTCAGGACCTGGGTATCTGTTCCAGGTTTATCGTGTCACTGCGGGCAACCAGGTATAGCCTGGTAGTAGTGTCGCTGCCCGGAAGGCATGGGAGGCAGAATGAAAGGTTCGATTCCCGCCGGTTCCCTTTTCCGACATGTTTGTTAACCCGTTGAAGACTGGTCCCGAGTGTACTAGTACTCGGGCAGGTGTCTATGGGAAACGTGTGTTATAGCACAATCAGCGGGTTAAATTGTTAAGATCAGCAGTAGCGATCTTAACAAATACATTTGTACAGAGGTTGACAATTGAGATTAGTGTTACTATAGACATTAGGTTACATCATTGTTTTATTTATTTCCCCTCCAGATTCGCATCTGGTGCGGCTCCTTGAAGTCGAAACCAAAGATCTCCAAGTTTACCGAGACCGGCGTCGTATTCGATGACGGCACTGAAGTCGATGACGTCGACGCAGTCGTTTTTGCCACTGGATTTGAAGCCAAATTTCCGTACTTGGATGCATCCATTCTCAGACGTGAGTCCAGCCACAATAACTTTCCGTCAGAATAACGTTCTGAGAGCAGATTACTTCGTCACCCACAAATGTATTTATCCCAATGGTGTCTTTTTTTTTTTTAGCTTCACCTTACCTCACTCCCCTCCCCCTCCCCGACCCGCCCAGAATCCCTACAAGAAAATTAATTGGAACACAAGAAATTTATGACTTCATTGATTTTGTACACTTTCCCCGACCAAAGATATTGAGGATACAGTGTACTGGAATAAGACTACTCTAAAGCTTTATCCTGTCACATGCTTAACATTGTAGAAATCTTTGGTTGCCAAGAGGCAAACTGATGAAAACGCAAAGAAAACATTAAACTTACGGCAGGAAGTTGTTTAACGTTTTGAAACTATACCGCATAAACGATCGAGAATACGCCCAAAATGTTGCGGGTAGATTAGGAAAATTTTACAGAAATACTGGTACATTCTCAGTATTGAAAAAACCCGGGATTGGTGGATAATATCAAAATTGGTGTTTTGATCGTGTAGTAACATTTTAGTGTAATTTTCCGTTTTGAGGTTAGGTCAGCTTGGCAGACAACCTAGGGTATACATCAGATAGAAAAAAAAAAGATGAAGAAAGGATTTTGGAAAATGGGGAGATCTTGCACAGAATTATCTACTTCAGTTGTAACATGTTTGGTTCTGAATGTAAACAATGCAAAAGTAGTTAAAACTATTAAGAGTTTAACTTATCAAGTTGTTAGAGCGTGATAAGGTTTTGCCCATAAACGATAATTGAATCGAAGAAATAATTCCGTCGTCGGAAGCACAAATGAAAAAGTAACGTTGCTAAAAATCTCGTAATTAAGCTCAAACGCATGTCGTTTTATGTGTGTGTGTGTCAGTGTGTTGTTCTTGTTGTTGTTATTGTTGTTGTCGTTGTTTTGTGTGTATGTGGGTTTTTTTGGGGTATATCTTTTTTCTTTTCTTTTTTTTTGGGGGGGGGGGGTTAGGATAGCTAATTAAGAAGAGTTCGAATATTGTACCGCAATGAAACATCAATAGAGGAAGAAGCAAATTAATGTGTCAAACCCATACAAACAAAGGTCAGATAAAACAAAGACTACAACTACCGCAATACAAGGAAACGAAGTGGTCATTCAATAACAGAATGAAAGGGTGATTAAGTTAGATGTAGTTCAACTCCCAACCATCCCCAGTACAAGGAAAAGTCTCCAGTTCTCTGTGGACTGCCACAATGCTATCTAATGGTTTGCCGCGGTGTTTTTTGACGGGGGAAGGGGAGGGTATTTACTTTCGTTGGGCAGTCAAGGTAAGTCAATAAAGGTGATTAGTAATCACCTGCAATGAAATTGTGGAATATAGGAATATGAAATTACACTCATATCAAACTAGTCAAATTAATTTGTGAAAATTGAGCCAAAAACGGTATATGCCAGAAGTGGTCTGCTAGTAATTTATCATTTTATCACCTTTCCCTATAGGGTCGAGTCTTTCTGAAGGGACTTAAAGTGCTGAATGCTCCCCCTCAATTTATAATGATATACACGTATATACATTAAGAGAGTGATATGATTATCAGACATTTTATACTGATGTTGAAGATTTACTGAAATCAGACATTATAGGAAAGTTAGAATTTTGACATTTGCTTGTTTTTGGTGGGTTTTTTTTTTTTACCAAGCACCGGCATTTGTCCACAATTATAGATACAAATCCCTTGATTTGATGATGCAATAATTTAATAGCTATTTGTCTAAAACTTCTATTCTAATATGTTTTCTACGTATCAAACTAGTATATTTTTATCTGCATATACTGCCTTTTTTTAGAGAAAAAAAATCATATCGTCCAGCATTATCATTTCCGAAATTCTGAAATACTTCAATGCAAAAATATTATTTCTTCTCTTTGGATGAATTTCCGTTCAGGAAATCAAAGATCTATAAATCATATGACTGTACAGTCATATGACTAAATTCTCCATCAAATTTGAAAGAAACTGTCACTACGCTGTGTAATTCATCATATTTTGTTTGTAAAGAGAGTTTAAACATAGCTTTCACATTAAGTTTACTTTAAGACTGTATAGATGAATATTACAAACCAAAGTCAATACTGAAGATAACGTGCAATGATCTTTCTTCACCTAAAATACAGACAACCATCCCGACCCGGAGCTTTACTGGCACGTCTTCCCTCCCCGCCTGGCCCGTCACACCATGGCAGTCATCGGTATTGTGGCCTCGGTCGGAGCTCAGGGACCAGTCTATGAGATGCAGGCACGGCTGGCGGGCCGAGTCTTCAAGGGAGCAGTAGAGCTTCCAGGCCAGGACGAGATGCTGGCAGATGTAGCCAGAAGAAAGGGCATGTACTTCAAGAACTTCGGCAATCACAAAGTATTCGTAAGTTAACCCAACTACAACCTTGTAACGTCATTCGCATGTCGCACTCATTATCAAGAAATTGAGAAAATATAGCTTTCTTATAATTTAGACATGGCACACAGTAAAATTCATTTCATTTTTCTTTACTCACTTTCCTGTTATCAAGATTTGCCTTTGATATTACTAGATTAAAAAAAAAAAACAGAACCTTTCAGTCACACACGCCATCTTTGTCAAGTATGATTTTTGCGTTGTATTGAGATATAACTTTTGTATAACTTACATCTCTTATTTCATTTTTGGGTTTTACTCTGAATGTTTGTGTATGTGTAGGCCCTACTTGTTTAATACTTTTTATACAAATCTCCTACAAAGATCGTTTAGAGTGATGTCACAATAGTATACGAAGTTGAAGCATGTTATTACAGTTAAGGGACTTGAGGCTGCCTTTGTCTACAACTTCAGAGACATAAAAGGTAATGCAAAGGTGGTTAAGTCAACTGCTCAACCCTGCTGTACGACAGACTGCGTCGTGTTGTGTGCGCTACTGTGGATTAGCATAACATGAACACGGTTGTCCCTGCGACAAGCCCTCAGCTGTTCCAATATTTGACTAATTCATTCATTTAATCTAATTTAATCTAATCTAATTCTTTCATCTTCATGAGCACTATTTCGTAGGGATGGAAATCATTTGTGTGACGTGGTAGGACAAGAATTTTCATTTTGGCTTTGACGTCCTGTTTTATCATTTTTGGAGCAACTTTTTGTTGATTCATTTTGTTTTTCATTTATTTTCCATGCTCTTTATCTCGTCAATCAGTTTCCACCCATACCCTACATGGACATGATTGCGATGAAGATAGGATGCAGACCTGCCTTTAAAGATCTCCTGAAGACGGATCCATCCTTGGCATACAAGTTTATATTTGGGCCAAACTACCCCATGTTCTACCGTCTGGTCGGTGCACACGCCTGGCATGGTGCGCGGGACGCAATTTTTCGCGCGCCCGCAGACACGGCGAAGGCAACGAAGACGCGCAGCGTGACGAGCCCCACCCCGGATATCCCAGACACTCGCATCTTCGGAAAGCTCATGATGGCCGTTGTGTTGATCGTACTGCTCATTGGCATTTTGGCGTAAAGCAGGGAAATCAGGAACAAATGACAATGAACTAAGAAGTATATTTTAGAAACTATGCTGCAAACAGATATGCATTGAACGCAGTAACCCAGCTAAGGTCGAAATGATGTGAAGGCATAGATTGATAGAGATTATACTGAAGTACATACATGTATGATATTAAATATCTACGTGTGAAGAGATCCAAAGTAAACAGCAACAACCTACAACTCGCTGTAAGAAGAAAAAGAAGGACAGATGCATTAAGAAAACCCCTACATCCTGCTTCATCATAATATAGCCTTGTATTTGATAGTGCGCTGACTTGTCACCTTACAATGATCTTTACGATGAATACACTTGGAATACTGGATGCAGCGTATAGTTGTCTTCCACCTTTTATCAATGAAATCCTGTACCGTGTACTGTAGAGTTGTAATAATGTGCTTAAAATAAAATGTTTATGCAGCACAAAACCACTGTAGGGCGATAAACTTTGCATGAAATGGTCCAACATTATCGGTGTATAAGACAGATATGAGTTGTATTCTATTTCATGTTCAGAAGATGTGAAGAGCAACATCTCAGTAAATATCGGAAAGTAATTCAGATTTCATTTTCATATTCAGTTGCTGAGCCTGTGTGTTGGGGAAATGTTAGGGCCAAGCAAAGATCCATCCTGGAGCTGAGCCAAGGATTCTTATATCAAATTCTCTAAATGTTGCAGAGAGGATATCAATTATTTAAATGACATGCCCACTTGTTGAAGATTTCATAGAGACAGAATTTTTTTAATCTTGTAAGATCTGTAAAGATCTGTAAAAATATTTCAGTTCAGTTCAGTCTATTTCTGCATTCCGTTTTCAACACAATGTTGTATAAAAAAAATTAACAATATATCATAAATCATGATTGTGAATTGTTCCAACGCGTTAATACACATTTTGAGGTACGATTGCAGAAAGAAAACAAACAGGGAGAAAAATATACGACAATTTCGAATTGAATATAAATTGTATGCTAAGGATTGAGTTTAAAGAATATATAATAAACAAATTATACAATATCATATGAAATTGGAAATGCAGCTTGACTAGGAAGATGGCCCCAGATAAAATTATGACATAGAATGAAACTATATCTATAAGATACAGCTCTTCACAATATGTATAGTGAATATAGCGAATAGCAGTGCTGAAGGTGCACATGTACTGTGAGGTGTGCGTTGTGCTGTGATAATATTGATCTGTAAAAGTCACACAGCACTGTATATAGTTCATAGTTGGGTAACAATAGATCATCACCTCAAACTTGTTATTCAGAATGAATAAAAACAAAACTTATGACATGAATTTATCTAAATTTCGGGAAAATATTGAGAATTTAGGCTCAATGCTTACAATTTGTTTCCTCTGGCCAATTGTATGTATGTGGTGGAGTTATTTGGGGTATCTCCTCACAACACCTTTACTTGGTTGAGATGTACATTCCGTATTCTATTATCACAGTGTCGTTGTACAATTATGTAAGTTAACTGTCGATAATCTGTATCTTCCATTTACCGCTAGGTTATTTGTAGCTTGTAATTAACTTTCCTTTACTGAGTATAGGCATCATGCATATTTGGGCTACTCAAATGTTCTCTACGATCTCGGTAATACATGGAAGTTTAGTTTTATTACGGAGATTATGTATATACGATCAAACTGATTGTTGAGACAGAGCGGATTCTTCACGTGACATAAAGCGAACTTTCCCAACATAGAATTGTGTTTAAAGTATTTTGTTTTGTCATTGTTTTTTTACATTCACTCTTATACTGGTAACTGGTACATTTTCAAAGTGTGTATGGGTATATATATGATGCCCAAGTTTTACACTGTACAGAAAATGATACAAAATGGTGCAATTGCAAACGAAAATTAACTGTTCTAATTACCAGCCACTTCATTATGAATACGAAGAGTGATGAGAAAACTTCATTGATTGACCGTGATGTTGATAAAGAAGATAATAATGATCCTCACAAAAGTAATCTTGTTCTCACAATTTACGATATACACGATCTATAAAATTTACATGTTGTGTAAGATCACTTCAAAACGATTATTAACTTTCGTCGGCCTTATGCCAAAATGACCTTAAAGAACTTCCCCTATTATGCCGAAAGGGCACTAATAGTGTACAAAGTCTATAGTGTTAAGGGCCATTTAGCATAAGAGTGGAATAGGTTTAAGGCCCTTTTGGCATAAGACCGACGATTTATTGCTCTGTATTTTCTAAATTCAAAAGAGACCTGATAACTAATTGAAATTTCTCAAAAAAGTAACTAAATAAAATAACGGAAGAACAGTATAACGAAAAATTGTGAACTGTAAAACGATATTCACTGTGATGTAGCTATGCTATTATTGTGATATTTTTGTGATTATTGATTTGTTTATATGTTGAATCACCATAATGAAATAAATTTCTCGTATGAGTAAAATATATATGATTATGTGCGTTCACTACATATAAAACAATGACAATATATACAGCGCCTTCGGAGATATCGCATGAGGAAAAACTTTAAACTTGATTGGTGTGAGGCAGCTGCGCGGGTATATTCAATCCTAGTGGTAACTTTTCTGCTATCATCCGTATATTATGTAATTAACTATTTAATATCACTTTCTGACTGCAATCAGTATTCATGGTCAAGATCATCCTTCAGCGACTCTTTGTGAGTATGTGAAACATTACTATATAGTACCATGATTGTAAAGTGCTTTAATATGTTGTAATCAACAATAACTGTGACTAAAAGTCGAGAATCATTGAAAATAAGATGATTTGACAAAATACAGAAAATCAGTTTTCATTGACAACTTGATAACTCGACTACACCCTAACCAAACTTTTGAATGCATGAATGTTTTCAAATTCGAAACGTTTTGTTCTGTAAGCAGCCAGTTATCCTGGACTTGATATTTCGTCATAGGAAACTACAGAGCCTGATGAATTTAAAGATATCCGAGTTTTAAAAAAAAAGAAAGAAAGAAAAGAATTAGGTCGGTTACTTCATCCAGGCCACACAATGTAATGGTAACGTGTTTTATGCTTTTCATGTTGTTAGCTAATTTTTGTCATGACAAATGAAGCAAACAATATGGCATAGTGACAAAGCGGACGCTGGCTTTGTCGCTGACATAGATAATTATTCAAATACTCACCACTCTGATACACCTCATGCACGTCCTGTCAATACTGAAGTTGAGATAGGAAACTGAGACCTTAGCTCTTAGAATTTTTATGTGAACTGGTGCTCATGCTTAGCACTTATGAGTGAATTCACACTGGCAGATCTATTTATTTCGTTTGACAGGAACGATAATGATGACAATTTTTTATCCATTTCTTTCCGTCTTTTGGTCTGTTTTATCAACATTTATCTTGCACATGTGAGTTTTATCCCCTGAAACTAGTCGTCCATAATGATACCAAATTGAATTTCGAAAACCGTTACATTAAGGATCACGCATGGCCTTTGTCACTTAGCCCATACGTGAACTGACCGTGACTGGGGTGCTTGCTTGGAGAAAGGATGTTGGTGTGTAAAAATGAGATTATTTCTTTGGTTGGGTTTACTTAATTTAATTATCCTCTGTCTCATTTTACTGAAATCTACTTTTTCCTTCCATGGGTAAAAGTTTCAAGAAAACGATAGTTGCTGAAGGATCAATTGAGGCTAAGTTTTTTTTTTTCTTTTCTTTTCTTTTCTTTTCTTTGGGGGGGGGGGGGATTGAGTAGACTGGCACTGGCGGGTCATCAAGCGTGCATCAACCTCTGAAACCTATATATCAGCATGTATAGATCCTATGTTTTTATTGTACACATGAACCTCGTCACTTACTCGGTACTTTGCTACTTGATTCACTGTGTTATGTTTTCCGTTAGTTCAGAGATACATATAGACCCTACATTGTTTCTCTGAACATTATGAAAAGGTTGACCAAAAAGAATAGATTAAATGAAAAGCTCAGAAATGCAAAAAAGAAGTCTAATCACTCTGTTCTTCGTCATCTGGACTGCAGCGATAATCTACAAACCAACATATTGCACTTCATCCAAAAAAGAACGATTATCACAGTTTCGCAATCATGGGGGATTCAGTTCTGTATGAAACTTTTACGGTTGCTGACCGCAAACTCAGTGACCACGAGTTACATGGATATTGCACAGCTGAACGACCAAAATGGTGGCGCTCTTGATAGTGGGTATGGCAGTAAACTTGCAGAGTGTACCTTTGAATAAAACTATTTTTACCCGGGTGTTTACCCAAGGAACATGATTATGTATTAATAAGCAAGACTTGGTGACAGTTCGTTATTCCGAAGGTTCGTTATGCAGTACACATTGTGTTAAAATTTTCTGATTAACGAATATGTTTGTGTGTTTTTTTTTTCTCGGATTAACGAACCTTCGGAATAACGAATCTTATTTCATTTTGATTTTTCAGACTAAGGAAGAAACAATGGGATAACGAACCTCCGGAATAACGTCACAGATGTTCGGATTTCTGATTTTCGGATTAATGAAAATTATGTATGAGCAATTTGTGTCGTATTATCGAACCTTCGGAATAACGTCCTGACGTCATTTTGCACAAACGTTGCGGTGTTAACTCCCTTATAAATTAGCAAACCCACTATGGAGAGCGCTACCATTATTGGTCGCTCAACGGTGCCATTATCTGACGGGTTTTGAACTGTGTCACGCCAGTACATCGGTGACATGCCTCTTACAATACAAAGGAAATTTGTGCATTGGCGGTACCCCGAATTAAATAAAACGGTTATATCAATATTTCCTTGTCGGTTTGTACACAAAATATCTTAAGAGTGATGTTTTTGTTGATAATTTAGTCCCTACATCCTTGCGATATGTACTTGTTGATTTGAAGTAAACAAGGGGGAAATCAGTGAAGACACAGGTTTGTGACATACGAGGTAATATCCGTGTATAACTTACGGTGACACGACATTTGCTTCTGCGAAAATTGCTCTTATTCTTATTCTCTTATTATTATCAATTTTTTTTTTGGTCTTATTCTCTCTAAGGACTTAGGTTTAGGGTTGTGATAGGGTTTTAGATTTAGTTTGATGTGAGGATTAGGATTAGGGTTCGGATTATGTGTGTGGACAGATATTCTATGTGTGATATGGGTTGCAATAATGTAAACTCTAATATTGTTGTTTTGTACCCCCATGTACGTGTCTAAACCTGCCATTCGTTTTGAATGAAACGGTGGACCTGGTTCTTTTGTATACTTGTTATTCTCACACTTTCTTGAACTTGAATAAAGTCATGATTAAACAACAATGTTTGGCTTAGCGTGCATAATACTCCATGGGAACAATTGTCGCCGGAACAAAATGTGTCATGGAACCATTACTTACACGTGGTTCGTGCCATAATGCCATGGCCGTTTAGTAGGGAAAAAAGTCTAAGCTGTAAGATTCCAAAATTTCTTTCCTGTGGGTGAGGTTTTGATGATTTATTTTACCCATTATTCATGCTATTAACGTAAACATGGGACAGACTTTCACTTTGTAGCTCAGCGGGTCCGGCGATGGCCTAGTTTCTTTTCTTTTCATTTTTTCATGCAGGCATCTATCATTTTTTGCTTCCCCTCTTACCGAAGTTCAAACTAAGAAACAAAGAAATTAACGGTACCAAAACATTAGTAGAGCATGGCTATTTATGCAACCACATTTTATCTTATATGGATTGTTCAGGATAAACATGAATACAATAAATCCTCGAGTTCGAAGAAAAGCACTTGTACAATGTACTCCAAGTTTGATGATTTATTAATAATAACAATAAGAAATCTTACATTGCGATACGTGGGGTTCTTAAACATTTCATAAATCACTTAATAACATCACGTTACAACACAGTGTTTTAATTACGTCCCCAACCTATACTGTTACATGAACATTTCCAACAGAAGGAGAAATAACTCCTTGTAGAAAAACTGCTTTGGTAGTTATATAACCATTATACATTTAGTTCTGAAAGTTGTGCCATAGTTCTTTGTTAATCTCCTGGTCCAAAGAGAACAGAAACATCCTTTCTTTGTTGATGAATATTTATAGTATTTGAAATAGGTCTCTACCAGTTAATAATGGTGTATTTGAAGAAAAACACCCAATGCAATTTGACATCGTAAAGTACTTATAGTACGATGACAGTACGATACGATACGTATAGTACAAATCACATTTCCAGATTTATATAAATAAATGGACAATAAAATTGTATTAAACTGAATTTGAACAAGATACAAACATGAAGTGAAAGAAAACTATAGTTGTTTAGCCTGATTTAGTTTCACATCCTTCCAATGTCAATGAACATCATATCAACGCCACAGAGTATCACAATACGACATTTAAAAGTTATATCTGTATTTTTTCCTTCATAATTACCACATCTGGATATCCTAGGTGACTGTTCTTAGTCATTGGGGACATTAAAAGGGTAAAATAAGAACTTTTTGCGAGCAAGAATCTCACATTGCACGGAACCGAAGATGAGTGTGATTGCCATGGCGTCAAAGAGGATAACAATAATAAAATGTTTCCCACAAAGTAAGGCAGTCCAATACTCCCCATATAAATTTGTAGAATGACTAATTCATCTTCGGTCAATTTTATATCCTGTTCCATTCCTAAGCGCTTCAACTCTGGAGCTACTGGATGTTGCCCGATGTATGTTACAGAAAGAGCTGCACTGTCAAATAATTTACAGACTTTATGGAACCGTCGCTCGAGTTTATGCAGTGAGTCCATGCATTTTGGCGTACCTGGAAGTGACGAATCTCTTCGATTTTCGGAGACTTTAATAGTCAGGACATTGCAGTCTGGAGAAAACTGGTGATCTTGATACAATACATAATAGGATACGTTTTGACCCCCATCACCCCCCCCCCCAAAAAAAAAAAAAAAAAAAAAAAAAAAAAAAAAACACGCACACACGCACACACACAAAAAAAAAAAAAAACACGGCCAAATGAATTCCTCCTTTGACAATGAACTGTACGAACCTGAACGTTAAATAAAGCCATAATATACGTACTGTATCTTCATCTTTTTAACAGACGGTTCTTTCCCTTACCCCACCGCAATCTTTCACCCCTATCTTTTGTCACTGTTTAACTTCCACAGCTCTTGTTCTCTTGCCCTCGATGTGCCCATATTCTTATTCGACTTTTTATGCTCGGATGTTTCTTCAAATATATCCTTCGAAAGTATAAACTTGAATAAAATTGGGAAAGCCCAAAAACAACGAAACAAAAGGAAGGCTACATACTGCTAAGAGGATCTGTTGATATTAGTACACACACACACACACAAACAAACACAAACAAACAAACAAACAAACAAACAACAACAACAATGTATGTATGTATATATATATATATATATATATATATATATAATCCATTTTCGAGGAACCTAGTCCTAACCAGCACCATTATTAGACTTGTTGTCTCTTATTTTCTACCAACTAATGATTGAGCATCATAGCGCACAAGGTTCTGTGCTCTTCTTATTGCTGCCTGCGTTGAATGAGTATTGTTACGTTCCAGTGTTCATGATGTTATTGTTTGTTTGTTTTTTTAATTCTATCATTTGTCCTACTTTTTTTTTTTTTTTTTGGTGACACAGCTGCAAATGATTGAAATGGGATGTAATACAAACGGGTACTCACAATAATCCTTCGAACTTTAACGCTTGCGGAGAAGAAAGCCAGAGAATTCAACCGACCGACTATTCTAACAGGAAAGACGCTGGACATAGATGGAAATATCAAGTAGGGCTATTTACATCTAAGAGGTTTCTAGATCGCATAACTCTCTATAATTGATACCATTAGCATAATTTGAGTGAGTTCCATGTGTTTACTGCCCAACATGATACTGATGTACCAACTACCATTCTATTACGTAATACTCGTATAAGTCTTCAGAGGTTAGCATTTCCCAGGTGTTTAAGGCAGTGAAGTCACATAATGAAATTCAAAGTAGGTAAAAATTCCAGGCAGTCCCAGTTGGCTATAAATACCCGTGTCAGTGAGCAGTAAGCATCTTTTTCAAGTGTGACGGCAGTGAATTATACCAGGGAGGTGAGACACCTCCCTGATTATACATCTCAAACTCCAATGTCTAGTGATCAGGGAGACGACGCTACCTCTCAGCCCCCATCCCCGCGGGGAGATCAGGGCATGGAAGGCCGCCTTGAAGCTCAACTAGAGAGACCGAGATACTCTCCCGCTTCATGGATAGGGCGGCGGCACACCGTGGTAATGACAAACGGCATGCGAGCCATGCCAGCTGGTGCAGGAGAGCTTCTCCTCCCGGCGATTAGTCCGGACATGCGAGCCATGTCCGCGGGGACAGGGGCGCTGCCCCGCCCATCGAAGACTTCAGCGAGCTAGCCATCCCCATCGGCAGCTCAACAGACGACGACGATATTCTCATGTCAGCCTCCTTCCTGGCAAAACTGATTGCGTTGCCCTGTATGGGTGGCCTTGACTCTGCCCTTGTGGTTATGGTCATTTTGACAACCGAATTGATCCGGATGCCATGTCCTTACAGCAAAACTCTTTCAAAGCCTGGTACCAAATCTGATTTTAACTTAAATTCTGATCTCATTTGGGCCAAATTTAAAAATTGGCTGATTTGCTAATGAAGGCAGTCACACTGCCCATATCAGAAGGTAAGTGCCCTATAAAATCGCGAAGCAAATGCTCAATTGCCATTGAATGCCCAAGCAGTTCTCACACCAAAAATCGAGAGCAAAATTTGGGCGATCCTCCTTCACGAGGCCTTGGGTCTTGTGAGCTCCCAACTTCTACAACAAAATGTAGTGAAGGGACTTCTACCACATAGATAAATCCTTTCTGAAATCCACAGATCATGCACGGATAATCATCCATGCAATTGACACGACGAGAATTTTAACAACTCACGTCACCATCGATGGCCTGACACTCCCGGGCTTTGCTTATCGTATGATCTGAGCATGCACCATCGAGGTACCTTGAAACCCCTTCTCAACCCTTCTTAACAACACTTGCGCAGCAAGTCGATTCCACTTGGTAGAAAGTTGTTCAGAAAGACATCTGAGAAAAATTGACAAGTGTCACATAAGCATACATCGTGTGTCATGAATGTCTCTACGCAAGCCAGCAAAAAAAAAAAAAAAAAAAAAAAAGGATGAGTACTGTCCAAAACCGTTCAGTGCTGGAAATCTCAAGCTTTCCAAAGATGACTGGTCAAAATAATTCCCGAGCCTTGGATATTGGCCACAATATTTGGCTATGAAGCCAATAATTTCATTTCAACCCCATACCAATAAATTTTTCCTCTACAGAGTGTATATTCTACCGAGGAGGAAAAGGCAACCCATGAAGAATTGTCTCCGAACATTCTCGCAAAGCAAGCTATTAGAGAGATTCCTCACATGGAGTATCAACTCTATTCTAGCGCTACCAAAGACTGGCGGTCTAAGTCCAATCATAAATTTGAAAAACTTAAACAAATTTGTAAGATACGAACACTTCAGAGTGGAACAGTTTCGCTTGATTACGGCCTTAATTTTGCCCCTCCAAAGGGTGCATATTTATCCGTATCCGTTCACCTTGTTCATCAAGAATAGTCTTTCGAATGGAAATACTAAGTAGTATTTTCACTGCATTCCTTCAGTGCCTTCCATCTGGCCTTAATTCGATCCCACGGAATTTCCTTAAAGTTATGAAACCTGTCTTTGCCTCGGTGAGTAGTGGCATTAGAACAATCACCTATTTCGATGATATCCATATTCTTTCTCACACCAGAGAAGAGTGTCTTGACAAAGCCAATGATCAACTTGTCACTCTTAAAGAGTTTCAGTAAGGATTTCGACAAAGAGTCCAGTTTCAACCCAAAGCACGTCGAGACCTTCCTTGGTTCTCATATTATTAATTCCCAGCAAATGATTTTCAGTTTTTCCTCAGAACAAGATTGACAAGGTTACTGCCCTTGGAAATCCAATCTTGTATGGCAACGAAACCAAATTTCGGGATTTTAATGCCTTCCACAAAGAAATTTACATTCTCGTCACTTGGGACTAGAAAAAATAAATCAACTAATGCTCTGCGTAAAGCAGAAGATGACATCGACACGAAGTTTGGTGTCGTTATCTAGTCATGCGATACAAAACATTCTTTGGTGGTGGCTGTCTCGCAAGACAAAGAATTATTTTCCACCTTCATTAGCATGATAATTTCAAGTGATGCTTGCATCTCAGTATGGAGAGTAGTTAATTCTGAACAATGACAATTCCTTTGCTCAGAGAGTCTGGAGTGCCAAACAGAATTCCCCGCATAGCAATGTGTGTGAACCTCTTGCAATTCAGAACGGTCTTGAAGCCCTGTGTGGCTCGTGTACAAAAAATGTGCTTATTCATAATTCGGTCAGACATTTCTACAGCTAGTAGCATACCTGACCCGAACGAATTCACGGCCAACATTGGAATTGGTGTCTAGCAATTGGATATCAGCTTCACATTCAACAGATGTAGATAATTCTGAAGTTTTTCTGCTTGTCTCGCAGAGACATGAACAACTAATTACTATTTTACATGTTCTTCACCACACAATCCACAAACTCTACATATTGTAATTATGGATTAGCAACACTCCTCATGTCAAATGGAAGCCAAGTCTTATTGCCCTGAATTGTGATGCATTTTTCCTTACCCTAGAACGTTTTCAGTCCTCCACAAGCTTCAACTGAACAAGGTGACCTGAGCAATCCTCACTGCCCCAATGGTGGCGGCAGCCATGGGTCTCATTATCGCTCAAAATGCGAATAGCCCCACCTCTATTACTCCAAGAGAAAATTCTTGCCCCACACCCTCACCCACCGACGAGCCCCCAGCTCACACTAGCCGCCTGCATGGGTGCTCTCTGCTAGCAATGACAAGTGGCAGACACATCGCAGCACATTGCAAAGCTCCTTTCATCATCATGGCGAGACAATACCAATAAACAAAACAAATGAGGGTGCTTGAAGACAGTAGCAATGTCTGTATTCTGAACAATCTTGTGATCCTTTTTAACCCGTCTACAGAACACGTTGTCAACATCTAAGCCTGGTATATAGCATTATAGCTTTTCAACAAAGCCCACTCCACGATTTTTTTTACTCATAGACCTGCTCGGTCTTCCATACTACCTGAAACCGAGAGCTATGACATAGGCAAACAGCCCCTATAGTCAGACTTATGAAGGGCGTATCTAACTCCGACCCTCGCAAGCCTAAATACAACAACACTTGGGATGTTTCAATTGTTTTGAATCACTTTTATCGTTTCAAGATACCTATGAACTATAGATTCCTTCAGTGCCTTGAGCCAAAAACAATTTTCCTAGCTCGTTTCGGCAAAACGTACACAAATGCTGAGACATCTAGTTCTTGACATTACCGGAAGATGATGCCACGTTTGCACATTAGAGATATGGAAGGTATACCTCTAACCAGGTAATTAAAGTGCCTTCTTTTACCTCCAACCCTAAACTCTGTGTTCCGATCAGCTCTTCATGAGTATATTAAATGCACAGAACATCTCCAACGAGCAAGTTCAGAAAGCAAACTCATAATTTCTCCGAAACATCCTAACAAATCGGTGACGACAAGCATCTTGGAGCGGAGGCTGAAAGCCAGTCCCTCGCAGCTGCTTGTATTTAAACACTTAAAATATAACTAATAATATACTGTCAATAGCTGTACGTATACATCCCTGTACACTGTACTGACTGCTGCATACAATTAGGTATGAATGTATTGTTGCTATGGGAACATGTACCGAGTTTGTTCTGTCTTCGAGATCAGTATGAAAGGGTACCACAGGACGTACCTCGTGTTCATATACATAAGGATTTGGGAGCACAGTCATCCCGCGTTCATCCCAGACTCTGGTCTGGTAAGACATCCACGGATGCTAATATGAAAGTTGTATCACATTCTCAGCTCATAGCTACAGAAGCGCCGCAACTTCTAAACTTTCGCGCATGAAGTATAAAGGTCATAATGAAATCTTGTCCACAACTGACTGGACGAACGCTGGCACATTTTGAACCTTCTACCTTCTAACAATTGATTCCACATTAGTTCAACAATTCTCAGTTCTGCTGAGTTAGAAAGATACATGTAAATTGTGATAGTATGTGTATACCTGTATATTAGTATCTCAGTTAAGAACAATGTCATAATACGAGTCAGATAAGACACAAGACCATAAATAAATATTCACGTTATGTTGTGCATTGGAAAATGGCGACACATTATTCGGCCACTCGTTTAGGAGATTCGGTCCACCAAACTGATGAATTTAAACTCTAATATCAACCCAAAATGCAATGGACTTGCCTCTGTTGCTGCAATATTACTATGCCGAGTATGAACTGGTTAATGTCTAATTCCTCCTTCAAATGTACATGAATATTAAGGAACATGATTAGGATTATGTCTTGATTGGAAAATCGGTACAAGAGGTCCATGGTATTTGATTAATTTGTCTGTGCGCTATCATGCTTAATCCTGCTCCAGTTAAAGCACGCAAGGTATCAAAATGATATCATACTCAAAACTTATGCCTTGCACCTTATACTAGTAGGTTCTCAAGCAAACTTTGCTCGAGTTCTTCTCTTGTTTGCGACAATGTGTGTCACCATCGATAGACATTCTCTATGCATGAGGAGTCATGACCAAAGTTTCAACCTTGTTGTGAAAACTGTCCATCATCCTTCTTGTCCTCCTACCCTCACTCATGCCACTAGACTGGCTTCTGTACGGAACTTTGAACATGCTAACCTCTGAAGACTTATACGAGTATTACGTAATAGAATTCCTAAATTATACAAGTAATAAGAAGTATAATTAGAATTCTATTAGTAATAATGAAGTATAAGTCGAAGAGGTTCCCACCCAGCATCTCATTTGATCGATACTCTTCAGTTCTGAACCCTCCCTTTACAACACTGTACAGAAGTCAAAACTGGTGGGCCCTTATACTGTATGCTGATGTTCTGCTTAATTGCTTGACTTGAGATGTCCATACGTATAAGAATGCTCCGTGCCTTTGGAACAGCAATGATTGTGCTTTATTTATTGCTTGTCTGTATCCATGAGAAGGACCAGTGAGCTAATTGTCTGCATTGCACCCAATACTGCATGGTGTTGCTGGTCTGTCTATTTAAAGCCGTATTCTCTTTGAAAAGATGCTTACTGCTCACTGACACGGGTATTTATAGCCAACTGGGACTGCCTGGAATTTTTACCTACTTTGAATTTCATTATGTGACTTCACTGCCTTAAACACCTGGGAAATGCTAACCTCTTCGACTTATACTTCATTATTACTAATAGAATTCTAATTATACTTCTTATTACTTGTATAATTTAGGAATTTTGTAACAAAATATTGTGTTGCATGGAAACTGCTACATGCACTCGACTTTGATTGGGGGGGGGGGGGGGAATCGGAGTAACTAAAAAAAGACAGTCTCTGGTCCAACAATCTTTAAAGTAACTCCTAAATGGCGCCATCTACGGAGAAGCCAAGTACAGGTAAGTTAGTGACGTCATTAAAACCATGCAGTACAGGGCTCACACCTGTAAATAAAATGGAATGTCCCAGACCCCTTCACAAAATCGTACCAAAGCTACCAAAATAAATGAAGAATAATATTAATTAAAAATCATTAATGCAGTTTGGCATAAAACTGAATAGCTGCAGACATAGGCGCGGAGTGGGGGGGGGGGGGGGGGGGGGCAGCCGCCCCCCCCCCCCCCTCCAATCCAAAAAAGTGGGGGGGGGGGAACGCATTTTTGCCCCCCCCCCCCCCCAAAAAAAAAAAGCCCCCCCCCAAAAAAAAAAAAAATAATAATAATAATAAAAATAAATAAATAAATGAAATATGTATAAATGAATATATATATATATATATATATATATATACATAATACAAATGGGGAAATTTATTAGCTAAGACTAGTAATTCTAACAAATGTTTAGACATTCATTTTTCGTTGCATGTGAGCAGGTTATCTCAACCGCATTCAACGGTAACCTTTGCAGGTTTTAGAGATGTTGATCCTGATGTTGCTGCCAGTAATTGCCAGCAGTTGCGCCCGGTGCGTCCCCCCCCCCCCCCCCTTAATTTCCAAAGCGAAAAAAAGTAAAGCTACAAACGGCAATTCTTATACTGTAAAATGTTAACATTTTCAAGCTCGCTCGCATTTAATCGTTATGCCATTGTAAAAGAAAATGTTACTGCCAGTAATTGCCAGCAGTTGCGCCTGGGTCGCCCTGCCCCCCTCCCCTTAATTTCCAAAGCGAACAAAAAAAAATAGCTACAAACGGCAGTTTTGGGACTGTAAAATGTCAAAATTTTAAAGCTCGCTCGCTTTGCTCGCTCGCATTTAATTGTTATGCCATTCTCCTAATGTTGCTGCCAGTAATTGCCAGCAATTGAGCCCGGTGCGCCTCCCCCTTAATTTCCAAAGCGAAAAACATAGCTACGAACGGCAGTCTTTGGACTGTAGGATGTCCAAATTTTCAAGCTCGCTCGCTTCGCTCACTCGCATTGCATCGTTATGCCATTCTCCTCATGTTGCTGCCAGTTATTGCCAGCAGTTGCGCCTGGTGCCCGCCTTATTTTCCAAAGAGAAAGATATAGCTACATACAGCAGTTTTGGGACTGTAAAATGTCAAAATTTTCAAGCTCGCTCGCTCCGCTCGCTCGGATTTTATTGTTATGCAATTTTCCTGAATAGATGTTGCTGACAGTAATTTGTCGTTTTACACCGTCATTCCATAATTCATGTAAGGAAAACTTACAATGTTACTCAATGACTGCGTTGTTGAATGTATCACATTCCGTAATGTATTTGTAGTCCCAAAATTGCAGACTGACAGCGCACACACGCACGCACAAGCATAGACACCCTCAAAATTACTTTTCCACAAGGTGCCCCCCCATGTCTCGACCCCTGTATACATGTATATCATATATATATATATATATATATATATATATATATAATCTATATATATATATATATAATATATATATATATATATAATCTTATATATATATATATATATATATATATATATATATATGTGTGTGTGTGTGTGTGTTTGTGTGTGTGTGTGTGTGTGTGTGTGTGTGTGTAGTGTGTGTATGTGTATATTGTGTAATATATGTATGGTCTATCATGAGCCCCCTTCAATATTTGCCCCCCCCCCCCCCCCCCATCCAAAACTGCTTCCGGCGCGCCTGGCTGCAGATATTGAGTATGAATTCCTCTACAACTGCATTTTGGTTTGAAGATGAAAGCTTTTCTCATTAGAATTTGAAGGTACTTTATTTCATTTGGTGCGTGTACGGAAAATAGGTGATATTTTGAGTGAAAAGAACTCGTAGTCTGGCTTTGCGGACCCTTGGAAAGGGTTTGAGCCGAAGAACCTGCCTTGGAAATTTGATGGATGACAGGGCATAGCTCACTTATCCAGGTTAGTGAAGATGAAATACCTCATTTCTCCCAGCTATTTTACAGAATTTTTTGAAATTTGAATTTTAACACACGTCTCTATGGGCGGGACTTATTTACCCGTGAGAGCCATACAATCTAGGTCAGATGTTGATACTAGTTGGTAGAAGTACGGGTATTACATGATACCAATCATTTCGGCCCACGTTAACTGTAGCTTCCACACCAACTACAATGAAAAAAAAATAGCCATGTATTTTTAACTTACTTCAATATCGAATGTGTTGTTCCGATCGTCTATTAGATAAGAGACCTTTTCATTAACAATATTAGTGACATAGACTCAAGGCATGAACTAAGGGTAGTGAACATGGTTGCAATTCGTTAATTCGAAGGTTCGTTAATCCGAAATGAAATAAAGTCCCGTCTCATGTCCCGAAACGCAGGGTAGCCACAGAGTAGCACCCGGGTAAGATTTTTACTAGGGTAAGATTGTGTCTGTTATGTTAAGACGCAGCACGGTGGATATACTTCGGGTATCCTCCGGGTGTAACAGCCCCATAGTAAATGTGACCCTGCCATCTGCCAGGGTAGACGTGAGGCATGCCACCGGAGAACACCAGGGTAAGGTAGATCTGCTATTCGAAAGCGATACAATGTAAGAAATAAGGTTGGCGAATAGCCATAATGACAAATTAAAGCTAATCTACCATAAAAAAAAATCATGAGCGCGAGGTCATGCTCATTAAATTCTGGTTCTCAAATAATTTGCAAACAATCAACAATACACTTCGGTCTATTGAGTCTCGGCGTCTCTTGGCTTACCTCAAGATTTACTTTGGTAGCTTTGTTGTTTTCATGTTTGAATAAATAATACTCTTAACTCTTCCTCACTTTCATCTTTTTTTATGATACTAATTATTTCCTTCTCATGATATAGGAGTCCTTACTAATCACTTAAATTATGAATCATCTAAAATATTGCATAGAACTTAAATTTATAAACTGAAATTATGAATCATCTAAAATATTGCATAGAGTTTTAGCTTTAAGTCCATTAAGTTATCTTTTAATGGAAAAAAAAGACATTTTTCGTTAATTTCTTTAAAAAAAGGCTAATTCTCGTGAATTAAATGTTATCATATTAAATTCCTTCTTGCGAAAAGTATTCCAATGAATATTGAGGTGCTACAATAGATTCTCAACTAACATGGAACGAATACTTTTATATTTTACGAGCGCACGCGCACACACTCACACACACAAAACTATCACGAAACATGGTATACTTTTCAAGCGGAAGGATCTTTTATCACCCACACAGATGCAAACTTCCACTTCACACCTAAAAAAAAAACAAAACAAAACAAAACAAAACATGCACACTCAAATTTACACCGTCTTGCAATGTCACACTTGCACACACACACACACACACAAACACACACAGACATGAAGTCAATGATGCTGGGCCCCAACGTCATCTAAACCACAACAAAACCTATCCGCACTCACACTGTACGAATTATCATTTCACAGTCTGTCGCCATACCCTTTGGGGATTTCATTTGGGAAGATTTCAGGGATATTGCAGTATCATTAGAATCATTGCATGTACTAGCATTTAAATTTTCAGTAATCTAAATCTTTTTACTTTATTCGTTCAACGCAATTCTGATGCCATCCAGTTTTGTGCAAGGATTTGTTATTTTTAATCTGCAATTTTCTTCCCAAGTTCAAATCGATCGGTTTCTAAGGTAAACTCAACTCAGACTCCTTCTCACCTCATCCCACCCACTCATTCCTCGTTGCAAAAAGGCGACCTTGTAAAGGCCTTGTAGGGTTTTAATTTTGTCGACAATATTCGATGTGTTGTTGTCACTTTACAGATTTTTTTATGCGTTTCTCTGCTAGTACATGGTTACATTTTCGTGTACTTTTTAAATAATGGTTTTGAGGGGAATGCTTTCTAGCTTCCCTTCCATTTTCGACATCTTCGTTGTTATTAAGTAAGGGTCATGTAGCTAGCCTTCTCAAGTTATTGTGTTTATATCATATTTTGATGTGTGTGCAATATTTATATCGGTTTTCACACTGATACTTTGTTGAAATGAAAACAAATGAAATGAAATACAGATACAATATTATAGCTGCAGTTCGTTCTTCAGAAGGTCCGTTTGACCCCAAATGAAGCATGGTTTGTTAATCCGAAACTGGTCATGGGAAAGAGAAAAAAAAATGTTCTCTAATCCGAAACGGAATAAGCTTTATTTTCCTATATGATATTTATGTGATAAGGGACGGGATATGACCTTGAAAGAGGCTTTAGTCCTATTTTGATTTAGATCTTTTATTTTTTTTTTTGCATTATTTGCTATAATTTGTTACCGCAATCGGAGAAAAAATACAGAATTAAACCAATCCAAACCAAATAAAGATAATGATTACAACCAGTGGGGCTATCTCTTGTAACAAGTAACAAGGGGATCGACGGAAACAACGGAGACGAAGTAATTGCACCCTCGCGCTGTTAAGAATGATTTTTCGGGGGGGGGGTGGAGGGGTAATCATGCTTTTTTTGGGGGGGGGGGGAGGGGACGCACCCACACTCTTTCTCATGCAAATAATGGTGCAAGTTTTGATACGTTGATGAGAGTTTGACTCTTGTGAAAGCTAGAATGAGGGCAGCGAATCTGCTGAAGATCATATACCAGCATTAATTTCAAAGTTTAATATGAGTCCTGTAAAGTGATATCGTAGTACGCCCAAGCAGTATCTTGTAGATATGCACTGTCATTGGGACATAGCTTCCAGAATGTTTTGGATAAGATGCGGGGCATTGACTAAGAAATGTTGAATGGAAGTTCTTGACAAAGTATTATACTTCGTTCTTATAACCATCACTCTGTTACATCAATGAAATTCTAATCATATTTTACATATTATCTATGATATTTGAATATTTCAAGTTTAAGATGTCAAGGAACTTGGTTCGTTTGTTCGATGGTAAGAGGTTTTAATATGACACGCTGGTGTATATTCCATAAGTCATACATTTTGCACAAGCAGTTTACTTATGTCTTTTAAAAATAGATTTTATTCAAAATAACTTGGATTCACGCCTGGGTATCTACTTTTTAATGGCATTGTTTAATTTTTAAGGCAAAATTTGTAATAGGTATTTTTCAAGATAGAGAGATCTAGAGATCTTTGATTGCATTATAGATTGGTGATTACATGCTTTTGGAAAATTGATAACCATGTGGTATCAGGGTTACAGTTGGTTATTCCGAAGGCTCCAGAAATTCCGAAAATGAAATAAGGTTCGTTATTGCGAACGGTTAGTTAATATGGAAACAAAACAAAAAAATGGTTCGTTTTTCGGAAGGTTCGTTAATCTGAAAAGGAATTTGGCTTATGGTTCGTATTACCGAAGGTTTGCTAATAATTAGCCACCTTCTTTCCATTTTCGGATTAATGACCGAACCTTCGGAATAGCGAACCTTTTCGTCATTTTCGGATAAGCGAACCTTCGGAATAAAGAGCCTAATTTCATTTTCGGAATTATGGGCCTTCGAAATAACGAACCTTCGGAATACCTCACAGCATCAGGTATCGGAGGGATAACTTAACAGCGGTTTGGGAGCTATACCTTCATAATCGTAAGTAATACGTGTGCGTTAACAGATGTTCCTCTTCTATACAGTCTATTATTTGTCTGTGTGCCTCAGGTATCTGTTTTCGGTCTCTTGTTTTTTATATTGTATTTTATTTTGCGATTGAATGCCTGAATATAAGAACAACCGAAGTCCAAATGTGGCTATCGTCTTAGGAGACCTTTTACGAAGTCATGCTAAGACAGATAATCAGTCAAATGACAGCTTTACACCTAAATTTTTATAATCAACAGTCCACTAACTGATAAACGAAAAAGGCAGGAAATCATTCATTGATTTCGATTTTTTTCGAACTTCTCTGTTATGGCCTTGAATCGTTTTTATATGCGGGCATTGAATTTATTTGTATTATTATGTTATAATATATTATGTTGATGAAAGTTCTTCATTTGTAAAATACAAATCAGGAACAAAATGTGCAATATTAAACAGTATCTCAAACAAATTAACCTAGTGGTTTTCATATAGCCAAAGAATTGAAATGAAATGTAGACGATATTGCATGACTTGTATGATATTTAGAATCAAAGTGATTGATGCACGTAATATGTAAAATGAGCTGCTGACACAGAATAAGATATAAAGTAAAGAGGTATAACTGTTCTTTGAATTATGCCATTATACTTCTGCCTCATCTCATGTAGGTCTATCACACATCGGGGGGAAACTGTGCCAGTTATTTACTATCAACTGTATGTATGTTTTTCAAACAATGTCAGAGCAATCAATTAGATTACTCACAGCGTATGGTAATATAAACATATCATCGCTGTCTGGATTTTTATGTACTTGTATCTCAATGGAATTTTGCCTAAATTTCTTGCCAATCATTTCATTGTCACTTATCCTAGAAATACACAGAATACTAGACACTGAATACACAAACTTGCATATTCCAAATAACAGCTTTAATCAGTCAAGAAGACGCGAAACTTATATGCTGCTCTTCTTTCATCGCATACCGTACCAAAATGACATAATATGTACAATGCAGGACAGAATCTTTTCAGAAAAAGACACAAAATTCATCTCAAAAGTCAATAATAATTATCATTATTTATTTTGTTAGGCCTATTTTAACTATTTAGCAATTTTCTATTTGTAAACTGCTTTTGTAAGCTTGTTTGCAGCTAAATTTGAAGTTGTCATGATGACCTCACATATCAACGACCTTCTCCTGGTATAACAGTGTCTTAAGTTATATCAGGGAAGTGTTACACAGCCATGGTTATCATCAAAGATATATGTACAATACTTGATATCGTTTGGTTGTGCTTGGTTATCGTAAGCTTGGTATTCTATTGGGTATCTACCATTGCAACTCACGTACCTGCATTTCGTGGATTATTGTATGCTAATCCGTACGTGCAAGTGTGGCGGGAGAGAGAGATGCCGGGTACCAGTACAACTCATTTTGTCATGACACGAGCGTAGAATTTTGGAACGGGGAAACCGGTATTCGAGTATGATAAGAGTTAAGGGTATAGTGGTATAGTGGACGCATTTTCTTTCTTTCCTGTTCGATTCTTACTGAAGACTTTACTTAAGGTCACTTAACATAATAAACGACATTGCTTCGATGAAAGAAGGTTTTGTGCAAAATGCAGGAACAGTGAGCCCTTCTATAACCTAGCAGACGGCACAAGAATCACGGTTTTGGGTGTTGAGGTAAGTCACAATTTAGTATTCACAGAACAGTTTATGCCTACATTATCAACTATTCCAGACTGCAAGATTTCGTATATTCAAATATCGACTTCACCCAACATTATGTAAAATTTTGGTTCTCATATAGTATACCAGATGGTGACAGGCCATACGAGGGCAGAATCTTTCTGTTTTAGAACACTTCTGCTGATGGCCAGTATTCCTGTTGTTTTATTTCCTGAAAATTTTTGACAAAATGCATATTTCATTTTGTTATTATATTGATAGCTAAAAATATGCCAAAGTAGTTTCAATAATTGATGCAACATAAATATGTTGCTTAATTTAAGAAAAGATTGAAGAAGAAAATGTCAGAGGTCACGTAATGAATTATTCTCAGATTCCTCGTTTTGCATGTTTAGAGCCCCTGGCTTTTTGAGAGCTGTTTTTGGTGGTTGTTATTGGTTGTTGTTTTGCTTTTCTTCAGTTTATTACATACTTCCGGATATCCATCAAAACTATACTCGCATCATTCACTAGAAATAGTTCAAATCGAGGCATTACGTCACTGCCATAAGATACATGACTGATATACACCAAATATAGGAAAAGCATTGTAAGATTTCCACCTGTCATATAGAGCCTACTTTGTTACATTCCAGGCATGGTTTCCAAAGTACAACTGTTTTTTGTTTGATGTATTCCTTTACATTTTTTAAATTACTTTATGTGTTAAACGCACATGATGATAATCATATTCTCAATGGATAATGGGTGTATCATTTAAGCTGTGTTGATAAATTGAACTGTAAACATGATATGGACTAGTTAGGAATTATGAATGTGAGTGAATGTGGGTCATTTCAGAGCAAGAAAGCTCTGAAATTAGCTGTCAATATTTCGAGACAAAAGGAACGAGATTTCGTTTCCCTAAACGGAGTATCAAAAGTTATCCCTATCTGTTGTTGTTGTTGTTATTTTAAAGATCGAAAGAAGAGAGAGAGAGAGAAATGGGGCCCTATACAAATAATTTGCCCCAGACAGCACTTATAACATAAAACAAACATTATAGATCTTAAAGAGATATAAACAAGAATATTAAATGCATACCAAGTCTCCTCGAGGGAGCTCATATCGTCTCCACGAGGGAGCTCATATTGTCTCCACAAAGGAGCTCATAAAGTCTCCACGAGGGAGCTCATATTGTCTCCATAAAGGAGCTCATTACGTCTCCACGAGGGAGCTCATATGATATTGATGAATACCTCATATTATTCTTCAGACAAACTCAAATAACTACACAATACACGCTCGCGTGTACCGCTATCTGGGGAGAGCAATTTGCAGTTGATTCCAGTTAAGAAAGATAGATATATATAATGTGACGGGGCTCAAGCACAAGTCAATACTCAGTAAATGATTTGTAACCACATGCAAACTGAAAAAGACTTATATATCATACTATGACATAGAGTACATTATGATTATTTACAAAAGCTACGTTCAATTGAGAGTTTTTGTTGTTCTTGTTGTTGTTGTAATTTCCTTTTTTTTGTTGGTCTTCAATGTCTCATGTTAATCATCAAAATTACGCAAATGATTTACAGATAATCTCACTTTTTTTTTCATTATAAGATGTATGTCATATTTTATTTAGATGTTATTTTGGCAACACAAGTGATTATCAGGGTATTATGAACAAATACAAGTCAACACCGCATAGTTCTGTGGCACAATAGAAGTCTGTATATATGTAGAGCACCGTAGAATAAAATCCGAGGACATCAGGATCTATCTAAAATAAATTAGCCTATCTTTTATAACCATCGTATAGTGTTTATTGGAAAAGGAAACAAACGCTCTGAAACTTGCTGGTGGGATGCATTACCCCCCCCCCCCCCCATGCGTCTATCAGAAGCTTCGTACACTCAGTATACATTTTGTACGTGGTTTATTATTTATCATAGCGGCTGTGAGTGGTAACAGGCTCAGGTAAGTTGTCGTCACATCTCACATCCAGCAAACTCGTGAACATTGAATATACGCAGTTTGGTAGTGAGGGGTTTAATAACATCCTCTGTTATCATATTCTCTTTCAATTAGTTGTCGAAATTAAGTAGATTACAAATCCGGCATCTCTGACACTACTGGATAAAACTTAATTTCGACATGGTCATCAAATTTCGCAAATTCCATACAATATCTAATAAATACAGCGTTTAAAGCATATAGTTATACACCGACTCAGTGACCACCTGGTTCACTGAAAGTTTAATATCCTGGATCCCTGCAAACCAAACATGTGCGGCGTTTGCTACAGTTAGACAATTATGATGTGCACGGAAATAATATAATTTGTGAAGGGAACTGGACCGGCAGTGCCTAGAGGTCTTGGCAAAATCGAAACCTCTTTTCACGTGGATCTTTGTCAGCCCTGATGAGTAGGCCCTATAAGATTTCACCGTGTCACATGTCTCAAATATTCAAACTTGCAGTTTGTTGGAAGGGAAATGAAAAAGCACAATGTGACTTTCTGTCTGTATCTAGTTCAGGTTGAGCAAAGTTCGCGGGAAATACAGAAGAAATGGCAGAGGTGAAGCGTGTAGCTGTGATCGGGGCCGGCGTGAGTGGGCTGGTCTCGGTGAAAGCATGCCTTGAAGAGGGTATGGAACCCGTGTGCTACGAACGCAACGATGAATTAGGTAAGCTCGTCATATACATGGTAGGTCTTATATAATATATATTATGCAGTGGTTTGAAGAACATGAAGCCATCACCTTCATTGATTACAATATCAAAGAAGAGAGAATGTCATTGTCATCTCGTGAGCTGCAATGCAGCCCGCCATTCTGCAATGAAAATGAATTCATAGTGATAAGGCGTAATACGAGACATACAATACTGATACAAAGCTTATGTGTGAGCCAGTGATTGTGGAAATGTAGGCCCTATAGAAAGGTGACTTCCTGGCATAGTTCCTGCCTCCAGTGCAGCCAACAAAGACAATAATGTGCCATGAAATTGCAAGGTTAAAGCTCTGTCTGAGAATAATATATGCAAATATAAATTTGGATTTAATAAGCAATATATGTCTCTCTAGCTTCCTATTTTCCATCTATTCAATCTCCATAATGCAACTGAAAGCTGTATATTTGCCACTTATGCCAAGCAATTCTCAAAAGAGCAACCAGACGTCATCAGATCTTTTTTAGGTGTTTGAAAATGTGTGAGTTTTGATGCAGGCCTACATGAGGGGACGAATTGGAACGTGGTATGGTGTAAAAAAAAAAAAATGTGTCAAATATTCATATTTCGCCTTTAATCGCTTTCTCCATTTTAACCTTATTTCGCGTATGGTCGTTGTGATTTGCTCTCTTCTTGACTTTCCCCGTTTTATTGCAAACACAGTTCTGTCTATTGTGGCCATTGCGCTGTACTCGGAAAACTGACCTATGACCACAGAGATATATGTATTTACATTAAAGCTGCTTCTTTTAGATCCAGAAAAATCAATGTTTGTTGTTCCCACTTTCTCCTGTCCACTTTTGTGGTGTGGGTAAAGTTAACGTAGGAAAACATTGTTAGTCGTGAGGTATATAACTTATTGTTATAGTGATCATGAATTTTGAAAACGATTCACCCAATCATCCACAAATTACTGCATTGTATTTCATGCATGAGGTCATGATATTATGTCGCTGCTGTTTCTGTGCATGTTTTTCATTATTGTTGATATTTGTGCGCATGCGCTAAATCCCTCCCTGAATACGTCCCCTTATTCCGTGACAAAGTTATCACAAAAAGAAAAAAAAAAAATCGTTACCCCGCTTGTTTGTACTAAAATGTTATAATATCAACGATTTAAGTTCTATATTCCATTCTTCCTTGTGGAATGTCGCACCAGTCTAAAGGTATTTCCCTTATTTCGCAAGCAGGGGTTACTGATAATATTCTGTATACTGTGGAATTTTTTTGAACTTTGTTAGTCCTTTATGGGGGAAATCCCTTAGGATTTCTAATACAACCGTTGTACACAAATCTACACGTGTGTCTATACTTGTTCGTAACTCGAGTTGTTAAGGATGTAGCTTGGTTCCGGCTCTGCACTTTCAATTTCTATAGCTCATTAACCGCATGATGAGTGAATCTCATCCATCATGTTCATTCCGTTCATTTGAGCACGTGCCAAGTGTTACAATACAAAATGTCAAAAAAGAGTGTATTGACAGATTACTTCCGGTCTGTTGTCTCACATGCTAGCCCCCCCCCCCCCTCTTTCTCTCTCTTTCTTTGTTTAGTTACCCTTCCAGGACAATGATTCGGATTGTATCAATTAGTGAAATAATGAATTATTATTGTTTCTTTCCACTACATACACGGTGATACCTTAATCCTCCCAGACTTATGTTTAAGATCATCCGACTTTAAACTTTTTTTTTCCAAAAAAAAAAAAAAACCACCAAGAAAACAAGAAAACAAAACAAAACAAAACGAAGAAATCATGGGGGATCGGCCGTTTGTACATGCTGAACCTTACTCGTGGAATCAGTCACCTCAAGCTATCTGTTTCATTTTGAATGTTGACCGTTTTAAAACTGCCCTCAAGATGCATTTGCTAAAAAAAAAACTGCTTCCAGTAGATCTATAAAATATGAACATTATGAAACTTCTTTTCTTTCATAATTGTTGTGCCATTCTTTGACCTTTTTTTCTTGTGTATGTGCTTGTAATAGCAATAATGATAATAATGATAATGATAATAATATAGGGTCTCATTTTTGTAGCCTTTTCAGTGTTTCCACTGCTCTACCAGAGGGCCCTGCCATTATTATTACCCCAGCGTTGCCAGGTACCCATTTATACACCTGGGTCAAGAGGGACATAGTGGATAAAACATCTTGTTCCAAGGACGTCAGCACTGGGCGGGATTCGAACTCAGGTCCTCCGATGGGGAGTCGGGAGTCTTATCCACTATGCCACAGCGCCCCAACTGATGATTTTCGTACTTAATAATTCATTATATATTTCCCACTGCGCTTTGAACACATTAGCCATGTGGAATTGGGGCATTATAAGTACCCGGTATTATTATTTATTTATTATTATTATTATTATTATTATTATTATTATTATTATTATTATTATTATTATTATTATTATTATTATTATCATTATTATTATTATAACTACTACTACTACTACTACTACTACTACTACTACTACTACTACTACTACTACTACTACTACTACTACTACTACTATTCTAGGAGGAATATGGGTGTTCCGAGAGAAGAATCCAAAGGACCAGAAAGATGCAGGTATCTATGATGGTCTGGTGACAAACTCCAGCAAGGAGATGATGTGTTTCAGCGACTTTCCCTTCCCACGTGACTGGGCTCCTTACATCCAGGGTCGCCAGCTGAATGAGTACTACCATGCCTACGCCAAACACTTTGATCTCAACAGACACATTCATCTCAATACAGAGGTAGGGTAATGCAATTATCATACATAATGGTAATGATAATGATATGGTCTTACTTATCCAGGGTAGCCTATTCAGTGCTGCCACAGGGCCCTGTCGTGATTATTACCCTAGCGTTGCTAGGTACCCTATACCGGAGTCGAGAGGGACATGGTGGGTAAAAACATCTTGTCCAAGCACTAAAGCACCAAGATGAATTCGAATTCGATTCGATTGGGAGTCTGGAGTGTTATCCACTGTAGGTCCTATGCCACGATGCCCCCATTAATCATTGTATTGATAAGAAAGTAGAATACGGTTTATGCTTATAAAATATGTGTACTTCTGACGTAGCCATCACGTTTCAGTATTGATATGTTTATATGATTTCATTGATTTATTCATTCATTTCCTTCTAAGTTATTATGTCATCTTTTTAGCAATATGCACTCTCTATTTCGTAGACTTATGAAATAACCGTCATTATGTCATCATAGTCGTTGCAAAACCTTGATACGCTGAATTGAAATAACTATTCAACAGTGCATTTGCATAAAATCGGAATAGTTGTCGCTTAAATCGAAAGTAAGCAGCTTTTAGCATAGTAAATTTAGCATTGTACATTTTGTACATTGCATTCACCAAAATCAGTTTCAGGTTTAGCTTTTTGTCTGTTTGTTTAACATGGGGAAGGACAAGTGCTTAAAGTGGCAAGTTCAACTGAACGTTTGTGCCTCGTAGCCAGTTGAAATGACATGTTTGTTGTAATGTTGAACTTACGTCACACTCATCATTTCAAGTCAAGGCTTACTCTTTTTCTTTTGTATGATAATCTATCCGAAATAGTTACCTTTGTAGCTAAAAGTCAAAGCTGTGAGGCTCATGTAGCATCTATTCTCCTTGTCTTGTCTTTATTGCACTCTCTTTCTCCCTTGAAAAGTAGAATAAAAATTCCCCATTTCCTTTCATATAGCTCAGCTGCCATGGTATGATTATGCACAGACCTTTATCTGTGTTTCTCTCCAACAGCCGAGTACTAGTATTTGTTAATAACTGTGTCAAAATTGCATCATATTAAAATGTAGACGTCAAATTTTGATACGAAGTTCTGTTTTTGTAACACGCTGGCGGTGTTTGAATTCCTTCCATTGTCAATATAAGGTCGTGAGGGTTGAGAAGACTGACGATCACGACCAGACGGGTCGATGGACGGTGCGCGTCCGCCACGCCGACGACACGGAGAGCGAATCGGTCTTCGACGCAGTCATGGTGTGCACCAGCATATTCAACAAGCCCTACCTTCCCACATACCCCGGAATGGATGTATTCAAGGGTCAAATCCTACACAGTCAAACCTTCCGGCATGCTGAAAAGTTCAGGGATATGACTGTGTTAGCAGTAGGTCAGTGCACTAAGCAATCAAGAGATTAATGTGCTAGAATCAAGAGATAAATGCGCTAGATATCTAGGATTTTATTTGACACATGCAAGCTAGATTTTCTTGCAAGAAGAAAGAAATCTATTGAATTAGTGTAAACGCGGATAACATCTATTGAAAGTAGACATTCACTGGGATAACCGGTTGTTTTTCTTCTATCTTTCTATTTCCATATTGTGTTTGCTCTGTACATTCTGGCAGTCCGTTGGTCCGCTTTCTAGTAATCACGATTCCAAAAAACTCTTTTGCTAAATTTTCATGATAAAACATGACCATACACATGTGCTGAAATGATGCTTCCTTTATGGTCAATTCAAAGGTCAAATCATCATCGAAATTGAACTGAAAATGTCATTTTCTAGTCATAACTACATCAGTAATGAATTTTTGTTAGTAATTTTTGTAGGGAGAAAGCACAAATAGTTGCTTTGGTAGTAATTGATAACATTATAAAGAGCGAACTGACGCAGAATAAGAATTAAGGCCATTATTTGTTGAAAAGATATGTCGTTAGACATTGAAAAGATATGTCGTTAGACAGCCACAACTTCAGGCTGATTTGTCTAGTGGTAGTATGATCTTGTCGGAATGATACAAGTTGAATGTTATTTAGAAGAAATGACAAGTTAATGTTGAAAGTCCTAGTTAAAATCCTTTGAATTATAAATCTGATTGTTGTTCTAGTCATAGACTTCAGCTAGGAAGCTTACGTGTTTATCATTTCCTACCATTCACACAGGGGGATCTCACTCAGCTGGCGACATGGCGGTGAACAGCAGCCGTTACGCAAAGCAGGTGGGGAAAAATGTTCGACTTATCAAACCTTACGAAATAGTAACAAACCCGCAGACTGGCAGGTGCCAGCATCGACTATTCAACCGAGTAACTTCGGATTGATTCGAATTATGTCACAGCCGAACAGAGCGCGTCTTAAAGGTCATTAGATTTCCGTGCCGCGTACAGATGACCTGTTTTAGATGAGGCGATGGTGGATGTATATTAAATCCTCAAAAAATTTGATGAAAACAAACACGTTCATATAATTATATAATAAGTGTTTGTTTGTTTTTAATTATGATTGAATACATTTGTTATGCATAGATCTTTCTTGTGATTCACGTATCGGTCGGTTGTGGCACTACATATGGCAAAGATAACTGTTTCGCAATCCCTTTCTACACTTTGTCTTCCTCATTAATGTTTCTCCTGACTTTTTGTTTTGAAGGTTTACCTGAGTACCCGAACGGGCACCTGGCTGGTAAACCGGATGCAGAAGGACGGAATGCCCCGTGACATGACCATCCATCGCCGCTACATCAACGCCATGCCCGTCAGCTGGAAACTGAAAAGGTTCGAGCATGACAGCATCGAGCGAATGGACCCCAAACTCATCGGCATTACCAGCTCGAAGCGCTACGGCACGACCACGGTCATGATCAATGATGATCTCGGTGCCATGGTCATGAACGGAAAGGTCAAGGTACGCCATCGCAAGAGTCTCACAGTCCCTTTACTTTTATTTTGGGGCGATTAATTTACAAACTAAAAAAACACTCGTAAAGCGCAGACATCCACCACATCCAGTAGCTCAAATGGTCATACATCATATTTTCCAATGATATAGAACTTTGTCTCCACCTTCCTGCTACCCCTTGAGCATGCGCTCATCAATGAGCGTATATTCTCACCTCAGATAAAATTTTCTGGTACAGGCCTCATTTACCTATGAGAAAGAATCCTTCAAAAATTAAAAAGCAAAAACAGCTCCTGGGCCCATGTACAAATTGGGATCACTACCAAAATATAATCATCTGTTCCTTGTGTCATTAACAACTTTTCCTGTAAATTTCATCCAAATCCGTTCTCATTTTTTGAGTTATTTTGCAAACAGACAAACAGATAAACAAACAGACCAACGTAAAAAAAAAAAAAAAAAATTCCCTGATGGAGGTATATATAATGACCAATTATGCACCGGCATATGTATCCATGCCAGCACCTCCCTGATGCCAGTAACACAAGAACACTGATGCAAGATTCTTGAAGCCATTACTTCCCCTTGAAATGGATGGTGCGATAATTTCTGCACGTGGTTTTCATATCAATTAAAAGTAACTGTAAATGAATTGAATATCTAACCCAATCTTTCACATTTGCTGGATTGATACAAAGTTTGTGAACGATAATTATATCCAGTACCACTATGAACAAGATAAACGTTCTCCGCTTTAATGAGGACTGGTAATCATAATATGTCAGCAAACAACAACACGTATATCTAACGCTTCTTTCCCCCAATCCAGACCAAGCCTGGCATTTCGCATTTCACGGAAAATGGCGTCGTCTTCGAGGATGGATCCGAAATCGAAAATCTTGACGCCGTCGTGTTCGCCACGGGTTTCAAGATTGATACTCCCTTCGTCGACAAGTCAATTCTACCAGGTATGGCGAGATTCAGCCTTGTACATTTGGGGGAAACCTCTCGGTAACAAAATGAATAATTTGTTAGTAATCGTTTAACCTTTGTTTACGCAAGAATACTATGTCATGGGTAAACTTCAGAAAATGTTCTCCTCTTGAGCGAAAATTAAAAAATATTTGAATATCAAGTGATAATGTTTTCCCAATCGTTTACTCAAATTTTCCAACCAACTTGATGTAATATTGACCATAGTCGCCATCGAGCCGGCACATTATGTGCATTTCTCTCACACCTCTGTGCTCTCTGGTCTTCCCTTAATTATTTGCAGACGAAATGGGAGACATGGAATTGTTCCACTTTGTGTGGCCAGCGAGGGAGCAGCACCATACGATGGCAGCCATCGGCTTCTTGATGATCATCGGCCCCCACGCTCCGGCCCTTGAGTTGCAGGCGCGATGGGCAGCCCAAGTCTTCAAGAAGAAGGTTGGATTACCGCCCACGGAAATAATGATGAAGGAAATCAACGGGAGAAAGAACGCCACGTTCAAGCGGTTCGGAAGGCACAAGATACAGGTACGGGAAAGTCATGTTTGATGATAACATGGCACTGTAGCTCTATGAAAAGAAGACTGCTGAGAATCGTAGGCTTGTTGAACAGTTCGGAGTGGAATCCGAATGCAGCGAGATCTGTACGGTGACGTCCTCGGGACGTTATACTATGGGAACACAAAGGTAGCTTTCGCCACTCTCCATTTCGGTGAAAAATGCAGAGCGGAATGATGGATTTAAATTTCCATTTTGTCCTTCGCCGGAAAGGCGCTTGAAACCAAAATCATGGCGTCAACAACTCAATTTCAGTAGGCTACCTACAAAGTGCTGTTGCTAAGTAAGCAGTAATGGCCTATATTCGTCATGTCATTATGTGTTATACACGGTGTGACGAGCGCACATGCTCTGTAAAATGAACATACAGCATAGATACCACTGATATTGCACACCATAATTTAACGATACTTCAAAAAAAAACTTTTTCACCTTCTCTGATTCGCATCAGACGAGCATTTTTAGTTTCGAAAATTAGCGTTCAGGGTTCGGGGTGTCATCCAAAGGTGCTTTTTATTCTGATTTCTCGACCTGAAAGGAGGTATTCATTTCCCTAAAAAAAAAGAAAAAAAAAGTCAATGCTGAATCATTACAAAATATAATACGTGTGTCGAAATGACTTATTTCGGTGATGTTATATCAAAGGGAACATAATATCATGACAATCAATTGCAGCGCTATCATGGTCTCATGTAGTTTGAATGTGTAAATGTATAACTGGAATAACTGATTATAGTAGTATAATTCATGAAAAATGTTTAAAAAAAATGAATTAATGATAGATATTAAGCTCTATATTTTGTCAGATTTCATCGTGACATTTTCATAAAGGTGTTGCGATGTTATAACCACACATCAGTTTTCTCGGCTGACACAAAGTACATGCAGTGAATAATGAGTATGCCCATTGATCTATCTATTCATCAATGCAGTCTCTACCCGTGCCCTACAACGACAAACTAGCAGAGTTCATCGGAGCGAAACCTGATCTCAAGAAGCTCCTCTTCACGGACCCGTGGCTTGCCTTCCAAGTCTTCTTCGGTCCTGCCTATCCAGCGTCCTTCCGCCTGTTCGGACCGCACACTTGGTCCGGTGCCCGCGACCAGATCGCGCGCGGTTACGACAACGTCATCTTCCCGACCCGTACTCGCATCGTGGAGAAAGCTCAGAGTTCGGCGAGCATGTTCCGTCTGACAGTGAATGGGTTCCTCAAAACTGCCTTCATGGCTCTCATCACGATGTTTATCCTTTCAGTTCTAACGTAATGGTTCATATGTAGTCCATAGTAGTCCGTATGCATGGGAATGATGTTCTCGACAGCAATGCATCTAGAGGTGAGAAATGTGTCTCTACATGGTCATCAGTTACCATGTATTTATTGTACTAATTTGTTTCTGCATCTACTATGCCAGATGGGAGCTACAGGACGGGCTGCAAGGTTACTGTGATATAATGGGAAAAGACTATTGACTTTTAAAGTTAGGTGCCGAGTGAAATTTTGCTAAGTGCCTAGAAGTCCATGAAGCCTAGCTCATTCGACCCAGATGTAAAATTGGTGCCTTGTGAGAAACGTCGATAATAACTCGAAATTAGCTAGCTAATTAGGAGATCATTCACAAAGTCTCTCACTTAAAGTTGATATTGGAACTTTTTTTACATTATCTATCAAGTTAGAAACTTCAAGCTACAAAGCAGCCCCGTGTGAACCTAGATATAATAACTATGACTTGTGTGGAGAACAAGAAAAAGGAGATTATTCAGAGTGCTGTGACTCATTATTTCGGATTGTCCTCGGATTGTATGATTGTCCATCTTATCCCCCATCTCCAATCAAAAAGCGACCTACCCTCCCAACCCCCCCCCAACCCCGAAAGGAAAAAAAAAATCCAACAGTCACTAGAGTGTCTCTGTGCCATTTTTTTCGCTGTACGTATTTATTTTTTGTCACATAAATTCTCGAAATGACAGGACAGAAAATTAACGAGTGCACCTCTTATTTTTACTGCTTTTGAGCCCTTCTATTCTTGGTACATTATACTATTGATTTCTTGCTCCCATACATGTGTTTGAGAAATAGAAAATATGTAGCGGCTTGTCAAGCCCCTAAATGCCTTACAGTTCGAAGTGCTGACAGTGTCAGAGATTCAAATCTATGACGCGAATGGTAAGACGACGCTAAATGATTAAGCCCAAAATGGTGTTCTGCACACGCGCGAGACAGCTGTTTCTAATGTTCAACCAGGGAGGCTGCGTCGTCTTAGCGTTCGCGTCGCAGATTTAATGGTTTTGATGGGCGGAGTTGAAATCAAATAAACAGAATGGTAGAGGCTTCATCAGAAGCAGACATGAAATAAGACATTAATGAATTCTTATAACACGATGTACATACAGAAAAAGAAAGAAAAATCGTCGCCACCAAGTCCAGTTAATATTGTTTAATCAAGTAACAAATTCAAAGCGAAGTATATTCATAAATTGATATTGTTTTAGGGGGTGATAAAACAAAATAAAGCATATAAAATCTGTGGATACGGTGAAGACTTATGTGTAATTATGGCAGTGCCATCTACTTTGCCACCTGTACACGAGTTGTAATATGGAGCTGCTGGACATGTCCAATATTCGAGAGGAAGCAGTTTCAATTTCTCTTTAATATTCTTAGTTATACTTCTCTTGAAAAAAGAGAGGATTATTTGGCGTGATAATTGTTTTGTAAATATCTTCCGTCTGACTGCTTCGTCCTACTATCTAAAGGTGAGTAACTAGCGTGTAAATAGTGATTTTCTTGGATAATCTTGCAGAATGCAACAGAGGACAACACAATTTAGGGTATCGATGACAATATCTAGAAGGCATTATAGCTTCAGCGTTTCTACTGTTAGATTCAAGCAAAACTGTACTCAATAACTTTGTTCAATTGACTTTGTGTTATATTTATGTGAGCAAAGAAATGCAGAAGGAAAATCAGTCAATCAATAAATCAATCCAATGGGAGTGAGATTGGATTTCAAATTCAAACATGTTTTGTGCGCCCGAAGGCATGTGCATAGGGTTGCCCACGGGAATTAAAATCCTCTGTCCGATTTCTGACTCACACCGTTGACGTTGATTGTAAATCTGACGATGCCCCAAATGGGGGCAGCACAATGTCGTACACCATCTTGGGATACAATATTGTACTGAATATTTATAGTATTTACTGGACATTTTCGTGCATTATGATCTATGTTTCAATAGGCAAAGTAACAGTTAAATAATCATTTAGCAATGATGTTGTATAGTATCAGGAAATACGTGTGGCTATGATCCTATGTGCATGCAATCGTAATTTGAGAAAAGTGTGCAATAGCATATACAAGGGCAATGATAAATCTGAATAAAGTTGATATGTTCCACACTGAGTGGTATTCTGCAAAACTAAACCGTCATCAATGATTGTGAGTGCGGTGCAACAATGAACGTGTGAGATATTAGTCAATTACTACGATTATTTTCGAGAGGTCCGGATATAGTGTGAAATTCTGTCCTAAGATTTTTAATGTTTGCATTTCCGTCGACATTAAGGCCTTGACAATGCATTTTTTAAAACAAAAACTTACATGCGTTTTAGTAAACATAACATCGAAGAACGTGAGAAATGTGTTTGCGACTACAAGGTGCGTAAGACGTAAAAGGTATCTTTAAATACACACACACACAAACACACACACACACACACACACGTGGGACCCCTACAGAGATATTAAAGAACAAAGACTTTACTTTCTTTTTTTATTCATGTACATTCGAGTACAAGTACATTGTATTTTCTCAGTTTATATTCCCACAATATATACACTTGCAATATTTTAAGAGGCGAGAGAGATTGAGGAAGGAGTAGCCTGGAATACGAAATAAAATGGTGAATCAACATTTCAAACGTTGTCGCTTCTCCAACCTTTTGAAGAAAAAAAAATCTAAATCTAACACTCAAAATGATAAATTTACGATTACATTACTTTTAGCTTAAAAAATAAAAATGTGAATTCAACATTTTGAGGTTTAAATTCAACATATACACAATTTTCGAGGATTGACAACATTTTAAATGTTACAGTGAGCATTTCATTTTTGTGAGAGTTACGCCATCTTAAGTTGATAAAATTGAATACTTCTTCCCTTGTAATTGCTGTTATTTCGTTATCTAGTTCTTCAGCACAAAGTATACATAAAATATATCATCGCATAAGTATAACATATATGTATATTATAAATTGTATATATATATATATATATATATATATATATATATATATATATATTATATATATATATATATATATATGTAATATATATATATATATATATATATATATATTATAGACTGCGAGAAGGGGTCTCGACCATTTACAGTACCAGTGTAGCTCCTTCATTATTTACATTCAGTGTGAAAAGAAGAGCAAGGTGGACGTAGCTAGGGTCAACGTGCCTGTTTATTGCCGCCGAGCTTTCGGTCCCAAACGGACCTTCATCAGGGCTGTAACGATACAAAAATGACTCACTCGTATGGCTACACTAATAAAGTTTTCATATATATATACTAATATAAATCTAACTGGCGTGAGTCTATAATAACTGTGTAATCAATCAATCCGTAATTACAGCTGTATATAACATATTCCAATAATAATATACATAATCAATTGCATATTATTGAATACATTAGTATTAGTATTATTACCTCATTATACCTCATTATACGATAGCCAGAAGATGACGCGTGACTGATGTAGTGTATTATATAGCCACTTCCGTCTTGCAATGCTGCCACATGCTGTATTATCGTCGACAACATAAAAATGTCTAGTTTGATATTATTACAGTCGTCTGTCACACAACACATAAGATGAGGATACTGAATTGGTGTTTTTGTTATATACCTTCATCTCAATTAATAACACGAGTTTGATATGAAATGTATTCAATAATATGCAATTGATTATGTATATTATTATTGGAATATGTTATATACAGCTTGTAATTACGGATTGATTGATTACACAGTTATTATAGACTCACGCCAGTTAGATTTATATTAGTATATATATATATGAAAACTTTATTAGTGTAGCCATACGAGTGAGTCATTTTTGTATCGTTACAGCCCTGATGAAGGTCCGTTTGGGACCGAAAGCTCGGCGGCAATAAACAGGCACGTTGACCCTAGCTACGTCCACCTTGCTCTTCTTTTCACACTATATATATATTATATATATATATATATATATATATATATATATATATATATATATATATATATTCAGTACTTGATAAGTTACGCGAAGGGGAATCAGAAACGAAGTGAAGATCGGTTCACCACTGCAAATTTTATTTATCCGTTCTCAGGTGCTCTACGAAAATATCTGATGACGAATTCCACAGCCTGCCCGAGGCCTGTCATAATATTGTTCACAACTAATTTAGGCAACACAAATTCAAGTCTGAAGAACTGAAGTGAGTCAATGTGCTCACACATACAAACACAACAATTCAATTTCGTGTACAAAGTAGAACATCAACGATATAATACGTATAATTGTTTTACTATGTTTGGGGAGAATGCACTCTACAAGCATTGCTTCTTCAGCATTCCTCCCCATCTCCTGCATTTTCTAAACTTCAGAATGTTTTTGTGCTTTTTTTTTTCTCACCCTGTCATTTGTTTATCAATGAATACCATTTCATATTTTGTAATGTTGACACATACATGTACTTGTAAAAACATGCAAAAAAATGTAAAATACATGTTAAAAAAATGTATTTACAAATTCTGTTGGAGATGGAAAAATGAATGAATGAATGAATGAATGAATGAATGAATGAATGAATGAATGAACAATAAAACAACCAAATGAGTCCAAACGCCCATTGGCCTTGTATTAATGAGCTGCGCAAACGGATACGCCCAAAACAGGAAATGTCGAAGGGGGAAAAATAGGCAAAAAGGTCACAGTAATAATGTCAAAGACTGAAAAAATGGCAGAGGTATGAATATCAATAGTAAGATGTCTCATAAGAAATTATATAGAAATTATATAGAAATTATATATATATATATATATATATATATATATATATATATATATATATAGGCGTACCTGTGTTTTGGTGCTACCGGCGGTTTCACGCTGTCGCGATCCTCAGGCAGACTGACAAAGTGGTGTGTTTCTGTGCTCATGTGGCGCGGTGGATCGGTTTGACGCATGGATGATTTTTCTTTTTCGGTGTCTGCATTTGGATATAAACTCGGACCTTTTTAGTAGTGAGTGCGTTTTTGTTTCGGATGATGATGGCCTTCTCATCGAGGCAGAGGTTGCACAGGCCACTCCTTCATAGAGTTAAGTTTGACTTTTTTTGGATGTCCCATGTCAGTGTGAAGTTTACGCGTTTTTCTTTCAGGCTCCAGATGTATTTTGAGAGTTGGGTTTCGTTTTTGTATTTCTCATTCTTGATGGATTTAACATGGTTCCTATATCTGTCTTTGAAGGTACCCCCCGCCAGCCCGTAGTAGCACTTTTCCTCGTTGCCATGCTTGACGGTTGCCTTATACACAAGAGCCGTTTTTCATGCATCTTCCTCTCAACGGGCATTGATCTTTTTGGCGGCAGTTGCATTTGGGTTTGGGTTCGGTGTCACGTGACTTGGATTGTTTGATAACTCTTTGGTTGTGGGATTTTATGACTGCATCCATGTTTTTCATGCAGCTGTAGCTCACTTTTACCGTATTCTTATTGAATATTGGGTTCAGCTTGTGCCCTTTGGGCCTGTGCAACCTCTGCCTCGATGAGAAGGCCATCATCATCCGAAACAAAAACGCACTCAATAAAAGGTCCGAGCTTATATCCAAATGCAGACACCGAAAAAGAAGAATCATCCATGCGTCAAACCGATCCACCGCGCCACATGAGCACAGAAACACACCACTTTGTCAGTCTGCCCGAGGATCGCGACAGCGTGAAACCGCCGGTAGCAGACAAGGCACCAAAACACAGGTACGCCTAACAATGGAAAATTGTGAGGGTATGACATGGTCAGCTCACTCATTTGCATACTCATATCAACTGTACAAGAACTGTTTTACAAAAATAAGCAAAACTTCAAAATTTCATAACATTCTTTATTTTTCATCCGATTTCCGCCAAATTTTTACTGTTGAATTCGGAAGATTTTACTTTTTATCAGACTAACGTATAGACTGTCACAGAGATACAAATTACAGTTTTGTTAAGAGCACATACTATTATTAATAAATCTTAGAAATATCCAAATTTGCGTGTTATTCAAAGGTACAGTTTACCATTTGGTACAGTGATTTTAAAAATGTTCGAGTTATCAAAGTTGATGCAAATGTGTAGGTCAGTTGTATCACAAAACATCCTACCATATAAAAATTTCGCGATAAAACCTAAAATATAAGGAGATATCACTATTTTTCTCAATAAACCATATTACTGTAGACGGTTTGGTCTAGAAACAACTCTATTATAACTATTGTTCACATTTTGTATATTTAACAGTGCGTGACATTGATTATCATGATAAAGATTTTTACATTCATTTGGTTCTTTCTATCCCTAACTCACTAACAATTTTATGCACTAAAGCTGGGTTTTTGTTTCATCTGCAAATGGTAAATAATGCGGGGTGATGATTCGAAGGTTCGTAAACTCGAATGTGTACTAAAGAACCTTCGAAATAACGAACCTTATTTCATTCTCTGATTAATGAACTTTCGGAATAACAAACTGTAACCAATAAATATCATAACAAGTTTTTATACGACTTGAATATGCATAATCATTGTATGTGTTGGTTATGACATGCCAATGTTAGATACAGCCTTTAATCGAGCTCTGAAAGAGACACAAGGTCATTAATGATGTAAAGAAATTATGAAGGGATATCATGCACGATATACACGCAGGTACGGATTTGGTACTCCACCGTTTGCGACACGGAAAGATATAAATACTTCGCGATGAACAGCTGTCGCCAAATGGTTTAGGATCGTCGTAATGTATGTATCGGTTACTTCCTCTCGTTCTCACTGTCGTTTATTGATTCAAAGTGCCAAGTCGCTGTGCCACTGTGGCACTACGACTGTAGAAGAGAGTTATAAAAAAGGATTAAAAAATTGTCTTCCATGACTTCTTGACCTTCTTTAAAATCAAAATGGTACATAAAAGTGATTGTCATAAAAACGATGAAAATATATAAATTAGCATGGGCTTGGTTGTAAAAAAAAAAAAGAGACTCGGACCACACTTGGGAGATGTAAGTATTAGTCATGCGTTAGTGACCAAATCAATGGCTTTGATAACAGTGCTATATTGAAGGAAGAATGAACAAGTTGTTGACTAAACAATTTCTAAAGGATTGATTACATCTGATAAAAAATATCACACAAAATAAAGGCTCTAAATACAATGGAATGAATCGAAAAATAGGTTTCAGGGGTCGTCCCACAAGACCGACACCCATGACAGCATGAGTCATGCAGCCCACGAGTCCAACAGCCCACGAGTTCGACACTAGGCAAATGAAGCCCAGGAAACCGACACTAGGTAAAAACAGCCCACGAGTTTGACAGATACACTATACGAGTGTAATGTGTCGGTCTCGTGGACTTTGTTTGCTCAGTGTCCAGCTCGTGAGCTGAATGACTTGTGGGCTGTTTAACTCGTATATAGGCTGTATGACTCGTGGGTGTCGGTCTCGTGACATGCATCCTATCTCCACAGTCTAACTAAGCAAGCTATCTACCGGATTTCACTCTGCAGCCACACTCAGAGAAAGCAAGCTAATAGGTTCTCATTTTAAAAAGCACAATGAATTCGTTTTAATACCTCAGATTTCACGTTCCAACTTGTTAACGAACAAACATATATAGATAACATGAATCGAATTAACAAAAATGAACTGTTTGTTTGTTTCTTTGTTGTTGTTGTTGTTGTTGTTGTTGTTGTTGTTTTGAAGAGATGACTGCTTGTATGTCTATTTTGATATACGGGTCATAATAAGAAATGTCCAATCTCGTCATTTCGTTACCTCGGCAAAACGGCAAGTTCAAAAGATGAAGATCACTGGTTGTGGCAAACTAAAAGTACATTCTAAATGGAGGTTAACAGTGATAGTGAATATCTTAGTTATGAATTGTTTTGCAATGGCCTAAGAAGTATCGTCATTAAAAAGGAGCTACACCAATGAACCAGGCGATAGTCGATCATATTTTTGTGTACTTTAAGAAATGAAAATATGACAAGTTACGGTTTTTTCTTTAAATGCATCTTTTGAGTGCGTATGATATACAAGAAAGGTAAAAGGGTGAAGAGAAGGCTTCACGCGTAGAAGGTTTAGGGTACAATCACACAGCTCAAATTGACTTCGAAAAATAGAGTCAAATCGCACGTATGGCAAAACAATTTAATTTTTACAACGATTTTCTATTGCACGAGCAGACTGGCGGGAGGTTTCGTTACAAATAGGACATAAAATGAGGAACTTCATACATAAAAAGCTTTTCGTGTTTTCAATCAATGGTGACAACGGAAAAGGTCATTTAGTAGAGGCTATTATTGTGATCACCTGATAACTCTTCCATCGTTTTGAACACAAAATATCATAAAAATCATGTATTGCCCTATGATTTTTGATAGTATTGGTTGAGATGAAGAATCAGCTTTTATTTTTTTTTGCGAGATACGTTGAAACCATGTTATGAAATATGATAAAGAGCATACAATTAATTCTATGAGGAATTCAAATTCTGTTTGATGAAATTCGGTTTTGAAATAACTGAGATATCTTAAAACAAAGTAAAAGAAAGGATCTTTTGGAATATCTCAGCTATTTCAAAACCAATTTTATTAAATAAACTTTAAATTCCTCTTACAATCATATGCTCTTTCACATTGCATAAGAGGTTTCTCATTACTCAAAAATGATCTTCATAAATCGTTAGAAAGCTAAAGTCACATCCAATCTGAATCTATACCATAGATCCCTTTAACTGTAACCTTTTTTTTTTGGGGGGGGGGGGTGTGATGACATTATCACCAACACCAAATTTGCATTGTGAAGTTTGCGACAAAATATTACATGACATGTAAAGAGTTCAAATGCAAAAGTAGATATATCCACTTTTTATTTTTCTTAATTCAACTTCAAACAAGTTCAATTTTACGTTTATTTCCATCAAACAAGATGATACATGATACAAAGCATACATTTGTCAAAACATAATTATGTTTAACGATTTGAAAGAAGAATTTGAGATATTAGAGATATTTGTAATGATTTGAATAACATCTTCAAAAATGTTTCTTGTTATGTAGGCCTAATGAATGCAGTATCATTGGAAAGTTTATTCCATTTGATAATGACCTTACTGTGAAATGAAAGAAAATAAATGGTGTTTATTTATTTTTCTATTAAATCCACAAGCACACCGGCCGAGTGTGAATATCCAACTCTACGGAATCTGAATTTATTTCGTTTTCAACAGCGTGCAACGCATAACCTACATCTGAGGTCGTTGTTTTTGTTTTTGGTTTAAATCAAAAAGTAACAGTCAGAAACTCAACGATAGTATAACTCACGTAAGTTTTTTGTTTTGTTTTGTTTTGTATTGTTCTGTTTTGTTTTGTTTGGCTATGGAATATACAATAATAATCCTATACAATAAAGAAACTTGACCTTGACATTTTGGAAGAAATGTGATGACAAAAGTTGTTAAAAGGAAAAATAAGCTTAAAATGTAACCACGTTATATGTCTAACATGTTTTGCTACAATCTAGCTATAATTTTGACCTTTTTTATTTTAAATTTTGATAATGATAATAATGATCATAATAATAACTATAATAATAGTGGCCTCTTATAATGCGTTAAAGTCCATCAAGAATGATGCTCATGGCGCTCTTACATAACCAGCACGAACAGTACATAATACGACCATACAATATTCAAATATTATAACTTATCAGAGCAATTGAAATAGTCCTCGATATCTCCTTTCCGACTATTATGAAGAGGCAGGGGTTTGGACGAAATAAGAAAAATCTTTTTCCTTGATAGACATGTGCCATTTGTTTCGTAAGTTTGCTTCATAAATATTACACAAAAGATAACTGATTCTTCAACACGGAGCTTTTTTGATGAATGATATAATACTTACATTGTTGATCAGTTTCTTCACGTGGACTGCATTGTGACTGTGAGAACCATCACATCGCTTTCTTGTCCTTAGCATTTTTTTCATTCCATTTCATATATAGTAATGTTTATCTAAAGGTGGTGTAAGTTTATATTTTCTTTTGCAGGCAGCAACTTTGTGTTTAGAAGCAATGGCTTTCTTGTGACCATAATTATAAAGTAATGACTGCTTTATGCACTCTTGGTGCATAAATATCTCTAAGATTAATTATGTTTGTTTTATGTTAGTTTTGTCTGGGGCAAATTATTTGTATAGGGCCCCTGTTTTCTCTCTCTTTTCCTTTTTTCTTTAAAACAGCAACAACAACACTTTTGGTCACAGTATAGCTTCACATGGAGAATTAACTTTTGGCTAAGCTGTTTATTTGCATAGCACGAAGACAAAAATAATGACTCCCTTTACATTCTCAAAGATGATATATGGAAGATGGACATTTTGTTTAAGATACAGCCTTTTTGTTTAAAATTGACAAATGACTTTATTACTGAAATGTACACCAGGCCCCATTTTGCCTGTGCATTTAACCATTATTATATGCAAACAACATGCATGGTTTATTGTGTAATAATTTTTAGTCCATTGATGATACACATCGCTAACTGATTGTGACAAAGATGACCATGAAAGCAAAAAGGAAAATCAAAGTAACTGGGACAGAATAAAATGTGATGGAATTTCCTGTTTTAAAGAAATGTGCTTGCTGACAGCACCTTTTTTTAACATTCTTTTAGCAGTTTAATTCGCTTGAAAAATAAGACTGTTTGTAGACAACTTAACGTGTTAGCAATGCATCCATGTGAACACTGGCATGCCAGCATTTTAAACAAATTCTTTCGGAATTCCTCGCAAATATGATGGTAGGTGTACATGTGCAACCTCGCAGAGATTACGACACTGGTATACGGCCATCACTGCATGCTCGCTAGTGACTTATTGCTGATAGAATTTCTTCAGGGCAACAGCATACGGTACAGCGATATCTGAGAGCAATGTGCTCGAGTGCATGGCAAGCAAGCAAATGAGTTTGCCTCTGCGGTAACGGCCAAGTTTAGATTTCCGTTTTCGACCACAGCAAGCAGGGTTTGGCCTCGCCCCGTTGTACTAATACTTCTGTATTAGTTTCGTCAATTTCATATGCCAGTGTTTCCCAGGACAGACTGCACAACAGCATCTCAGTTGCGAAGTCAAGGGAAAAGTGAGGTAGGTAGAAGAATTGCAATTTCAGTAGTCTGAGCCCAGATCGTGGTGAGTTGATATCTCCCACCTATACTTCCGAACGAGATCTTATTTCATACATGTAATGAGGGTTGATCAGTATAATCGAAAACATACAATTATGGCATACTTTTAATACACGGGAAAGCTTACTGTTTAAACTGATTTGCAAAGATATAATGCAGTCATTCGTAAATGTTGGAAATGTTCAGTTACTTGTATGCCAATAAGGAACTTCTTACCACCGCTATGTCTTGCTGTCCGTACACATAAGTTGTAAAGGAATCTTGGGGCACAGTATAGCAGAGCAACACATGCCATTAAACAATTCAAACAGGCTGTTCCCTCTTCACGCAAGCAAGTGCTTTGGGTGGGAGGGGTTTGAAAGTGGAACAAATTGACCCAAAGTTCACCACTATGCTGAATTCACAGAGATGAGTTTATTATATCTATGTTCAGGTCTGAGAAGGCAGTAAAGCAAATTACTATAGAAATTAGGAATCATTACCGTGATTACGGTTTAATCTTGTATGGACGACAACGATTCTCTGTGTAGACCCTAAACGGGAGCAGCCCAAAGATATAGTGCCAGTTAAGTAGTGGTGGTATAGTAGACAGCAAAATATATTTTTCATCATATGAACCGATCGGTGAGGGAACAATCAGAATGATTGGTGTTGATTGGTCTGCCTTTCATGCCAGTCCTTATTTTTTGCTGCATATTACCCGATGGACTCTCGGACAGGCGGCACAATATGGCAGCTGCTGTAGTTCAGTGGATAAGAGCACAGAATATCACATCTCTGGTTCGAATCCCCCTGGCAGCTGTAGGTGTGCCCTGTAGGCAAGTGACTTTATCATCATTGCTTAGTTATTGTGCGTGGACTTGAAGTCCCCTGGCTGTTTGCTCACAAGCATTCATTACCTCCTTAGCGGCCATGTAATCATAATACAAAATGGCAGCTCATACACTCTTACGCCTAGGTCATAACGACTATCTAGGATAAGCGGGTATGCTAACGATCATCAATGCTATTGAATGATAGGAAGACTCCTATAATATTTAAAGGAAAATAGAGGAAATTTCTGTTTGTTTATTGTTGTTTTTTTCATTCCCTACCTCGTAACCCGCAAGAAAGTTTGGAATGTATTGGTCTGAGCCGAATGTTGCTTCCAGACTACCTAAAATGTGATAGGAATAAAAAAAAAGGACCAGATCGTGAGCAGTGGGAGTCATTATAGGCGACTGTAAGTTAAATCATTCAGCGGATGACAGTGTAGCTAAAAACAAATTTTGGCGACTCTTTATTTGTGCCAGCCTCGACTTCTTTCCCATCTTAATTTGGCTGCCACTTGTATGACCAACTTGCGATAGCATTTATGCCCGCTTATAATGACATTACTATCACTTTAGATATAGGCCTAATCGACGTTCACTGGGGATTTATTAAATGTACAGTTAACTTCTCAAGTAACTGTGGCCATTTTGTCTATACTTGGGTTCCATGGGGCGCAATTTCTTTAAATTTTCTTGCTTGCCATAATTGCACCCACAAGAGTTTGGTAGTCAGTTGTGCAAGATTAGGCAACTTCGCGAATTTCCAGAAAGGTGTGAGAGCTACAAAACAATCAATAGCCCAGTAAGTGTTAATTTGATCATTTCCAAGTAAAGAGGAATATAAGCCCGCATGAGTTATGACAGATGGTGATATATTCCACGACGGTTTGAGAAACTGCTGCCTTTCTTCCGTTGCGTAGTATTTTACGGGTACCAGCAAGAAGACAAGCACATGATAGCTAGTGCCCCTATTTTGCACTAATCTTCTTTCTCAAGCATTTTATAGGCACAAGGACATAACATCAGTAGACTAGTTATTCCGTCGTTATGGTCTCAAAGAGGCAATCCTGGCTTGGTTCTTTGAGAGCTCATAGTCTCCTAAACCCAAGCAGTTTTTGTGAAATAATGATAATTCAAAAAGAGTTTATCACCACGTAACTGACGCTGTCTGAAATCAACTTGTACAGGAAAAGATAACTTGCCGTCCGAGGTTTCAATTTAGGTAACGTAACGGGTAGATTTCCAAAGAAATCAAGCGAACTGAACCACTTTACTGAAGGATAATTCTTGTAATTTGTGAATATCGAAATCTTCGGACAATAAAGGGTAAACGACTTTGCTCTATCAATAAAAAAAAGAGCTGTGAGGAATGCTTACACTGGTTTGTTTTCATTTTATGTTATATTCCTACCAAGAGACAAATTTGGGCAGATTACCGTTTTTCAATAGAATACATTTAATCAATGTATTTTCCCACGTTTTTCTCACTTTTCAATTTCAGTTTATCTCAGCAACTTTTTTTTTCAAGAATACAATGTATAAACGAAAATACAATGACACACCCTGGTAAAATGACATTTTCTAAGGAAAATTAAGTGTTTAAACAAATTCAATGAATCATTAGGAACAAAATACAGTTAATTATTGTTACATTATGTTCAGCATTGCAGTGGTTGTCAAAATAAACGTGTGTAATAATGTTTAACGAGATGGCAGTCCTTTCCTGACAAAACTATTCTGAAATACTATTCTCAAGGATTATACTCGCAACTAACGGGGATGTGATGTGCAAGTGCATTGGGGTATTACTAATGACCACACTTTATCTTGCTTTGATTTATTAAAAAAAAAAAATCATAGGGTGTACTTCAGGGGACCTAACACATATACAAATTTGTTGTAACTATCAATACTACACTATATTCGACATATTTTTAAATACATTTATTCATGTTTTTCAAGGGCAATATTCATATATCAGCATTAACTTTGATTTTCTCTTAAAATGGGTATAAAAATGTGAATTGTTTCGAATGATTAAGGAGAGCATTCCATAAATCCATGGTGCCTTAAAAATTAATGCGCCAACAGGATTTGTGGGCTGTTTAAATGGATACTATTTTACTGCACGACCTTATAAAAACTATAGTAGCTGATTCAGGAAATATGTGGAAAAAATGGCTTTACATAATGAAACACACTCTTTATCATAATTTCTTTAACTTAATTAGGAGCTCTAAGCTCTAAGCTCTAAGCTCTCAAAATTTGCAAAGTGAATAATGGGAAAGAAAATTAATCAAATATAATACATGATATTGCACAGAACATCTCGGTGTTAAGAATGCATTAAAAAACTTTTATCTTACTGTTTCCTTGAAAATCAATGTCTGTAGTTTCCCCTTGAGTTTTTCTCTCAGGATTTTATTTTTAAACATGCATATAACATTTTGCATTGGATTGACAAATTGCCCTATACACATCGACGTAATAAACACCGATTATTCAACGTTTTAGTACTAGGGTACTAGTAATTGAACTCGATCCGACGTCCTCCTGACAGGGGATATATCCACTGGACATTTTATTGCTGAAGTCATATCCGTACATATATCGGAATTAAGGATCCAAAAACGTCTTAAATGAATATCGTGCCATAACAGACACAATAAGCTTATATGAGCTGTAATAACATGCAAGTGATACAGAACTAACTCCTTCAAAACGTGAACACTCTTTGGTTTCTTTCTTCTTTTTTTTTTTCATCTCTACAATTTTGAGGCATTGTTATCAATAGTATACACTCATGTAAAATCATCCCACCCCTTTAAATTTGAATGTCTAAGAGATGACTACAAACAGTTTAATAGCTTACAGCAAAATATACAGGCACAGACATCACAATAATAAAAATAGCAGAACATTAAATGAAAACAATTGCAATGAAAATGAAAACAAGTGCATAATACACTTTCTAGAATGACACCTATACTTTTAGTTCCTAGTAGTTACATCAAATGTGCTGAGTTAATGCTTACTTCAAAATTAACAAATGCACAAAAAATTTATGATCTCATATGTCGAATTGCATAAGAACTCATGATCTTTAAATCAGAATCATTGTTTGCCGCATATACCAGGCATAACAACATGTACTAACGGCACATTCTATCTCCACATGTCTACGTGACATCTTGTGATGTCACGTGTTTCTCCTTTTCTGCTCTATATTAGTATGTTTATTATGTTAAACGGTCATGTGCATGTATATAGGACAGTGGAACTTTTGACTTTCATTTTTGTTCAGCCACATTTCACTCGTCATTAACGGTACATGGCAGAAATATTTGGATCTTATCCCTTCGCGTCCGGTAAAGTGATCAAAATGTTTATCAAGAATTAATAACGGTGTTTCAGTCCATAGATCCGGGATAGTAGCACTGCACTATAAGGACTATAGGGGCTACTTTCAGGGAGTTGACGGTGTGTTTCATGAACGAACTGTGATTCCACTAAGATTCTGTTCATAATATTTTTATGCATTGCAAATCCTTTCTTGCAAGCTTGTCTTACATCTTGCACATTAGACTGTATCACATTAATTGAAAATGCAAATATCACGCCTTATATTTGAGTTCTAGCGTCATGGACTTCTTGAATGACTGAAGTCAGCATTATTTTGATGAATTTCTGCAGATTTATTCATATTTTTTAATGCGTGCAGATCATGTAGAACAGAAAACATGAGTTTACTAGGCAGAAAGACCACTACTTTAATTTACGACATAACAGTTACCACTGACATAACAGACGTACCACAATAAGATTAATATTTTCGAATCATAGGCTATTTCAAATAATGTCAGCTAACATAATAAGAATAAGAGATAATCTTATCATAAACACTCCGTCCCATATTCATCATAAGGTGAGCGAGATGGTTTAATCTCTCTTCTGTTCTAAGTTATATAATTTCTGTATGTTTTACTTCACACTGATCTATATTCTTGCTATACATTACATGGGAGAAGATGAAACAGAAGGTGGACGTGTTGAACTCCAAACACGCAGGTGCCGCGGAACATTTGTATGTTTGTTTGTTTGTTTTCGTCGGGGGGGGGGGGGGTGCTCGACTTTTGCTGAGGCAAAGGATCATCAATGATCATGCTAGCTCCCTTCACCTTTATGGAAATGAGACATTATCAAGGCGCAAAAACTCTCACGTGTTTTCTGGTGTCGATTCCCCCCCCCCCCCCCCCCGCCCCCCGAATTTTCCCCGTTTTTATTTAAGAGCCAAAATGTGTTGGGGGGGGGGGGGGAGGGGGAGGCTGCGGTCCTGATAATTATGTCTGTGTATAGGAAAAGGTACCACAAAAATCTTATAACATATACGTGATATGCGTGGATTACGTGACTAGGGATGAACACCGCACGAGAACAATCTATTTACGCGTGACCGGGCAAGCTCCGGAAATTGAAGGAGACGAAGGTACCCGCTTGTGCGGCAGAAATGCGCAGAGACCAGCATGACTGAAAGAAACAAAGCAACTTTGTGTCCATTCCGCGGAGAGAGAGACACACACACACGGCATTCAAACAGGCCAGGATGATTGACCTATGTTAACTCATCACGTCTTTTCACCCACCGGCAAGAAATTGTCATTTTCATTGGCTAAACATCAACTCTATTCCATCACAACCAAAGGCTCCTCTAAGCGATTGCGATCGCTTTGGCGAATGTGCACCTTTTTCACATTTTGTCTTCTACGTAAGAAAGCAGACCGAGCAGCAATCATCCAAATTGACTTTGATTTCGATTGCTCCCATTAGATTTAAGGGTGATGTTCCGATGTACACATATAAACGGGAGCTTGCATGGGGGTTCGCCTGTGAATCAATAATTGGCGAGGTTGACTTATTCGGTGTAGAGGGCAGTTGCAGCTAAAAGAGAAAAAAATGGTGGTTGTCCATTTCGCGTTGGGTCTTTCACAGATCGGAAATTTATCAAGACAGTTAGAGGATTCAAGCTGTCTAGATGGACATCATCTAGGTTTTGGAGTCAGGATCATACCCTTTAGATTTTCTGGATTTTCTGCAATTCGCTTCTATCCATTCCTGCTTGTGCATGACATTAAACATACTTTCAAGGGAGGTGCAATGCTGCGAAGTACCACAGTGTTTGGGTGCCTTTAACGTATTTCGGAAATTATGCAGTAAGTAAGGAACTAATGGATCGATTATCGGAACAAACATCAACGTCCTGATTTTAATCTTTCTTAATCACGATTGTTTCCTTCAGTTCAATTCCCGGGTATTTCCCAAAGAGCGTGATGACATGATTTACAGGTAGCAACACTTTTGGCAGGACGAGGTGATACTATGAGCTTTCACTTTCGCTCTCAATAGGTTTGACCTACTGCTATAAGCTCGGGGGTTTTCACTTCCCAAATTGCCCACGTTCTATGTAATTCTTTACCAAACAGTAAACCAGGATTTTATCCGCATTCATTTTTTAATTTGTAGTCTTTAAACATAAGGTTGCTTTGCTGTTGAGAACATTCGATGAGCTTTTCGCCTCGGTACAGTTAGAAGCTACTGGCTCTCGCTCGGTGGTGCACGCACGCATGAATCAAAGAGCTAGGCACGGGGTCAGCCAAGTATTATACCTAGGCTCACTGAGAATACCTATTGTTAAGAACCATTCCCCAAACGAACTTACTCTCATTTTGTTGTACAGGTTGCATAGACTGAAGAGGAATTGACAAGATGGCCGTCAAGCGTGTTGCTGTGATCGGTGCTGGTGTAAGTGGACTCGTCGCAATCAAGTCGTGCGTAGAGGATGGACTCGAACCAGTGTGCTTCGAAAGAGAGGACCAAGTTGGTAAGAGGCGCATGTCCAATAATAAATACACTGTATCTGAAGTTTCAGTCTGGTCTATTGGACACAAAAGAGACATAGGCCTATTTCAGTAATCGATGTGGTTGTGAATATGTCCTTTTTTCATCAGCATTCCGTGTATATACCTTGTTTATTTGATTCGCAGTATGTACCTAGAGGAAACACGAACAGTTCCAGTGAAAAGAACCCAACTGGAGCAATATCTGTAGAGGCCTTGACTTACCGTTAATGTTCCCGGGAAGAAAATACATATGGGAAAATACGCGGCACATAGAAATTGTTCTTTAGTGTATAAGGTAAAGGATGACATTCCACGGTTAAAGGCATAATTTACCATTTGCAGATGAAAGCATTAGTGCTATAAAATAGTTCTAAAATGTGAGTTAGGGATAGAAACAACCACTGTCAAAATTTGAATCCGTATAATCGATGTTAAGTGTTGTTAAATACACAAAATGTGAACAATAGTTATAATGAAAAATTTTCCAGACTAAACCGTATACAGTTACGGTTTATTGAGAAAAACCCTGATATCTCCTTATATTTTAGGTTTTATTGCAAATATTTCATATGGTAGGATGTTTTATGATGCAACAGACCTACACATATGCATCAAATATGATATCTTGAAAATTTTTGAAATCACTGCTCCCAAAGGTAAACTGGACCTTTAAAGTGCTAGTGTAGTTAAAGGAGACCTCCGGATAATTTTCAGATTTTTACATTTGAACAACTATAAATTAGTTATACAGAGGACAGAGTTTCAGAATTTGTGATGATTGGGATGAAAAAATGAGAATATTTTCAAAATTTAGAATAAATTGCAATGAACAAGGATGATGACATGGCAGAGTCACCATAAGAATGCATGAGTTGGGGCTCAAGGAAGCAGAACAAAAGAAGAAGGCATGCATAGATTATACACAGGTGAACTCGCAAGCAAGCGGCTTTGTAATGGAATTACACTGCTACATTTCTGAAATATGTGAACCTCCTATGTCATCATCCTTGTTCAGTGTAATTTGTTTAAGGTTTTTCAAAGTATTGTTTCTCTGCTCAAGAACCATAGTAAATTCCACAAATCTATACATGGAGTTGTCGATTTATGTACTACATGATGTGAAATTATGAAAATCGTCTGGAATATCCCTTTAAGTGTTAATACTTGTAGACCAGGTAGCGCGTTTAATAGAGTTAGATTTTTTTCTCTCTCTCTAAATGAGAAGTCAATCTATCATACATTATTTTGTTTGGGTTTTTGTGTGTGTGTTTCTCTTGGCATGGCACAGGTGGTGTCTGGGTGTTCAGAGACGAGGTGAGAACTGAACACGAAGAAAGCGCCCTCTATCACGCTCTAGTAACCAACTCCAGCAAAGAAATGATGTGCTACAGTGACTTCCCATTCCCGAAGGACTGTCCTCCGTACATCCCGGGAAAGCAGCTCGGCCAGTACTACAAGGACTACGCGGAAAAATTCGGTCTCTTGCAATATATCCGTTTCGGAACTTCCGTGCTAAATGTCGAGGAGGCAGCTGACTACGACACCACGGGACGGTGGTCTGTCACCACCCGCGGGTCGGGCGGAGAGAGCACGGAAGTCTTCGACGCCGTCATGGTTTGTACAGGCATGTTCAGTCAGGCCAAAATCCCGACGTACCCTGGCCAAGATGAGTTCGAGGGGGACATCCTCCACAGCAATGACTACAGGAAGTCAGATGGATTCGAGGGGAAAACTGTGCTCGTCGTTGGTTAGTTGATCTCGTCCTAATTTTTTATTCATTATCTATTACGTGTTAAATTGACTTCTCCACATAATTGTTGCCTTTATTTCCTTACAAGCAACAAGGAAGGAACTGAACGTGAGCCGAAAGTTCTTGAAACAAAAATAACAAGACTATATGTGGTTAGTGGCTGTAAGGACATAACTTGATTGCTCCACCATGACACCTGATCATTCGGAGATGTATAATACCTGCATCAATTTTTTTGTCTGTAATACAAACACGCATTCCGCAGCATAACATTGATTGTTAAGAGTTTCCCATTCCCACCCCACCCCTCCCTAGAAGGGAGTTGATTAAGTAGAATTAGGTTCGGGAAGAAGGTGAAGTTAGGGACTAGTATAAGTGTCTAATTCCATGTATTGTATTCTTTTTAAATCTGAATTCGAGGAAAATATCACAGATCTCATAGTGTCATTACATTTGCTTAGATTAAGATAGCTCTCTATATAAAATAAGTTCTTTACATTTGTGATGAAAATGAATTTTGATGAAGAGGTAATAAATGAAAACGCCTCGCTCATTTAATTTTTTACCGATTTTGTGCGTGTGTCTGCTCAATAGGTGGTTCTCATTCAGCTGGTGATGTAGCTGTGGATACGAGTCGGAAATCGAAGAAGGTACGAAATTTGTACACCTATTATGTGCTTGTAATGTTACGAAAGTCTAGTTGGTGGGAGGACAAAAGTTTGCAAATCAATCCGATCTTAATAAGGAAAAGTTTGAGCGATTTCCAGCTCCGAGCAAACGTTGCTAAGGTGGAAGGTTACCAGCAGAAACATGAACCTCCACAAGTGTCTTTTTTTAATGTCCTGAAATATTTTCTACGATGAAAATAAGATATAACATTTTGCGTGATTTTATTATGGAGACTACTTTCTACGAGTTTCGCTAGTTGTTAAAAAAAAAAGAAATAAAAATTGACCTGAATTTGGCTCTTTCGTGCGATAAAATTGTTATGCAAGTATTAAGTTCGTTGTTGATCTTGCTATGAATGGATTTTCAATAGGCCAACGTCACATGACGAGCCTAGGTTTCAGCATTGTACAAAATGGGATTTTCTTCATCGAGTTCTTGCCTTTTGATAAAAACTCAAATTTATGATTTATTCGTTTTTAGTACAGTTTTATCACATATTTTCTGAAAATTGATACCAGGATATAAAAACGTTAGTCTACAAAGAAGGGTGGATGTCCTTGAATATGACGGTAATAAAAACTTATTGCTGGTGACAAGAATAAGTTCGATACCTGAACCTGTATTACTCAAAAATTTAGTGTCGTCATCTGAAGATTTTGATTTTAATGTTTCGTCTCTGTGCTTAACAGTGATATCAGCATGATCAGTGTGATCAGCTATCATAATCTGAATTAGATTTTCTTTTCCAAGCTTTGTTGCATATATTATGTTGGTTTCCACTAGGGGTTGTTTGTCATCTCATATACTTCGTCAGCGCTTGATATTACGTAATAGAAAAAGCAATTATTTACATGAATGTCTCGTTTTATTGCCCAGACAAAGGTCACCATAGTGTTGACATTTGTCTCAATCCCCGCAGAATTAAGACAAGTGGAACTAATAGTGATAAACAACCGAAAACCATACCAATTTTCGTTATAGCGTAGATACATTGTATAAGGTTACTGAGTTCTGCAAACGCATTTATTCCTGTGTAAGTGTCGTTATCAATATTGGAATTATACAAAATGGTGATGCTGATGATTTTTATCATCGGTAGTGGTAGTTGTAGGGTCTATAAGGAAGTAGGCCTAGCAGCAGTAGTGATAACAGCAGCAGCAGCAGCAGCAGCAGTATCCATAATAGTAGAAATGCTAGTAGAACGTAATAGTAGTAATAGTAGTAGTAGTAGAAGAAGAAGAAGAAGAATTATAGTAGTAGTAGTAGTAGTAGTAGTAGTGGTAGTAGTAGTAGTAGTAGTAGTAGAAGTAGTAGCAGTAGTAGTAGAAGTAGTAGTAGCAGTAGTAGCAGCAGTAGTAGTAGTAGTAGTAGTAGAAGTAGTAGCAGTCGTAGTAGAAGTAGTAGTAGCAGTAGTAGCAGCAGTAGTAGTAGTAGCAGTAGCAGTAGAAGTAGTAGAAGTAGAAGTAGTAATAGTAGTAGCAGTAGTAGTAGTAGTAGTAGTAGTACATATTAGTAGTAGCAGTAGCAGCAGCAGCAGCAGTTATAGTAGTAGTTTTATTGTTAATAGCACCGTTTGCTTTGTTTTTTTAATTTCAACTACGTCATACAGACTTACATAAGCATGAGGAACGGGACGTGGGTGATAACGCGTACTGGTCCGCTGGGATGGCCTCGAGACCTTTTCCTCAATCGCCGCTTCAACTTTCTCCTCCCGGAGTGGTACCGGCGCAGCGTAGTCGAAAAGGATCTGGCAACACGGCTCAACTCGGACAACCTCGGACTGAAGTCGACCCGGAAGCTATTCTGCTCAGAGGTTATGGTCAACGACGACATTGCTAACAGGTAAAATGTGAACCAAGAGATACGTATCTAGAAGTTCCACGTGTATGTCTTTTGATTTTATCTCTGTTTTTATAGACAGCGTCCTTATTACAATTAAATTAATGTTCAGATTTGGATGTACGCTAATGGAGATTGAATGGACTGACTCCATTGTCGGTAATGAGTGAGTTTATTAGCATTTCGATGAACAGACTTCGTGTCAACATGGGATTAATCCCCCCTGAACTAGATCCGTGTCATGAAACAACAAAAAATAAACATAAAACTATTTTTTTTTTTAAAAAAACAGTAGTTTTCGAGTGTAAGAAACGTCTGATTATGCTCCTCACTCCAATCACTCCAAGATGTTTTGTTCCAGTGTTCCACGTCTTACAAGCTTGACTTTTTTAGTGGAACACTGTTTTCCATCATTGTGATTATTTACTGTTTTTGTTGCCATGGCAAAGTACATTGTTTCTTTTCTATGACATCATTCGTGCATACATGTATACTTTATATTGTATTTGAAGAAAAAAAAATCCTTATCAGACGAGTGTAAGAAAAATGAAAAAATTGTATCACTTTGGATTATGTCAATTTTTTCTTTTCTTTTGACGATGGAAATAAACTATTGAATTGAAGATTTGCTCGCCGCTCTATTCGCGTTAGAGGCCAGATAAAGTTTAGAAGAACAATAATATTTGCTATGATGTTCAGCTGAAGAAATAAAAGTAAAATGACAAACCAGTATCTTTGCGTCTTCTATGGCTTCATCATATAGCTTGTCTTACTTGAAACCTAATACAAACCTGTAATATTTATTGTTCGATGAGATCCGTGATTATGACGTTATTACTGTTACGTTGCACATGAAAACGCCATGATCTCATTTATATTCGACTCGCCTCGTTTGTTCTTACACTATTTAGAATCTTTTGCGGCGCAGTGTCAGCTAAACCCGGCATCAAACACTTCACCAAAAGGGGGGTCGTCTTCACAGACGGGACGAAAATCGACGACCTGGACGTTGTCATCTACGCTACCGGCTACAACATCAAAGTGCCTTTCGTTGGAACACACCTCATTGCAGGTACGTTGTTCGTTCACTTTGCTATCAAGTAAACTATATAATAATTATCAACAACAATTTCAACTTTTTGGGTGTTGTTTTGTTGTTTTCTTTTCTTTTCTTTTCTTTTCTTTTTCTTCTTACCGTCAACCTAGGTTTGACTGCTATTTGATATCTTCCATTACTATGTTGTCCATGGATTCATGTTAACTTCTTTGCATATGGCTTCAACTGGTATGTAGAGCCTACATGTTTTAAAGTTAGACGATAAGTTGTCGTAGTTACAGTACTTATACTGCATCTATAATATTGATGATACATTTGCTGTGCCGTTAGTACCATGTATCCATAAAAATATGCTTTCGTTTATTTCTACTGCATCGTTTCCCACTATGCTGTTACATGTACTACAGTATACTAGTGCGAGTACTACAAATTAGTAAGGTCTTTTCACCAGCTTGAACACAAACAATTATACTTAACTGCTCTTTAACCATCACAATAGTCATAGTAGATACATAGTAGATATCCTGTAAGTGCTTTGTTAACTCATCACATCTCTCTCCTGTCTGTTCCCGCCATGTAGATAAGGTGGAGGAGTTGGACCTCTACATGTACGTGTTCCCGTCAAAGATCAAACACCCGACCTTTGCCTGCATAGGTTTCGTCATGACGATCGGCGCCCACGCGCCCGTCTTCGAGCTGCAGGCTCGCTGGGCTACTCAGGTCTTCAAAGGCAAGGTTCCCCTGCCTAGCCAGCAGGTCATGGCCACAGACATCGCTATGAAGAGGAAATTTCTCTACGAACGATACGGCAAGCACATCATCTTCGTAAGTTATGAGAGCGCTGTCCTTACAATGTAACACATATTTGCAAAAAATCAATACAGCATTGTAATCAAGTAAAATGCTGTGAATTCAAATACAATAGATGTCGTGACTTTTACGACAAATACCGAACCAAAATTGATTCGAAATGGAGGTGACTGCTGCAGAGCAAAACTTGCAGCTTGCAGTCTCCTCATAAACAATAACTAATACCTAATGATTGAACTGTTTAGACGACGCAAATTGCCTTAGAAAAGAGAAGACAAAAAGAAATACACACACACAAATAAACAAAAGGCAGTTCTCTTGTAACGAAAAAAAAAAGAGAATGAAAAAAAAAATAACAAACCGTGGAAGGAACAGGGAAAGGGGGCAAAATTATACTCATGAGCATTATCATTATCCCGCGTGTTTGCTTTGCTGTAGTTATGTAGGCGTGATGTATCTTGATTTTCCCCTATTTTTACCCTGTATCTTCCCATTGTACCCAGATCCCACCGATCCCTTACCAGGATGTCATTGCCAGTAAGATCGGCGCCAAGCCCAACTTCAAACAACTCTTCTTCAAGGATCCCATGCTGGCGCTGAAATGCTTCTTCGGGCCGGCCGTTCCGCCCAGCTACCGGTTGGTGGGTCCTCACACCTGGAGCGGTGCCCGTGACGCCATCATGAACGTGTGGCAGAACACAGTATCTGGAACGAAGTTCCGCGAGACTCCAGTGGGAAACGGTCCCGAGGGGTACCCCCTGGCTTTGAAGCTGATGCTCTTTGTCGCTCTAGTCGCTGGTCTGTGCTTATCTGTGGTATAAGGCAAATGGGCTGACGCGTATTAGCCCTATAGAGTAGGCAATCGTCCGTTTGAAATAAAATAATAAAATCCAGTAATAGCAATATTGACAATGGAATTGAGTGCAATAAGAGTTTATCCTGTATTTTGAAGACACAGATAATGGAATAAAACGATGACGATAGAATAGAAACATACTTTCATGAATTATCCCCAGTGATCACCGTTGAAAAGTGATGGTCACAATTGGTGAAATATAAGTTTCTTTCTTCCATGCAATCAAGGGTATCCTTCGATGCATTGCAATGTCAGAAATACATATCTGTTATCATAATCATGACATCACCATACAATACAGTGAAGCCCCGTTAATCTTCATTTTTCCACGTGAAATTTGGGAAAATACTTGTTACTATGAATATAATTCAAAGAATGATCGTTGTACACGAAATGATTATACTCAAAAGCAAGTTATAGGGTGTCTAACGCCACTTTTTGTCATGACGTTTGTCTGTACTCGTGTTAAGGTTATGGGAGAGATGTCAGATCGGGTAGTTTCTATACAGTCCTTATGATTTATCCTCAGCCCCAACTGACTTTATACCCAATACTTACTTTTCCATGTACCAAATGGCACTGGCAGGTAGTTACAGAACGCACACGTTGTGAATGCACTGTCACCTAGCTGCGAGCGGGTCAGTCGCAACATCGTTCATTCTCAGAGCACGTGAGTGATAGCCAAACAAAATTTCATATTTTATTCACATCGCGCATACTCTCTGTTTACTTGATGTTTTAACCCTCTTCTAATTTCGAGTTTGGGCGATAATTCGAGTTCTGACCCCCCCCCCCCCCCCCCATTCTCAGCCGCAGGTGAGGATACATCTTCCCAGTGAACATAGTGAAAAAGGAAAAATAGGCAAACGAAAACAACAGCCCACTTTGGGAGCTAACGTAACTTCCTACAAGTTGCATGTCGGTATACAATTAAATCATTGTCACGATTTTCCGTATCACTGTGTGTTGACCCAACAAATTTTTCATGTGAGAAACATGACATTAGATAAACATGAAGGAAATAAAACAACAAACTGTAGATACGTATATCACGTATCATTCTGTGTTAATTGAAAGTGTTTCAACCTAACTTTCTCCGTAAGTAAGTTGAAGTGGGAAGCCACAAGACTTTTGAAATAACGCCCACATTTGCGTTTTGATAAAGGTTTTTGAAGAGAAGGATATGTTTGCAATAATTCGTATATCTGTTTCTTAGTCTGAGAACTGCGTACGCCAATCAGATATTTCCTTCAAATTGTTCTCCAACTTCATATACACGAAAAATGTTAGAATATCTTCCTTAATATTTTTCTCAATGAAAAAAAAATAAAACAGGCGGATATTTATTATATGAATCATATCATTATGCCCGTACGTGAGTTGTAGATAGACTGAAAAAATAAGTTTGCTTTTATCTTAGATGTATCATAATGTGTATCAAATCCTAATTGTACATATAAACAGTAAAGAGTAAATCAATTACTAATATTATCTTTTTCTCTTGAAAATGAATTGTATTGGTGATCACTTAGTATTAAGATTCTATGTCAGTGTTATAACAAATATGAGATCATACCATCATGGTAAGTGTTAAAATGGCACCAACACCAGCACTAGCATCGAACTTGCAACAGTGCTGTGCAGGGACACCATGCTGAACGAGTGTTACCTGTCTTGATGTATTTTTCACGGATTTACGCTAATAATCCGTTCATGTGTACTACTACTTGCTCGTGATGGTAACTACTTCTGCAATAATATTATAATCACTACTTTCAAAATCTATTTCATGTCCTTGATTTTTTCGACCATTTTATTGTGAGATAAATCGTGAGCTATGTGTGGTGTTGGTGATGTGTGTGTTCTGTGCATAGGATCACAGGCTCTACTAATGGCATCTAGTTTGAGGGTATTTCTATAAGTGTGTTCCAACGTGCTGCTTGTGTGCTTCTGCGTGTTGTTTCTTTGATTTTATATGTTTTCTTGTGTACGTGTGTGTGTGTGTGTGTGTGTGTGTGTGTTAGAGGATATACGTTTTCAAGACCGAAAACAAGGAAGGTTTATTTAAATAATGTTCATGTAGGCGTGAGTAGAATTCTCCATACATTATTGGAAGAGCAGAAAACAATCAGAGTTATTACCATGCGTCAGAAATAAGTTGAAGGGTTATTTCTTCATACTGATTTATCTATATTGATACAACTACACTATTCAGCACTTACACACGTCCAAAAAAAAAACATGAGTTACACACAAACACGTGTACATATCACATATAGAGATTCACATGTCTACTCATGCAAAACATTCTTACTTATCTGCTTATCTTCAGTAGTGATATAAGCATAAGCGACATTGCGGCACCTAATTCACTTAATTTCCTATTCAGCTCATTTACCACCTCACGGTATTTTTTTTTCTTTACTTTCTTCCCCACTTGCTTCCATCGATTTCGTTAAATTAGAACAATACAAGTCAAAATGGCAAAGTGCCCATTTCTGTGTGTGTGTGTGTGTGTGTGTGTGTGTGTGTGTGTGTGTGTGTGTGTGTTTAGGAGGGTATTTTTCCCGAGTATGAGGCTGCCATCACTATCAAGCACCTGCTTAAGAGGGAACACTCCTGCATTTTTTCTCTCTTAAACTGGAAGTGTATTTTTCAGTTTTGTTCAATCTCATGGAAAAATGCAGAAATAAGATAAAACTAGAACTGAAAACAAACTACAATCAAAATGCTTATATGCACTGCAAGAACGAGATGTGTGAACAACTCTTCTTTTTACAATAAGTTGTCAAATTAAAAATTTGTTCAATATGACCGTTGAATATCACACTATTCTATTCAGTACAAAGACTGGACGTCAGCATTGTTTTTAACAAGAATTATGACTTTAATAGATCACAATCATTTCTTTCTTGACAAACAAACTTAAAATCTAGACCATAGCTACGCTCACAGATTAATTGTATCTATAGTAAATATCATAATCGAGGAGTTAAGTTCATGTAGACATTGGCGCTGACGAATTGTTCTGAGTAGATAGGCGTCGTAATACAGATGTCGCTTCATACTAGTAATCTGCCTGACAGATGGTGATAATTATAAAACAATTGATATGATAACATCTGCTTTATACAGCGTTCAATTGGTTAAATTACAAGGATTGTTGGAAAAAGTTGTTAAGATAAGTTTTGATCAATATAATGGTTGCACTGAAGAGACATGGCTGATATGAATAAAACACACACACACACACACACACACACATACGCACACACATACACACATACATATGCAGCAGTGGGCTTAAAATCCTAAACCTGGGTGATGCAAGGTGACTTATGTAGTGACAACAAATTTTACACCGGGGGCGTAGCTGTCTATATAATATACATGTACGCATTTATACATGTATGTGCATGTGCTTCTATATTATGTGTTACGACTCTTTGAGCATTGCACACTTTCAAGTCACATAATTATCTGAGATAGCACCCAGAAATGTGTCAAAAGGCGAACTATGTGAGACGTATACACAATACTTGTTGAAACTATCATGGAGGACTCTACAACATAGGCCGTACTCCTAATTTGTATCTCTTCAAATCACGTATCACTCTCTGATGTGGTATACGGTCAAATTTATCTAAAGCGGGGGAGACCCAAGGGAGACGAATGGCCATTATAGACAGGCGGTCGCTATAGACAGAGTTTTTAACCTTGCTTTTCTCGCTGGAGGATTTTTTTTTTTCTGTGGCTGCATACAGCAGGTGGCCGCCAATGCAGGTTTGTATATGAAATACTGAATATTAGTGTATAATATAACAATACATTGTACATGTACCATTGTCCTCTGCAGCAGCCCATAGAACATGGTCGGTTCAATTCTGTGATGAGCAATAATGCCTCCTTCTATTTTCAGCTATATACCGTGAGATTCATAATCCTCAAATAACACCCTCCTTTAGATCCATGGCACCACCCAGGACTGTCTATTTCTCCTTTCACTCCCTCTCTGCCATAAGGGGAAAGGTAGTGTTATAGCTTCCTCTTCTTCTTGCTGTCCCAACATTAAATCCTTGACTGGGCATCATTGGCAACTTTTGGAAAACTAATGTTTATCAATCCTACGGCTATTTCATTTAATGATTGCTGTGGATTCAGTGACGACGTCAGTAACCCACAACCCTGCTCGAAAGCTCAACATTAGCCACTGATCTCTATAGGAGATATATCCTATATAGAGATCACAATTACCGCTTGATGATAGAGAGCGAGAGTAACGAACACCACGAAAGGGATAGAATAAGCCAGTTCGGGGTTCCACTTTGAGCATGAGCAGAAAAAGGTCATCAGTACCGGCAGAGCATGTTGGTTTTTTATTCACTGAGATAAGCATCTGTGATGTAATGATTATTCAAGTGATCATTATGAGTGGTGCTTGCTAGCACATCCACCTGACAGCAAATGCGGTATTTGACAGTATCAATAGAAAAAGATTGTTATTCAATGCGAAATAATGAAATGGATGCTTTCCAAAGTGCTAATTGATGGATCATTCTGGTCACCTGGTCTACGCAAGTTCATTCTTTCTTTGAACATGACTGATGAATTCCATAAATTGTTACGTCGGGTAAGCTGAAATACCTTCTCTCGCTTAAAAACTCGTGGAGTGCCTAATAGTAGAGCAGATAAGCCGAAGAATTGTGCAAAATTTGACTAAAGCATGAAACTTTCACCATTGTTAGTACATGCTATAAGATTAATTTTGAGATCGGGAGGTACGTCTGAATTGACCTCTGATGACCTCTAGAGGTCAATGACCTCAAAATCTAAGAAAATTGATATTTTGCGTCCTTGGTTAATGATAAACACAGTAATGATGTACTAAAACTTAATATTTGTCACAGTGAAATTGTCTTTATGTTCCACAGAGCCCTGACAGGTTTCTACCTTTGACCTCTGATGACCTCCAGAGGTCAATGACCTCAAAATGTCAGAAAATTGATATTTTGCATCATTGGTTAATGATAAAACACAGTGATAATGTACTAAAACTTAATTTTTGTCACTGTGAAATTGTCTTTATATTCCACAGAGCCCTGACAGGTTTCTATCTTTGACCTCTGATGACCTTCAGAGGTCAATGACCTCAAAATGTCAGAAAATTCATATTTTAATGCGTCACTCATAACTGAAACACGATAATTATGTACTAAAAACTAATTTTTGTAAGAGGAATTGCCTCAATGTTCCACTGAGCCTTTCGAGTCAGATTTCTACCTGTGACCTCTGATGACCTCAGATGACCTATGATGAGGCCAATGACCTCAAAATGTCAGAACATTGATATTTGGTGCAATTGGTTGATGACAAACATGATTTAGATGTTATATTCATTTGTATTACAATTGAATTGTTTTCCTATTCCACAGAGCAAGAGAAATTACTTACGTGTCTCTACCTTTGACCTCTGAGGAAGGTGACAGGTCAATGACCTCAAAATATCAGAATATTGATATTCTATGTATAGTCAATGGTCAACTTTATAATACCCGATGTACAATCATTTATGCTATAATAGAAGAATCTTGTCATTCCATGGAACATTGGTCATTAGCCTGTGCATTATATCCAACTTTGACATCTCAGGACAATGAGAGGTCACTGAGGTCACATGTGTAGGCTTACCTGTATTGATGTTTGGCTTCATTGGTGTAATCGTAAATGCTTAATCATGTACAAATCACGCATTGATGTTTTGATCAAAGTATGTATGCATATTCCACAGGGCATTGGTTTATAGTAACAGGTCTCTGAAATGTGAGAGGTCAATTACTTCAGAAAAAAAAGCTTAAGTTTCTTGAGTGATGGCAGTGACCTCAAATACAACTGTTATGTTTGGGTTAGTTATGTAGACTAGCAAATATGGCCATTATCTCGACACTCGAGGAAAACAAGGCCCACGAGACTGATATACAGAGTGTCTAATCTATTCAGTGTAAGTCTCATAGATCTTTTCCCCCATTTGTCGGACTCATTATGGGACTGGTTTGCCTAAGTGTCAAGCTCATGGGCAATATTTGCATAGTTCCCAGCTGGTGGGCCTGTATTGGCCGGTGTAAAGCTGGTGGGTTGTTACAGTATGACTGCGATGAATGACTCATGGTCCTGGAGTATACAGTCCACAGCTGCGACATCATGGACCATCTTGAAAACTTCGACATACTGTGAGGCCCAACATGCATTCCACATGAAGCAATCCTGTGTATTGCAACTAGCTATTGCCATCCGAGACCTACCCAGGGAATAGATAAGCATTCATGGCAAACTATGGAGAAAGCGGATTGTGCAAAATATTTTGGAGTTCCAATAGGAGGCTCAGCTGGAATCAAATCGCCACAGCAGCTTAAAAAGGTTATACTTCAACCAAAGACTCTCTCAAGACGAAGATACGAGTATCATAAAGTTCAGGTGTTTTGCTACTCCATGCCGCTCAGGACTGTCCTGCAATATGCATGCATCATCTGGGATCCATTCACCCAGGTGAAACATCATGAAGTTTGGAATGATCCAGAGAAGATATGCACTCTTTAGCTGCAATGACCATCATATGCAAAACAAGCAGTGTTACAGCCACACTTGAAAAACAAAACAAAGCAAAACAAAACAAAACTACAATGGCAATCCCTGTAAGAAAGTACAGCTCAGGCAAATTCAGCGATGATGTTCTGCATCAAGAACCCCACAATATCCACTCCGCAGGAAGTTGTGGCTCTATTGCTGCATTCTTCAAAAAGGGCAAATGACCAAAAATGTCAGGCATCATTTGCAAGAACACAAAGTAGGCCTACTCCCAAAAAAGGTGGCGGCTACTCTCGGCCACTGTCTCTTGTATCTCTTTGAAACACTTCAGGAGAGAGATACTCAATATTCAGCTCTGTTATTAAAGATACATATGTCTCTCTTTTTGTTTTTGCATTTGTTTGTTGTTTTTTGCTTCATATAGCTCTTTGGATACCTTCTTTAACCAATTAAGGAAAGGCTCCATGGCAGAATATTACAAGATTACACAGTATAATGAAGAAGAAGAAGAAGAAGAAGGAGAATAGGAAACGAGATCTGCTATCAATGATGCAAAGCCAATACCAATCAGTTCCATGGCAGATCTTAGTCGGCACTGCAAAGGTTTGGATGTCTCTCTCTGTTGACAAAGGATATTCTAAAGCTCCAAGTAAGTCCATGGGGTGGTTTACATTGTCTGGGCATAGAGGGTTGGGTTGGGTATATGAGGATATGATGCTTTGTTATAACAATTAGGTCTGAGATATCTATTTTTTTATGTTTGTTTTGACCATCCCGCATGGATCTCCAACGAAAAGGAATGATAATGTGTTAGACCCAGCCGCCACCGTGTTTTATCAATAGATTTTGATATTACAGTGTAGTTGAGAAAAAAGTAACCGCTCATTGTCCTAGATGGAAGTCAAAATTGAACTGTGTGTGGAATACTCTGCATACAATTTTGGACACACACACACACACACACAAAATGCATTTTTTAAAATATAGTTATTATTTCATAAGCAGCAGGCCATTACAAACCAATGAGACCAGACATCAATATTCTTACATTTTGATGCATATCTTTCAATATTCTCCAGAGGTCAGAGGATCATCGCTAATGTTCATGTGAAATGAGTACACGCCTTTTGAATTGCTCACTTTTATAGCTATAGAAATACACAATTATGTGCATCATGTCAATCATTAAATATTGTATCAGTTTCATTTTCAGTCTTGGATTATTTTTTCTATGTACAAATAAAATCGTGGCAAAGTAAACAACTTTCACATCAAAATATAAACGAGAATACTAAAAAAGAAATAGATGTAATAACGTGCAAGGCAAATACCAGGCCTACATCATCTTAAGGTATACAGGTGAAGGAAATCACCTCATTGATAAACAATTTACTTGACTGGGATAGCGACCACTGAACAATATTGTTTCTTAAAACTCTCTCTTCTTTTCAACAAGTGGAATAAAACACATGCACATACCGGGGCATTAGTTTGGAGGAGGGGTGGGGTGGTGGCAGGGATAGTTGACCCCCACCCCATTAAATTCTGAGATGTGGACTATGTTTTGTTGTTGTTAGTTTTTGTTGTTTGTTGTTTTTTTTTTTTGCTTTTTAGACAGAAAACTGCCCAAGTTTTTCACTTTAAGTGTGCATCGGATTGTTAAAATTTAATTCTGAAATGCAAAATCTCCCTTCTGTGAGAGAGGATATCTCCTTTCGATAGACTCCTTCCCCCTGCTTGGTTCCTTCCACAGATATAACATACTTTGGGGAATGATAATTTCCCTTATTCTATGTAAAATGTTTTTAAGAGATATTTTTATTTGAATTCCAAAGATGAAAAGGCTTTCCTATATATGCACGATTGTTCATTTTGGAGGGCAAGAGGCATTTCCCCAGGCTCCCGAGAAAATATGGGAGGGGGAATGGTGGGGACATACAACTTTGCCTCCAAGTATTTCCTGAGATTGAGATTTTTTTTTTCACTTTTTTGACAGAAAATGAATTGTCACTGAACATTTTAGCTACAGTATGCACCAGATTAAAAGGCAGAATCTCCTTTGCATACCCCCTCCCCCACACTATCTTTCGTTATGTCCCCTTCCATGTACGCTCAGTGCTTTTGTCCCATTTTTGTTCTATATCATCACAAAGTATGTACTAGATCTTTAATTTCAGTTCCGACATAAAGAAAATCCCTCTTGTTGGAGGGGGTAGTGTATCTTTCAATTAACAATCCCTCCTCGGTTTCTACCCTTAGATTTGGTACACTCCTTTTACTGATAATTTCCCAAATATTCCATCATAAATGTGTATACTACATTTTTTTTTTTTTTTACATTTCTATTCTTACTGCAAAGGCTCCCTCGCATGGGAAGGATTGGGGGACAGCCCCTTTCATACCCTCCTCTCGCTGTATCAACCTCTCCTCCATGCATTGATTATGGCTACACATTTGGGTATGGACTTTTTTTTTTTTCAAAATGGTAGTTCAACCAAGAGTGGCACGAGATCATTGAATTGCAAACAAAAGAATGCAAAAGCTCCATAATGTGAGAGGGGGATACCTCCACCCACATCCTTCTGTGGATTGGTCTTCCTCCATAGATGGCTGACTTACTACACCTTTTTGATACAAATTTCGAGGTATTCCTTCAAAAGTGCCTGTGTGCCAGGTCGTTGAATCTCATTTCTCAAAATACAAGAGCTCTGTCGAATGGGAGTGGAATACCCTACCCTCGCCAACGCTGCGCTTGCTGGGTTCCCATCCATATAGACTTGGTACACCTTGGTGATCCATAATTTTCCAAATATTCCCCAAAACGTATGCATCAGATTCTTAAAAAAAAAAAAAAAAAAAAACTTCGTCTTTGGGAGGAGGGTAGGTGAGATGCGCCCACACCCCATCAACTTCCGTATAAGTGATGACGTACAAATTAAACAAGAGCTACACTGAATCACTGATTTCAGGTCTAAACCTGCAAAAATCCAATCCCCCACCCACATCCTCCCCCTCCCCCTCCGCTTCATTTCTTTGCACCATGAACTTATGCTTTTACATATTTTCCAAGTTCCCCCCCCCCCCACGTGAAAACAGATCGACACCCCTTGCTCTGTGCACATACCCGACTTAGATAATTACCTGAAAAGTTCTGCGGAATGAGTAGCCACTTTTTTGGTAACAGAAATGCATGGTTTGTAAGCCCTACATTATAAACAATTATTAACTATTAACTATCGCAATATCAATATTAACATCCTCACATTTCATTCGAGGTATTTGACCTTGTGTGATTTTCATAGGTGAACGGTAATGGCTCGTTAATAAACAGGGCCTACGAGTGCTCTCTAAAACATCATCATGTTTACCATTGATGATGCCAAACTATTCTGATACTTTGAGGTCATTTACCTCTCGAGATCATCAGAGGTCAAAGGCAGAAACTCGTCTGTGTGCCTTGGAATATGAAGACGATGTCATTGTACACAGATATGCTTGTTTTGTACATCGTTACCATGTTTGACCTTTCACCAATGATGTCATACTTCAATATTCTGATATTCTGAGGTCATTGACCTCTCAAGGTCATCAGAGGTCAAAGGTAGAAACCTGTCTGCTCTTTAGAATATGAAGACAATTTCATTGTAAGACAGATATGCTTGTTTTGTACATCTTAACAATGGTTACCATTAACCAATGACATCACAGATCAATATAATATTTTGAGGTCATTGACCTCCAAAGGTCATCAGAGGTCAAAGGTTAAAACCTGTCAATGCTTCGTGGAATCAGAAAATGGTTTCCCTGAAGTATAGATGCATGTTTAGTGAATCATAACCACATATATCATTCACAAATGTCTAAAAACATCGATATTTTGATATTTAAAGTTCATTGACCTCTGGAGGTCATCAGAGGTCAAAGGTAAAAACCTGTCAGTGCTCTGTTGAATCTGGATGATTTCTCTGTGGTATAAATGCATGTTTAGTGCAACATAACCACATATATCATTTGTAAATGTCTAAAAACATCGATTTTCTGATATCTAAAGTACATTGACCTCTGGAGGTCATCAGAGGTCAAATCAGACTTACCTCCCGATCTTAAAATAAATCTTATGGTATGTACTAACACTGGTGAAAGTTTCATGCTTTAGTCAAATTTTGCACAATTCACGTGATTTTGAGGGCTTATCTGCTCTACTATAATCAACTGAGAAAGAAGAAAGGTCATTTGTATCGATGTGCCCATGAGCTAACCCCGAACTGGCTTATATTTGTCTACACCAGCAAAGTTCCTGAAGCAGTTTGTCCCTCATGTGCTAAGCTTCTTTATTCTCATTCCCATCTTGACTTTCGGTCTTTCTGTCGCCTGTGTCTCTTGTCTATTAGTTTACCAAGCAATTTTGTTTCTCGTTGTGTCTTCTTGTCTGTTCGAGGTCTCTGATCCTCCCTTCATTCCTCGCCCCTTCTGCAACTCCCTACACTCTCTCCCTCCCTCTCTCCCTCCCCCTCTCCCTCCCTCTCAATGTTTCTTTTTCTCCTTTATATCTATCATGTTTAAAGGGAGTCTGCTCTGTATGTCCTCTCTAACCATGTTGTTCCTCTCGTGGATCAAATCTGCCATGTACAACCAGTCAAAGTGCAGTCAGTCAGCACACCAACCGTTAGAACTTCACAGGTGCAACTTTTCGCACGACCAGCGCTGTGTCGAGTATAATATTGTCCTGGCCAATTAGATTGTATTCTCCAGTCAAATTATGAGGGATGTTAATTTATCACAATGCCATATAGAGACAATTGTAGGTCAAACAATCGTACTTCTATTTTCAAAGCATTATATGCACCATCCCATCTCCTCTTCTTCTGACAACGATGTGGCTTTTTGTGATAGAATAATTCCATGTTAATGGAGAAAGTGTAATTTGACACGGCTTTCCATGTAAACATAATGGTCCCAATGTCTGATTCATAATGCAACATGAGTTGGCATTGATATCCATCTGCAGTTATACCAATTGATTTGCTCTTACATATTCTAAAGCCTTAACTAGCTGCTCGGTGACGAGATTACAACTTATCAACAATATTAATCGCTAACCTCTATACGCGTAGCATAAATCTGATACCAACCATATGCTGCCGTCCCCACCCCCTTCTTGCATTTGCATTTTGCGTGAACGAAGACAGATGTCAGTTCGAGAGAGGGCATTTCATTCATTGCCTTTTTCAATTGTATCAAGTATCCTCAACACATCGTCCGCTGAATGTCGGACGAGTGTTTCATCAACAGTCCAATGTAGGACATTGAACGGACAGGTGTGAGTTAGGACTGCCTGAGTCGTTTTAATTGAAAGGAGGGAGAAGTGTGGTGTTGAGGAATTTTGGTCTCGTCTGCAACATTGCATTTAACAACGTCACAACTCTCATCATCCTGCCACTCTGTGATATTTGAGGACTGGATGATCAGCATCAAGATTTTGTTCTTTTTTTTTTTGTGTCCTGATGTTAGCTTGAGCTACTCATCGGAATTCCATTTATTCGGTCCAATATGGAATCGGAAAGATCTTCAGGTAAGAGAACTACGTGTATTGAAATGATCAATTTAGAGCAATGTCACTTTATTTTATTCTTAAATATCACACTATCTCATGATATAATATGTCAAGACAATCATACTTTGGCTCCTCCAATTCCAACAATAGCTAAACGTAGTCCTTGTCTTGGCGTTGCTCATCTTGATACGGACCATCTTCTGGAAAGGCAAAAAGAATTTCGGAAAGATGGTTTAGACAAATCTTTTGCAAACTTATACTACAGTTACTCTGCAACAAATGGATAGTCAAATAGAATGCTATACTCTGATACTTTATTGAAGATAATAAAAGTTGATCCACATATCCATGTGGTACATTTTCGGAATTTGTGCATACATGTATAATGAAAATGATGAACAGCGATATTATTGTATATCAATTAGGCAGTGATCTGAACACTTGTGGTGCTGCAAATGCACTTCGTTTAGGTATTATCACTAAAGAGACGATTTGATTTTAAATAGTATCACCAAGTCAAATCAATGCGTTTTCATCTCATGGTGAATGACACTTTGAAACCGACCTTCTCTTCGCCTCCAGGTGAGTCTTGACCTTGTTTCTGGTAGCATATTGTTACAGTCAGTGAAAGCTGTATAATATCTTGTAATTCTTCAACCCAGTCCATCTCCAGCAGCATATGCATCCTCGTTAATGAAGAGAATGCCCACTATTCACTGCGTTTTCAGAAGTATTCTTTCTCCCGTTGACATAAGTTGTTACTTTTTCGATTAGATGTGGCTCTCCGTCAGGTTTTATCATCCTCTCTTAGACTAGATTCTCTCTTTGCAACAAGCACATTCACTTTCATCGTCAACGTCTCTTCAAGCCACTTTTAGATGGGCCTGCGAGCTATGTTGAGTTTAAAGCTGCACAGAGGAACGGAACAATGAAAGAAAAGTCATGTTCATCACATTGTTAGAATTTTACGTCAACAAAACTTTAATTTCCTTCCTTTTTATACTGTATATTTTCCACAACGTTGCATTTTATAAAGAAATAATGTATTCTTCCTTCTTAAGACCAAACATCTGAGACGGTAAAACTGGTCAGATCAAGCGAGACCGAAGACAATCCATCCCGCCCATCTGAAGAACCAGAAACACCAAAGCCACAAGTGTATAAGACTTCTCCGTTTAAAGAGGACGCAGAATCAAAATGTGAGAATGAGACGAGAGATGGAGCAGATGGCAGCGAAATTTCACCAAGAACACCGACGAACAGTGTTTCAAAGTTCCTTGAACAACCATCAACACCATCGGCTGCTACTACAACAGCAACCACCAGTCAATTCGACACTTCGTCCCTTATGGGGCTCGAGAGCATAGCCACCGTCGTGGCGCCTGGACTGCCCATCGGCAGGACGCAAGACAGAGGTGCGAGCATTCAGTGTCAGGTGTGCGGCGATCGGAGCTCCGGGCGACACTACGGCGTGTACAGCTGCGATGGGTGTAGGGGCTTCTTCAAACGGAGCGTCCGTCGAAATCTGGCCTACATCTGTCGTGACGAAGGCCGTTGCGTGGTGGATGTTGCTCGAAGAAACCAGTGCCAGGCATGTCGCTACCGGAAATGCTTGGAGGTCAGCATGAATCGAGATGGTAAGTGTACAGACCAGAGCACATGGCCAATATCTGAAGGTTTCTTTTCTTCCGTCAACATCATTCGTTGCCTAGCTACTGACTCAAAGATGTCACGTCGTTTGTGAATTGTGGATTCTCGTAAGTTCATATTTTGATCTTCTGATGTTGGCATTTCCATTTTCCCTGACTACAAAGTGATTTGCAGCTCTTTATCAACTGACTCATATAAACGACTTAACGCAATATTGTTAGCATTCTATTTCATTTAAAATTACCGCTTGAGATGTAAAGTTCTGATATTGTCAGAGATATCAAGTTTCATGTAGGAGGATCTATAAGTTTTGAACACACGGCACATGTTATTCATCGAAAAAAGTTTGAGCAGCATTTTTTTTTTTTTTTGGGGGGGGGGGTCAATATAAAAACATAATTTGAGTAAGGTGTCATGAAACTGTACTCTTTATTGTATACTATGTTAAGGACACTCAAAACAACGGACCTTTAACGCGACCAGCCCCACCTTGATGGAATAAGAACGGGGCCAAGAGGTTATACTATTAGGCTTTACGGCCACCTCAGTGTGATCTGATGCAAATTCATCGTTATTCGGGGGGGGGGGGGGGCATTGTCAGATATAATTTTTCTGACAAACTGTTTCAAGGTACACTGTACTGACATTCTTGCATATGATTGGCTGAGAGCAAATTTTACAGGAAAAAAATCTGAAAAAAGCAACAATCGATGAAATGCCCCCTAATGTTCTAAGTGATGTACATGTACATGGGTAGTGAGAGATGAATGAGCGGTCTAGCTTTAAACAAATTCGGCTGTCACACTCATTAATGTGGTGTGATGGAGCAAAAAGCAATCTTGATATGAATTAGTATTTTTTTTTAATTTCATTTCGACTTCAATTTATTTCTGCAACTTTTTTTTCAAGAATACAATGTAAAAACGAAAAACAACAATAACAAATTAATTTTGGTATAGAAAAGGATTATGATTCTGAGGAACATCAAGTTTTACAAATTTGAAAAATCAGTTAGATAGAGAATACGGTAAATTGTTGTATTTCTCCCTTTTCATGACTTGTTCTACTTTGCTAGGGCCGTTATAAACATACGTAATGATCTTTATTGAGATGAAAGTCCTTTCCTCTGTCCCCAAAAAACCCCCCAAAAACAAACAAACAAACAAACAAAAAACAAACAAACAAAAAAACACCTTAAGGGTTTACTTACAGAAAAAGTGAGTGCAAGTGTGTACGGGGGGGGGGGGAGGGAGGAATCACGAATGGCCTGGTTTGATTTTACTTGATAAGATATGATTATACTAAAACGGACCATTAAGCTAACATAACCATACATTCGTTATTTCTAATTTCTTCATCACATGGAGTAAATTGCTATTGTTTGTTTGTTTGTTTGTGTGTGTGTGTGTGTTCATTATAACACAGACAAACGTACAAACATTTTGTTAGTTTGTATTTTTCCTCTATGTCTTGCATTGCAAAAGGTCTGCTGGAGAATTGTATTAATTTTGCATAACGAAGTAAAACACGACAACAGGAGACACCTCGGGTTTCTATATGTGGCATTAAGCAAAGCCATGGCTCTGAAGCATCCAAGACAACTGGTGATGTAATCTATTTAAACTTTACTAGGACTTTTTCACTTGGGATAAAGTCAAATAGCAAGACTGGTTTACACTGGGCAAACGACCGTGGGATGTACGTCATATTTGATATGTGATAAGGCGCTGTTTAATAATGTAATCGAGGCTTAAAGGAACAAAAGTAGCTTGACTGTTCGAAACACATTTTATTCACCGTCGCTATTTCTTTCACCATGTGTGGTTACCATGTCACCATATGTGTCGATTTAAAAAATATATACTAACAAAGTGGTGCTAATGCGCGCTAGGGAAAATTGCCCCTTAAAGTGTGCGTGAGTAATTAACCACTTCATCATCAAATACTTTAATCGTGTACAAGACAAACACTTCTTGTGTTTATCTGAACCTATAGTGTCGCGTGGCTCACACGATGATAGACTAAGAACCCCCTTTGGCTTTGTAATCGAGCTGCGTAAACAGATCGAAGGTGGCCGATAAAGGCTTGCAACATGTGCGAAATTTCCACGGCGTAGGTAAATTGTTAGGAAAACTTAGTAAGAATGGGTGTAAAGTTATACCTTCTTTCAGGGATATGGAGGAATGAGAGTTATGACATAATGAGATATCAACGCAAAATCATTGTATTGGTGTTATAAGAATCAATCCTGCATAGCACTTTTCCATTGGATATATATTCCTACAGGGATGGGGATCAATTTGCATGAACAGCAATGGTTTATGTACTTGCAGTGGCCAGATTCAATTTTACACTCTCTACTCAGAAGTGCATTTAGTAGAGCCCTACCCTTCCTAAAATCAATTGCTGAGACTTGATCAATGAATATTACAGATTAACCTAAAAGTATCCTTTAATCTCTAACTGGAAATCAAACAACCAATCTTTGTCCTCGAAAGATCGGCGAATAAGCAACCGTAATACGCAGAGTGGATTATTGGTGTGTCGATGATCGTATCACAAGGTGTTCCTGTCTTTACTCAGCTGAGATGTATCGGCATTCTATTTCAAGAAGAATAGATCTCATCGACAATAGGGAAAACAAACTTTGGAAAACCTAACTCACACTTTCTTGTTTCCTTTCTTACTCTTTACTTCTTTATTCTTACTTCTTTACTCTTGATCTTTTTGAGGCAAGAATTGGTAAACTAAGAGCTTTGTCACCGCCCACGATAAAACTACAAGAACAATGATTGCTTTTTATAATCGACAGTAGTCATGAGATCCACCATATACCCTGAGATCCACATCTTGTTCTCTTGTCTACCTACAAGGTGAGTTCTGGGGGTGTCATGTGTTATTGACACTTCATGAAGGGAATTCAGTGTACGCTATTCCAGGTGTGGATTGGGATGTTTTTGCTTTGGTAAAGATTAATGACCACTTCGTGTACTGTACCCTACATTATAGATCTGGAAAAAAAATCGACATAGATTTGCGTGGAGAAAAACAAATAACAGACAGAATTCAAGATCGCTTCTCCCTTATATTGACTGAACTGATGCGCGTATTTTGTTGATAGTGTGTGCTCTGGGTACACTACAGAATATAGCCATACTATGAATGTTCACGTGTTGTGTATACGTCCTTAAAGCGAGCTCGTTGTGGGGGGGGGGGGGGGAATAGGAGATGAACCAGATGTCCAGACACTCTGCCAGCGATCAAAGATCTCGATCAATTTGCTCACTACGTCACAATGACAGCTGAATCCTTCTTTGTGACGCACCATCCTGTTCCATACCGCGTGGATCCCAGCTTACTACTGATGGAAACGTCCTGTAAATACTATGATCTTTTCCCTCATACTTCACACATGAATTTCGGGCATAAAAAGTTTTGTCTTCTTCTCTCATCGAGTTTATCATACATTTCTCCAGAATTTAGAAAGATAGAGTAAAAAAAAAACACCACACCAGTGTTTTAATGAATATGATTAAAGGCGCACCAAATGAGCGTTTTGACATAAAATATTGACTACTCAATAAGCCAAAGTCTCTCCACTGTACGCATGTATTTAGGAAGGCATATCTACCAAATACTATATTTACTATGCATCATTCATATACTCCTTTTTAAGAAGACTGTACTTCCTCGTTACACTCATTCACATCAGGACGCGAGTTCGTAGAATTCACGATTATGACCTACTCTAATAACCTTGATCTTACACAGATTGTTGAACGTGTGAAATCAACCATCGATCTTACTTCAAGAAGATTGATTTTTATGCCCTTTCCGAGTATTGATTAATTCTTGCGCACGCTGCGCTCTTTTGCTTCAGCAAACGGCAAAAATCCAATATCAACACCGTGTTGTAATTTATTGTAGTTTATGATATGTCACTGTAAAATATCAAATAAGTCCAGGTCACGACAGCAAATGTGCTATTGATTTGGTAGTGGGGTGGATATCTATGGAAGGAAAAATCAAATGGAAACTTTATCATGATCTTAAAGTTTATGGAGGGGAATGACACAAATTCAAAACCACGGACTGGTGTAGTTATATAGTATTTACACCGACATGAAAAAAAAAATCCTTGTAGACGTCATTAGAAACAAAAACTAAACAGTGACTGGAATACAGATAAGTGTGGCATAATCATCAATAGCATTATGTATTTGCTGGTTAAATGTGAAAAGAAATGTACATGTATGCTGTAATACGTGCAATGTAAACAAAACCAGGTTGTGAACAACGTTTCATTCATCAGCGTTTCATAATAGGAAATACACATGTAATTTGTATGATGACAAAACTCTCCTTAAACGTCGATTTGAATACTACGAAAATGTCCTATTTACGGGCCTAATTTGTAGTGTGTCCTATACACAAAGGGGTGATGATATCGTACATTCGATGCATACAGTGTGAGCTATCTTTTGACAAAGCATGAATATGATATTTATAGAATATTTCATGTTGCGCAGTCCGTCCTCTAGCTGTCTCAACCTTACAACCTCATTCTCTGATACAAGGTCCATGTTAGGAAAGAATCGCATCCAGATAAAATGTGATCCGCCGATTCCATTCAAGATTTTGCTGTATATATCAATATCACTGTCATAATTTCGTTCTGCTTAATACAGAACAATATACGTTAAAGACATAATCTACCATTTGCAGATGAAACTAAAACCCAGCATTAGTGCTTCATAATGGTTCTAAAATGCGAGTTAGGGGTAGAAATAACCATTGTAAAAAATTGAAGCAGTATAATCGATGTTAGGTATTGTTAACTATACAAAATGTGAACAATAGTTATATTAAATTTTTCCAGACTAAACCGTCTACAGTTATGATTTAATGAGAGAAATAGTGATATCTTCTTATATTTTAGGCTTTATTGCAAAAATATTACTGGTAGGATGTTTTTTGATACAACTGACCTACACATATGCATCAAAAGTGATACAATATATCTTGAACATTTTTAAAATCACTGCTGCCAAAGGTAAACGGTGCCTTTAAGGTCTGATCCTCGCATCTTGTGCAAACTAAAGTCAATAGATAATTTAAAAAATAGAATAATCCAAATAAGATTAATTTACAAAAAGGATCGTTATTATACGACGCTATAGTGCAATTTAACTGGTATCAATGCATGAGTCCTAAATGCATGTTTTAAATACACACACACACGCACATAATATGTGTGTACGTATACATATATATACACATATGCATACATAATTATGAATACATAACTCATTCATTGACTCTAAGCGTGAATATGCTTTTATGCAATAGTAAACCCAAAGCACGACCAATTTTCCTTATGTTCCTTCTGTTTTTTTGTCTAATTTCACAGCCGTACAACATGAACGCGCACCTCGAAGTTTTGCGCTTCCTTTTGGCGTCTCAGTCCCTCCTACGTCCACACCAAAGAATGACATCACACAAACCAAACCTAACCTGACACCAAGCTGGACGCCCCAACTAGTCCAACCACATCGACCCTTCCCAACAGGCTTTGGCTACGAACGCCGCTCAAGTTTCGCGCCTGTCGTGCCCGACTTCGCCACTCGACTTCCACCCAAACTACCTGATCATGGCACACCGGGGGCGGGTCGTCAGATGCCAGTAGTCAATCACAAGTTTCAACCCTCGCTACAACATAGTTTTGGCGTGGACGGACTATTGCCACCCTCAAGTGATGCCTATAAGGAAAACCCATCAAAGACGTCAGTCAGTAAGTAGTGTTGAGCTGCAAGGGAGGTGCAATGAGATGGCATTCTGCGTGGTGGCTTGGAATGCGTATCAAAATGCTTGTGCTTTTGTCATTTTATGATCATCACTGCTACAGACAATGGGGATCAGAGGTTTGATGTCACTGTTTATGAACGTGACTGAAAAAAAGTTAACAACAAAGAAAAAGACATATAGACATGAGGACATACGCTTTAAATGCCATCTTGACGGTCTCATAAGGTGATTGTCAAACTTGTTAACATGTGGGCTGTAATGTATGCTACAATGTTATCTCGGCTCACTTTCAATTGTTTCTATGATACCTTTATTGCCTTCTTGCCTTTTACATAATGCTTCAGTAAAGCAGACAGCATTCGATCAACCGACGTACATTCCATCCGTCCTGCCTTTGCCTATCCCTCCGATGTCACGTGACCACCTTTACGAGAGCGCCGCACGTCTGCTCTTCATGACGGTGAAATGGGCGAGGGGAATCCCAGCATTCCTCACGCTTCCGTTCAGCGACCAAGCTATTCTTCTGGAGGAATCGTGGGCCGAGCTGTTCGTTCTCGGAGGTTGCCAGTGGTCTGTGGCGCAAAGCTGTGGTAAGGGAATCGACAAAGAATTCTTTGCAGCCATTGGATTTGCTCAGTCTCCAGAAGGCAATTAGCCATAGCCATGAGGAAATTGAATGATCTCTATCCGATGTTTTCTATCGCAACCATTCCTCTTGTCTGCCTGCATCTGAATTTGAACATGCCATGTTCATTTCCTCAAAGTTCAAATCAGTATCATTTCCAGTATGTCTTTGGAAATAAGATACATTTTTTTTTTTGTACAAGCAGTCAACAGAATGGTATATGTAATTTCATTCTAATCGAACCCATTCAGGATAATATTTTTTTTTTTTACTTTTACTCTTTACATGCAACAATCATGACAATCATTGTCGCAGCCACACATGCAGTTAGAAGGAGGTGGCGATATCTATACGTCCCTTACTCCCCGTGACATGTAAATAACATTCACCAAATATCCTTCTATGACATGAAATCAAAGAGAAAGAGTCGTACAGTGCAAGTGTCATAATGACTTCTAGGGGTAAAGGAGTGCTGTAGTTGGTGAAATATGTACCAAATCATGATTTCTGTGAATATTTTTGTTTTTGTCTATAACGAAATGATGAATAGTTTTAAAGGCATTATTTACCATTTACATAAATGTATGAAACAAAAACCAGCTTTAGTGCTTAAAATAGTTCTGAAATGTGATTTAGGAATAGTAACAACCAATGTAAAAAGGTTTATTAGTTTAATCAATGATAAGTATTGTTAAATATCCAAAATGTGAACAATAGTTAAAATAAAATTACTTCCAGAATAAACCGTCTACAGTTATGGTTTATCGAGAAAAAAGTGATATCTCCCTATATTTAGGCTTTATAGCAAAATATTTGCATGGTTGGATTTTTTTTCTTTTGGACACAACTGACCTACGCATATGCATCAAATGTGACAATCGACCGTTTTTTCAAATCACTGCTCCCAATGGTAAACAATACTTTGAAGATGATGATTGTGTTACCTTTGCTAATCTGCCGTTAATATGCGACCAATGATATTATTTTATGATAGCAAGTAAAAACGTAAATTCCTTCATTTTCATACTTGTCTGACATTGATGAAAAGTTCAAAATGCTGATTTTATCTTAATCGTAAAGTCAATTTAATCATGCCTCAGAATACTATCTAGGTATTTGGTTTGTGTAATCAACAAACTCCACATCTCAAGTAGATAGTCTTACAAATATATCATCATTATTTCGTGACTATCGGTAGATGACGGTAGCACAAACCTACACCCATGTTTAACCTACTCGCTAAGTGATTTAAGGCCTTCGTCTTTAATAAAAAGTAAACAATATCGTAATTTTACTATGTTTGGGAAAAATAGTAACAAAAACGTTCGCCTCCTATCTGCGTCACATTTGGTGAATACACATAAATGCAATAGCGTCATTTCAGGGTCTATACATTACGTTATGAAGTACGTTATGAATTATCACGATGAAATTGTGCAGTCTTCCCTTTTATGTTCCTGTCATGTTCACATGTTTGGTGTATGTTATTTCCTACAAACCTGAACAGGTCAGCTTTTCAGCGTAGAAACACTCAACTTTCTAAAGAGCGACCACTCAGACAGCGCCATTCAGCATGACGTCAAAGTTTTGCAAGACGTCGTTAACCGCGCCCGAGAGATGCAAGTCGACCCCATGGAGTTTGCCTGTTTGAAGGCACTCGCCCTCTTCCGACCAGGTATGGGTTGAAAGCTGCCTGTTTGATACAGCTCGAATGATATTGATCGTATCAAAGTGAGAGATCAATGAAACAACCCCCTGTTGTTCTGTGGTGATTACGGAATGTACAATGGTACAAGTAACTTTTTTTCAAGTCACTTTATGATCACAAGCTACTATAAAAACATCTTCATAAAAGTAAGGATGCTGCGATGTTATTTAATTATTTGAAACATTAGGGTCTACAAAAAGGCTTCGAAATGTTAAGGTTTTACTAATGACATCACAGACAATCATAATGGCGCAATATAGTCACTATGCTGCGCTTTGGCTCTCTGGCGTCTGGTGAGCACAACATCATCAAAACTCGAATAGCTTTGGATGATATGATTTGATGATGAAGTGCATCTACTCATAACTTCACAGAGTCCCAAGGACTTCGGGAGGGTGCTGCTGTCGAGAGGATACAGGATGACACCCAAATGACCCTGGCAGAATACAGCCAGACACGCCATCCTGGCCACAGGACAAGATTTGGACGACTTCTTCTCCTCCTACCATCCGTTCGCAGCATCCAGTCAAAGTATGATTCATGAGCAGCAATACCACTATGAAAATGCCAATGAAACCGTGAATGTTCACCTTCACTACCAATGTCTATGTCATGCCGAATGTCTGTCAGTATCAATAACCATGTTTGATGTTAAAACTTGCTGGTGGTATTGCTTCGATGTACAGGCAAGAGCTGTTTTCCAAGAGGACGCTGTTATTGTTATTATTACCCCATCATTTTGGTTTCCATTCATTCACCTGGATGGCGAGGCATATTGGTGGGTAAAACCCCTTGTCCATTAATAAATTTAGTACCATATGCGATAGACATGGTTTGAAGTTGTGATCTCATGTTTCAAGGGTCCAGAGCCTTATCTACTAGAGAATCCAACACATTATTACCCCCTGCCTCTGCCCTGCTATCACACAACACTTAGCATCGCCAAAGACATCTATGAGTTCTTTCAACTTCACCACTATACCTCTTTCCACAACATTATATCAGTCAAGCACGCAACCACTACCATAAGCACAGCTATTAATAATAATAATAATAATAATAATAGTGGCTACTTGTATAGCGCACAGGTCCACTTTTCAGTGCTCATGGCGCTTCAAAATGAAAAAATATCGTATATTACTGCTACCACCGCTGCCACCTCACACTTAAAGCACTGCTATAATCCACAATCAATTTCAGCAAACTACCGCCAGCACGATCCCTCCACACGGTTCTAAATAAACCGTCACCATCACTTTCTCTATCCCTATATTATATTTTCCGTCATTGTCGTTACAATGCACATAGATCTAATGGATTTAGAAGCAAATACAGTATGTTTTTGATGATACAAAATGCGTACCTCTCTTTTACCATTCAGAAGAGATGAATAAGCCACGCCTATTTGTAACTTGATTATTGTAATATGCGTGTACCTATCTATTAAAAAGAATTGTCTTTTTTTCATCCAGAACCATGGAGATACTCTACTTCCGGAACACCATTGGCAGCATACCAATACAGCGGCTTCTCTGTGACATGTTCAAGTCGTGTTAGACTTACCGTTTCAGTGTTCGCGTGTCATGATATTTGGAACATAATCCGGTCACGACTGCCCCCGCGTAGGGCCAAAGCACATTATTGGTTAACCCCAGTAAGTGCCACACGTCCCCCTGCGATTGGTGCCAAACAACAGTTTGTATGTGAACTGGAAGTTGTGTCCTATATTCTTGCAGCCAGAGTAGACAAGCTGGTAGGATACAATATTGATCGCTTACCTCCTCCGCATGCAGTAAGGAAAAGTACCAGCAACTTGCCTCTGCTACATCTGTTGTGTTCTGAACTGCCAGTAACCTGGCGTGAAATTACAACCTTTGTCAAATATAGCAAAAGCAGTGGGAAGTAATGTGCTGCATGTCTCTGCCAAACTTCGTATAAACATGGTTTGTGCAATAACTTCGGGGATCAATAGGTTATTGTATTTTAACGTGACCTGTGAATGTCACGTAGCGACGTGCTGTAGGATAACTGATCATCGCGTGTTGTTAACCATCGTAAACCATTTTTTTTGTCGCTTTCTAAGATTCAATTAAACACTTGACGTCCCCGTGAAATCTTTTCCCCAAGAAACTATATTTTCCTGAGGGTAAGACATTAATCCCAAGGGCTGACAAAGGCTTCATTGCAAGGTTATAAACGAGACAATATATCGTATTTCATACATGATCTTCATAACTACACATCATTTTCATCATAGCCCCATCGGCAGCTAGTCAAGTTCTTGAATCGTATCACTTGACGTGACGTCAGTGCTTGCAGTATAACAATTTCGATCCTCGTGGTCACGTCAGTGCATTATGACCAATCACCGACAAGTATGTAGACCATGCATATAATCTTGGTAGTACATGAAATACAGTATGTGCTTCGAGTCATTTATCTTCAACTTAGTCGTCTTTTCTCGCGTTGCTGGAGGCTTCATATATGCCCTCCTAACTTAACATTTAATATGAAGATGTAAGCCAATAATTATGTCTGAAAATATCAAAGCGAACCATTCCATAAATATCATAAAATTTTCGTTTGTTTCACAATACTTGAGACTGGCGGTGTTCATTTTGGGATGGCCTTCTCTTAACCCGCTTGAGGGACTTTGAATGCGGTATTGATTTAGTGAAATAAGCTGCTATTTCGTATAACAAGCAGTTTCACGTCAATGTGAATATCCTTGAAAAACAATGCTTTGCAATTAACTTCATTTTTCGTTCAATAGTTTAAATTGACTTAAATTGACTTAGATTTACAACATAAAATCTGACTAACAAAATGGTGGCAGTGACATCGAAATTGGACTTGCAGTAAGAGAGTTTGGGATATCAAGGTTTTAAATCTTTTTACAGAATAATGACATCCGTCGAAGCCAGAGATATGCAATTTGGCTGAGGTGATACTGTTTTCAATTTTCAGATCTTCCATTTGTTTTGCGCATGCACAGAGGTGATTGCATAGATAGTATAGCAGCTACAGCCTATCCTCAAAAAGTCAGCACTGACTGATTATCGAATCTCAACGTAGGCTTCTCTTTTAGATTTTATGCAGAAATCAAGGAGATTTTCTGAAGAGTTCGAGTAAGTCAGTGAAAGGCTTTTCAGAATATGATCTCATGACTTCGTCCATACTGCATAGATAGTGTGGCTGTTGCCATATGATAAAACTCTGGCCGTATTTGCTTCATTCTGTAAATTTTGAAAAACAAATCTACAAAAAGAAAAGCAAATAATGAATATACGGCAAATGTTTCACAAAGTCAATTTGAACATGTTGAAGGATCGCACTTAACATCTCAGGACTACATACTAGTACTCATGATGCTGCACTGACACATCTCGTCACATAAGGGAAAATCGTTTATAAGTTTCAATTGTACTTACACTGTAAAAACATCGATGTTAGATTTAACACCATGTGTCCCTTTTTTGACCAAGTTTATCAATCATACACTCTCTTCTTAATTTCATTGCGGATGTTACCATACATTTGGGTTGTTTATGAGTCTTTGTCACTCACCGTGTTTGTGCGCATGTATATGTTGGTATGTCAGACTGTGTATAATATCTTCTATTTTACAATAATGGTGGTAATGATAACATGAAGAACTGGGGCTGTATTCAGGTTGAAGAGGGAAGAAGGAGTAACGGTGATGAATAAACCATATTTTGATTTACCGTACATTTTATGTCTAATCATGAGTATTTTGCAGAGTTGAGTTAAGTTGAGCTGAGTTGAGTTCATTTGATTTCACCAATGTTCACTCATTTCAGCCAGTGGCTGTTTTTCTATGAGTCCGTGTAGTTAAAAATTATAAAATTACATAGTCGACAGTTAAGTTATGAAAGTATTTTGAATTTAGTGTTATCAAAACATAGACGATTTTCTCGGTTTTCATTTCAAGGTACAAGGGTGCAAACGCAAGCGATTTGAGATAATGTCGAGTATAGTGACACTTGAAAAGTCGCTTGCTTCCCAGTGTCGCCAAGAATTATTGAACGCAAACAGAAAAGCCGGACAATCTACTTGACCAACAAGACTTAAAAGTATTTTTTATTGGGAGCAGTGATTTAAAAAAAAAATGTTCAAGTAATCACATTTGATAGATATGTGTAGGTCAGTTGTATCACAAAACACCCTACCATATAAAAATTCCGCAATAAAGCCTAAAATATAGGGAGATATCACTATTGTCACATTTTGTATATTTAACAATACTTCCCTTTGATTATACTGATATACATGTTTACTTTGTTGTTTCTATCCCTAACTCACAATTTAGAACTATTCTTAAGCTCTAAAGCTGGGTTTTTGTTTCTTCTGTAAATGGTTAATAATGTCGTTAAGATATATATATATACATATATATATATATATATATATATATATATATATATATATATATATGTATATATATATATATATATATATATATATATATATATAGATAGATAGATAGATATTGATATAGATATAGATATAAATCTGCGAGCACCAACCGCGATCTGGGCCCCGTCTTATAAAGACTTGTGATTGATTCAAATCAATCGCAACTTAAAGATTAAATGCAAATCCATCTTATAAAAAAAAAAAAATTATGATTGAAATTAAGACGGAGAACTGCAATCAATCAATCACAGGTTGCGATTGATTGCAGCTTACAAGAGATTTGTGATTGATTAATTTCTATCACAAGTTTTATAAGACAGGGCCCTGAACTTGAAGAAATGGAAACAAAAAGAAAGTTCCTGGGCAACTGTTGTTAGAAATACATTGTATGTCTATGTGTGTGTATACGCAAGGAGCTTAGGTAGTTCCTTGTTACACGATACTGTAGTTGCAAATTTGAAACTCTACACCATACAGTCTTTGATGTCTTCAAAGCGTTAACTGTTACCTAGCTCCATTTTTTGGTTCTAAAGAATATTTTTAATCCATAATTTGCGGACTTTGTGATGGGGCTCCACCCCCCCCCCCCACCCGCCCCCGGGGGGGGGGGGTGCTCATTTAATCAAATTGAGATCCTATCACCTAGGAATGCTACCTGCCAAGTTTAGTGAAAATCTGTCTAGGGGTTTTCAAGTAAATGAAAATGGTAAAGGTTCCTCTATACCATCTATATACGTAATACCGTGAAGTATATAGTTGATTCGCACAAAATGCCTGATGCGTTTGTACATTTCCCGTCAAAACGGAACGCTTGTACATTTCCCGGCGCCACTACTTACACCTTTTCCTTTGATGCACTTTTATGGATTGACACATTTCCCGGCTAGATGTTTGTGCATTTCCCGGCTCCACATCAGCGTCTGCTCAGCAGGAGTGCATTTCACCGTGGACCTAGCTACAATACAACGATATTCTGCCAACAAGCCAAACAAATAGCATGGATTATAGAGCATATACTGCCCAACCTGTGTACATCCTCTGCTTAGACGGAGCATTTATCTTATAAGAAACGAATTAGTATTTGTTAACTCAGAAATTTGTGTATGGTGTTTATCCTCGCTCCCTGTTGAATTTCATGATTTTATTTATTTATTAATCTATCTCTATATCTATCTATTTATCTATTTATTTGTTCATTCATTTATCAGTTTAATTTTTTCCTTTTTGATGAAGAGACCAGAGAGAGTCGGGGTCAGTCGAACATCCCTTGATGTTCGCACTGAGATACTTGGCATGCCCCAGGGATGTGTTTTGATATAAACGTTTTAATTTTCGTTTATTTGGGAATTTATTGCTAGAAAAAGCGAGTGCTTGATTATTACATATATGTGGATGGTGCAGTGATTTCAGGGTATTCTGCATTAAAACAATGTAGAAAGCTATGTTTCAGGAATCGATTGATTAGTCAATTGGTGGGTCTCATTCAATTCAATGTGGTTTATTGTGCAAAAATACAGAAATAAAATAACAAACCAGCAGCTCGAAGGCTGATACGGTTGCTTTACATTAGAATCATAAAAATGAATTAAAATGACACTGATAGTATAAGCATACGTGAAAGAAAAAAAAAAATATACACATCAGACCTGAGCATCAAAAAATGGGATAGGTGAAAGCATTGCCAAACAAGTAAGGAGATGTATACAGTATGTACGTGTATAGGGAATAACAAACATGGCAAGATGGAGACGAGCGGGCAAGGAAGTACATTATTCCCTTAAAGGGGATGGCCAGTAACTAATCAGTGGGAATCAGTGAGAATGCTGGGGGATGATTGTTCCAATCCTTGTGGGATTCATTTAAGAGTACATTATATATCTATTGTTGTGTGAAAATCATTTGCTGCAGAATGGTCTCATATTCAAGTAATATGCAGTTTAATGTTAACGATCGCCCCGTCATTGTACAGGCATGCTAACCTAGCTGGAAACAGTAAACTGCACATTACTCGAATATGAGACTATTCTGAAGCAAATAATTTTCACACAACAGTAGATACATAATGTACTCTTAAGTGAATCCCACAAGGATTGGAACAATCATCCCCCAACATTCCCACTGATTCCTACTGATCAGATACCTGCCATCCCCTTTAAACGGGAACAAAATGAAAGAAGCGATAGATTTCAGGAGATTTTATGATTATGTACCATTTTTAATTCAAGACATCTCCGCACATAGATCGGGAAGAATGCCTCGATCTCTTTATTCATGACAGCCCCGCACACCCTTCGTGCGGTTATTAGTAGGCTTATACAATTTGAACAGATTGGTATAATCTTAATTATTCAGTCTGTCCTCGCACACAGCGTGCCTGTTTTAGAAGTTCGTTTTGTTTTGTTTGTTTGTTTGTTTGTTTTTGTCTCGGATTTCATTCATACCCGGAGGCCTACATAGTAATGATCCCCCCCAAAAAAAAAAAAAATAATAATAATAATAAAATAAAAAGATAATAGTAATCAATTGTAGCTGGGCGGTCACATATCAGTCAATAGTGCAGTTGTTTTTATTTTTTCTGAAGGGGATATACACTTATATCCACTTATCTTTATGTTTCAGGAAAGAATGTTAATACAGTAGGCCTACGTTGTGAGCCGGTAATTGTACCAATAAATAAATAGATATATGTCAATATAGTCATTGAGTTCATTGTTTCTTTATTTCGTATAACATAACGTTGTAAGGGTGTATAGATACTGTATTATACATCAATAATTTATGTTTCAGTTTATGGTGCAGTTTTTGTAATGTCTTTGAATTACCTAAATTACCTATAGGTACTTTGGGTGCACTTTTATGCATTTTACGTAGGCTCTATTTGTTGTAATATCCAATGTACCAACGGTACGAAAAATATCCATAGTGGACAATAGAATATGAAATCAATCAATCAATCAGTCAATCAATCAATCAATCAATCAATCAATCAATCAATCAATCAATCAATCAATCAATAGTCAATCATGTTGTTGGAATTTTAAAGGGTGTGTGCAGTTCTGGTTGAGGTGAGGATTTAGCTTTTAACGTTTTGCGAGGTAGATACAGAAACCACTCTATGAGATGTCAAAGAGCATGCAATTCTAAGGGGTATCAAAACTTTATTTGATGAAAATCGGTTTAATTTGAAATGGCTGAGATATCCAAAAACAAGGTGAAACAAAGAGATCCTAATAAAAAGCGTGGCCTCTCACTTTTTTGGCTATCTCAGCCATTTGAAAACCAATTTTCATCAAATAAACGTTGAATCCTTCTTAAAATTACAAGACATGCTTTTTCATATTTCAGAAGAGGTTTTTCATTATCTCACTTAGGAATGTTCTAAACATGAATCCCCACCTCAACCAGTACTGTACAGTCCCTTTACCTGCAAACACGGTGGTCAGTGCGAAACATACACTCAAACACAAGCACTACACAGCAGGAATCAATGTTTAGTCCTCTTCTCATTGGGTTTTCAGGAAATATGCTCGACTTTGCAATTCATGAATTGACTGAGCTGCCTGGTGTAGGCACCTTGATCTTGCGTCGTGGACATCGCGTCCCGCACTTGCGTCGTCGCGCCTGCCTCTGTGGTGACACGTGTAATGTAAAACCTCGAATCGCTGCATAAAGATTAGCGCCAGCCCGATCAGACTCGACTTCGACGCCGTGCGAACACTTCTGCACAGCGGCGGCGGCGACGGTGCACCTCATAACTCAAGCGACAGGACCGTGTGTGGTTAGGTGCTGTAAAGTCCAAAAAGATATGAATTCGGATGATCTTGCAGCCCTCGAAGGGAGCGTCTCAAAATTAGAGGAAGGCAAGTGAACAAAATTGTATCAATAATGTAATTTGACTTCCTGGACAGTCTAGACTCTAGTTTAAAAATATAAAGTACCTGCACATCTTTGATTTTGTTTAGCCCCATGTGCTAGTTTTTGTGTAAGTAAAAGCTTTACATCAATCTTGCGCTAACCTGGCAAAGCAATGGTACAGACAAGGATGTTGATACAATCATACAGAACCCGTCCGTCCTATGTATGGTGTAGTGAATGGAGGAAGTCATTATGGTAAAATAGGTCTGTGTGGGTCCTCCGGTTCAATCTGAGGTTTGCAAACAATTTCCTTCAATAAACTGATATTAGGGGAGAAACTATATTTGCTGGTTGAGGCAACTTCTTGCACTAGTGAGAGTCTGTAGACTGTAGTGTAGTGCAGAGATAGGCCTACGTACAGTCTAAAAACAGAGTAACTAACAACAGTAGGCCCTAACTAACAGCACTAAGTTATCAGGGAAAATGCATGCTTACTTCTACTATCTAGACAGAAAAATCTGTCTGTCCGGAGGAGTCCCTGACGTCCAGTGACGACCAGATACAGACCGATCTTTTGGTCAAGGTTTCTTCATTCAGGTAGATCTAGTGCCAATCTATGTAGGGTAATCTGTTACAGCATGCAGGTCTAGATCCTAACTGAGTTAGACCTGAAAGAAAGACATTATTCAGAGGGGTGAAGGGCCAGATGTGAGTTTCTTCACTTTGTCTCCCTGTACAAATTAAATGTGTTAAGATCGCAAAGGATCTGTAAATCAACAAACATGTCGGAAAAAAGGAACCAGCAGGACTCGAACCTGTAATCTACTGCTTTCCGGGCAGCGACACTACCCAGAGCTACCAAGTCTCATGCATTGTGAGTGAGACTCAAGCATTTAGGGTCCGTCTCACGATCTCACGCATGACCCCCATTTTTCTCACGCATTGGGAGCACAGCTTAAAGTGAGAGTTGTAAATTAAAGGCATATTTCCCTTTTGTCTTTCAAAATAAGTGAAAAATAGTCACTTAAGTATGCACCAGCTTGCACCATTAAGAGCTAAAAATTGAAAAAGCTCCCTACCGTGGGAGGGTGGACACCTCCCTCCCCTTGCTCAGTCGCTTCGCTCCTTGCTCACGCACATGCGCGCGCACCGAGATGCTGAGCCATGGAAATCTCACTCATAAAAAATGTTTGAACTTGGCATCTATGCACTACCACCAGGCTGTTTCCTGGTTGCCGGCAGTGACACGATGAACATGGAACAAATACCCAAGCTCTGAAATTCCGTCATTGTTATGTTAAGTAGTCCAAGGCAGACAAGGCATATTAAATGAAAGAAAGATATTATTCAGAGGGGTGAAGGTTCAGATGCGAGTTTCTTCATTTTGTCTCCCTCTACAAATTAAATTTGTTAAGATTGCAACTGCTGATCTGTAAATTAACAAATTTGTTAATTTTGTTAATTTACAGTTGCAATCTTAACAAATTTAATTTGTAGAGGGAGACGAAGTGAAGAAACTCGCATCTGAGTTAGACCTGTCACTCTATTTGTATTTTCAGTAGCTCATTACTCCAATCAGTAGGGCCTATTGTAATTACCATTGGAATTACCATTTCATTACTGTAGTCATCAATAAATGGTATAGTATATTTTGGTTTTAGCAGTAGTGACAGTAGTAGTAGTTATTGTTGCAGTAGTACGTACTAATTGTTATCATCTTCATCATCATCTTCATATTTAGTGTTGGTAGTGGTTAGTAATATTTTAATTTGTAGGATTGGGTTGATTTCTTTTCAGGGTCAGTTGAAACTTGAAGTACTAATAACAAGACCAAATAAAAATGGTACCACATTTTAACTTCGAGTGATATGCTCCTAAGTGATTAAGTGTAGGCCTTTCTGTGATAATGAAAATAAAAGAAAAGAAAATGACATTGAAATGAAGCTTCCTCTTTAATAATTCTAAATTAGAAGAAAAATGGTTCTTAGACCATTTACCTTCAGTTGAAAAATAGATAACAGCCTAAAATTGTTTCTAATTACTTGCATGTTATATTGAACTGAAAAGCAATGATGAGTTTTGTTAATGTCAGGGGCACCCTGTCAAAAGAAAAAAGTCAATCATTTGTTTGGTATTGTGTACGGCCATCATGCTCCATTTCTAATTTACACAAAATTTACATTCTTCTGTTATGTGTAGCAATCAGAATTGGCTTGCATGGGCATTCTCCATTTACAAAATCATCCTGCCAATGAACTTCCATAGCTTTGCAGTGCAATGACTGAATTTTCAATACAAACATGCTATCTAAAAGGCCCAAGCTTTCTTTCAATGAATCACATAAAAAAAGACATACATTTTCCTATTAACTTGTTATGTTTTCAGTCATGAGGTAGGATTAGGATTCATCTTGGTACAGTTTAGGGTAATATGGGAGAATTTATGAGCCATGAGTTTGATTCCTTCTTCTTCTTCTGCGTATTATATGTGTCAAGTTATATTATAATTTTTTATTTGAAATGTTCTTAGATGAAGATGTTCCCTTCTCAGTTGTTGAGCTGGGAAACAGCGGGCAGTCTGTTGCATACCCCAGCAGTGAGAGGCGACAGGATGCTTGGCCGCATGTGTCCACAGTAAGTCTGGGGGCATCACTGTTTGATGTAGGTGGCCATATGAAGCAATGTTGTGAACATAAATCCATTGTTTACCTGGGAGGGGATTTCATGCAACTAAATCTTGATACCAGACTAAATCTTGATACCAGGCTTGGTGTTTTTCTCTTTGTGTTTGTTTGTATGTATAGTTGTATTAACAATTATATAAATGTGTGTTTGTAAGCAGACATCAACCACACTGTACAGATCTCCTGGAATACTTATCTTGTAACATTGAGTAATTTTGCATTCTGCTCTTTTTTAGAAACAGCCATGATCTTATAAAATATATTCTATATCTTATCGTCTAGCATTGACAGGTCATTAAAGAAATCAGCACTTACAATGTACAATCCCGCCCTCACTCCCCCCTCCCCATCCCCCCCCCCAAAAAAAAATGAAAATTAAGTAAAAAATATACATCTCTGTAACACACCAAGTGTGAAGGGTAAGTTGATAAAATTTACTCATATCTATTGTTTACAAGATGTACATGTACCTTAGTGGAGAAACCTATTGCACTAAACATTATTATATAATGCTGTAATTTTCCTGCCATGGTAGTAGATTGGGTGTTTAGAATGATTATATACTATACTGACATTTGATTGCTGTAATGCAAATGACACTGCAATAACAGACTGTTGTTATCAATCTTGAGAGCATCTTGTACAGTAACACAATTTATTTTTCTGCCTTCCAGCTCCCATTTGGATTACCACCAATCTTCCAAGATCTGCCAGAAAGGGTTAATGCCTTTCTCAACTGTCCAGAGAAGCTATCTATCCACGATGTGTACTCTGCTCAAAAGTAAAATCATCCTTTTCCCAAAGAAATTCTTTTGAAAAACGTTGATATAATCAGAAATTCCCAAACCTTAGCTTAACATTTTCCTGCATTTTGATATAGCAGACAGAATTCTTCCTTTCCTGAACATCTTCCTCTTGGTTACAATATTCATGGATCTGCTCCACTGTCTAGCACCCTGATCATAATCATAAGTATAATATCCACTCCATATCCACTCCATATACATACTATTATTACCCAGGTCATGGGATAGGCCTACATTATTTCAACCAGCACTGACAGTGCTCACTCTGTATGTGATGTGTCTAGAAGTGCTTTAAGTAGTGATTTTTATGACAGACAACATGTACAGTGAAAAAAAACAGACAAACAAACAAACAAACAAACCTCAGATTAACTACCGGTTCAGATAATCATTTCATTTTTGTTGATGAAACAGCGGTCATTATCACTTCCAAGTTTTTCATCGTCAGTCTTATTTATTTCTTTAAAAATCTTTTCATTCACCTCCTTAAAAAAACAACATAAAAACCATATTACAATGAATTTGACTTTATGCGTGCTAAAATCATACACATGTTTGAAGTATTATCTTAGCTGTATTTGCATGAATTCTGCTGAATTTTTACTGCTGAACTGATTATTTCCTGAAGGAAACTGCCCAGAAAATCAACTCCAGCCAACCTGTACAATGTAAGTCTGTGTCCATTGCAGACAACACTACAAGTGGAGAGGAACGCAGTGACAGGAGAACTGCTTGGTTACAAAGAGGTGAGCCCTGGAGATGTGTAGCAAAACTTGCCTCCCTAGCAATATTCCACACAAAATAGTAGAAAATGCCTCAAAGTAGTGTGTTCTTTGAGAGCAAATTCAATGTCAGTTCCTTTATGGTGTAATGTCTGAATACATGAGCTATCATTAATGTCAGAAATTATCATGGATAACCAGTACAGCAATTGGTATTAAACAGAGTGATTTTACAACTTATTTTTTCTGTGTATACAATTGAAGACAGATCAAATAACCATATTTGAATGCTCAGTATATTATACTTGTGGGTGAGATTGTGTGTCAAAAGAAAATGTACTGTCTTTGGAGTTCCAATTAGTTGCCAACAATTATCTTTGACTTCAAATTGATGAAAGTCTTGCATCAAGTTGTTATTATTGCAATTGATTGACAAATTGCCCTACATTGATGTAAATAAACACTGAATTGCTTAGTGTTTTAGTTAGTGTTTCAGTGTTTTGTCAATAAGTTAAACTATCTTTGATGGTAATTATGTCATTGAAAATGAAATATGTTCCATAATTTTGCCTTTTCACTGTTCAGTAATGATTGCTGTTAATGAAAACAGTACTGCAGTTCATAATCACACAATGAGGAAAAGTCATCAGAATTCAAACTTTCCCTGTGTTATGTTGTGGTAATTCATGTGAGGAAAAACTTTGGAACATATTTCAGTTTTGGCATTGCGTAAAATTTATCGAATTTAATGCATTTGTCAAGGTTCCCGTTGAAGACACCAGTGCCACGGCTAAAAACAGCCTATCCCTGACCAGGCAACCCGGCCCGTTGTCTGAGGCCGTCCGAGGGAGCACCACTAACTTTCCCTTCATGCCTGGTGGCCTTGATGATGAATCCTTCCTTGATGATGAAGCAGTGCTGCTGACTGAAAAGCTCCAGGGGGAAGATGACGTAGACTTTGAGAACGACCTACAGACCGCTCCCCCAGACTGGGAGTTTGGAATGGTCTTTGAGAAGAAGGCCAAGGAGGAGGAAGAGGATATGCAGAAGGAAGAGCCAGTGGCAGAGTTCAAGCCCTGTGCAGGTACTGTTGGACTCAGTGACATCTTCGAGGCTGATGATCAGTTTGCTTTCCTGGATAAGGAAACTAGGGAAGACACTACAGCCAGTGATAATGTCATCAAACCAAAGGTGAGTGGAAATGATGTTTAGTAGTCTTACGCTCATTGATAATGAAGAGCATCACACATGTTACAGTTGTTTCACTTGAAGCATACATATAGTCCTCGTAATTGAGACTAAAGAAAAAAAATCATATATATTGAAGTTAAGTAGTCATTCATATGTGTACAACAACATTCTAAGGGTGAATGTGACATGGTTTGGTGAGCACTAGACCCACTGCTCTCTTATTTCCTGCAAGATATGGTCGAAGTGGTGGCGTGGTGGTGGCATGCTTTTGTGTATTATTATTACACTCACAATATAATGGATGTTGCCAATGCATTTGAAATTGTTTGATTCACATTTTTCTTCTCACACCTCAGGTGGTAAAGGAAGAACCAACTATGAAGAAGGATGAGGAATTTGAGCAAATTGTTCCAGAGGTATACTGACCAGTTTATTACTTTTGTTATTATACAATGTATGTGTCTTGGTTTTGATTGGCCATTGTCATTGATTGTTTGTTGTTGTTTTTTTTTCTTGTTCATTGTCATTCATCGGTTTTATAGCCTATACTCCAGTACCTCATAGTTTTCATAGTTGTACTATGGCTTGTGTAAATTGGAAGAAGGAGAAGCCACTTTTCGGAAGAAAAAAGAGAAATGAAATGAAAGAGATTTGTTTAATTTTTAAGCAGTTTACCAAACTTTCTTTTACATAATTGAACCTTTGCATCTGATATTTATACTCCATCCTTGTTTTATTATCAATATTATGTTAGCACTGGGGAATCGAACATATTTTGTTTGTAGAATATTGAAGTATTTAATGTTCTTATGTATTCTCCCCCTACATTTCCTCCACCAAACACCAAGACCAAAGAAAAACAGGAGGCCACAGAGGATCCCAAGAAGAAAAAAGCCTGGGCTATCAAAGTTGATGTGAGCTCACCAGTGGAAGACTTCTACAAGAAAATTCCTGTCATGGCACACAAGGTGAAGGTTTACTTGTTAATACCTTATTGTGAGATACATCCAGCCACAATGGCAACATGACTTGTAAGTCGACTGGTCAATTGTATGTCAAAAGCAATAACTTACCATCCTGCCACATCAGCAAAATGTTACTGAGTTTGTACCTTGTGTAGTGATATTCCTCTAGAATAACTTGTCATTATTACATCATCAATTGTCATTGTACAGTCACAAAGTTTTCCTTTTGATTGCTTACACAATGTGCAGTTTGAATCATCTGTGCGAAAATACCCACATATTGCATCAAGCTATACTTTATAAAAGAAAGGGAAAAAAATCAATTGAAAATACGAATAAATGACAGTCCTGTATTGTCCTGTACCCTTTCCATGCCTTGCATCTGTACTACTTTGAAACCATAAATATCTTCTTCTATTTTTTTCTTCAGTATCCATTTGAGCTGGACATCTTCCAGAAGCAGGCTATTCTAAGGTTGGAAAATCACCAGAGTGTATTTGTTGCTGCACACACATCTGCTGGAAAGACTGTGGTGGCAGAATATGCAATTGCATTATCTATCAAACACTTCACAAGGTTTGTTGCCACTCGCAAAGTTTATCACATTACCAGTTTGCCCTTCCTGAAACTCTGTTTTATCATGGCAGTGTACAATATGATGAACTAAAGAACTTTCTTTCATCCCAAAAATTTCATTAGGATGGAGATTTAAGGCACTACCCACCAGTTAACTTCTCTTATAGGCTACATGGTCACAATCAACCAGTGTCAATAGGGCCAGTGTCCATATGTCCAAATACTTGATGTGATGTATAGTAAATCCCCCTTCCCCCCCCCCAAAAAAAAAAAAAAAAAAAAAAAAAAAAAGCTGCTGTGCTATTAGAAACAGTACATTGGAAGTCACTTGCAAATTTTGCTTGTATCTCCCTCATGATATCGCTTTGATAATAGTTGCTTTCCATCACTTAAGCTGAGACTCAGGAAATTGAAAGTGATATGACTTTGCTTAACAACCTGTTGGTGCAGATAACACTAACCTAGTACAGCAAGGTATGTATCAATGTTGAAATGTTCATTAAGTTATCATATATTATCTCACAGATTGTGCACCTTGTTCCACTATTGTCAATCAATTTAATTGTTTGTATTGCAGGAGTGTGTATACTTCACCAATCAAGGCTCTATCTAATCAGAAGTTCAGAGATTTCAGGACTACATTCGGTGATGAGTCAGTTGGCCTCCTCACAGGAGATGTGCAGATAAGAACAGAAGCTCCCTGCCTCATCATGACAACAGAAATTCTCAGGTAGGGTTTCTCCTTTTCTGAAACCTATTCCATGTTATGCAGGCCTTGAATTTCGCCAGTTTTAGGGACAGGCAATTTTTGGTTTTAGGGGCACTCTCTCTCAAAATTTTTTAAGGGCAGCAAGGAAAAGTTGCAGTAAGCATGGTAATTTTGAGAGAGGCATTGCGGCAAGTAGATAGGGCATTGCGGCAAATTGCCTTTTGCCTCTCGGGTGATTCGAGGCCTGTTATGTATTGTAAACTAAGGAGATTTAATCCAAGAATGATCAATTAATGTACTTTTTACATGTTTAGTAATAGCAACAGACAGGTGATAACAATTCCTCTAAGGATTATCGTGATGTCAGACCGCTATGCTGTCAGCTCTTTCATCAGGCACTCAGTTTCACATGTGTTCCTCACAGCAGATAATGAGTACATCATGCGATGTTAGAAGTGATGTACGGTGAGTAGTGCCACTGAACTCACAGATGAAAATGTTGCATTAATGGCAAAACATGATGAGTCACAGACAATACACACAAGTATATTCTGTTGATATGAATTGCTGAGTCTCTCAATGACAACTTGGACTGAAAGCATGAAGTCAGAAATACACAGGGCTCAGTTGCTCGGCTGCATCCTATCGGGCAAGAGATATGCTACGTTTACATCATGTAGGAATTAGTAGTAATTAGTACATCATGTTCCTGGCAGCCATGGCAACTCTCAACTCTGTTTGCCCAAAATGCAGTGCGCTGTAAGTAGATCGGACATTCTGATGTTTTTCCCCTCCATATTCTAGTCTTAATTGTTCCAGTCCTTGCTCCAGTGAACATGTAGCTATCAGAAGTTGTTCTCATGGCATCTGGTTGGGCTAGACTACACAATATTTTCTGTCGTTTTGTCCACGATGGCCTTGAACACGACTGCCATGGCCATCGGGAACATGGTGTAAACACAGCATAGGGGAAGGTTGGCGTGAGCTCATCCATATCACAACTGTGCATACTTTTGCCAGCTGAAATGAATGAATGAATGAATGAGACTCTGTTGCCCAACAAACAATATGACTTATACTCATATCAGGAATATAAATATTGAATGGATACTTTTTGACACCATCTGTTATGCCCATTCAATTTTATTCATTTGTACCAGGTCCATGCTCTACAATGGCTCAGAGATAATTCGTGATTTGGAGTGGGTCATCTTTGATGAGGTACACTACATCAATGACGCAGAGGTATGTGAAATGGAGTAGATGCTATCCAAATATCCTCAGAATCACTGCAATAGAATCACAAATACTGTAGGGGGTTACCTGTGATTTATTGGTTGATGAATACGTATACTGTATACGCCGAATATTTCGCGAGATTTTATTTTTGTGAATTTCGCAAGTCGGGTGCTATTCGCGAAATTAAAAACACACGAAAATATTGACTCTGATCCCGATGTGGATGTGACATACGCGTGTACATTTCTCCGTTCAGTGCAGGACTCCATAATTATAAATTTAACCACTCACGAAATCGTTGAGAATTCCCGATTCACGAAAATTTAGACTCGCAAAATATATGGCATATGCAGTATAATGTTGATACTGCCAGCAGTCATGTTGTAGATGCAGATGAATTTCCTGACTGGTACCAAGTGCTCAGAAAGTGTTGAAAACTGTCTCATTGCAGCGAGGAGTGGTATGGGAAGAGGTTCTCATAATGCTTCCGGACCATGTCAACATCATCCTCCTCAGTGCCACAGTGCCAAACACCATGGAGTTTGCAGACTGGGTTGGGTGAGCAGTCACATTGCAGTGCCAACAGTATCTCATAATGGGACAACAGTACAAGATGTATGTATTAATGTAGGGATTTGTTCAGGGTGTCTGTTTCAGGTTAGTTAGGTTTCCATATTTTAGTTTCTTTCGTAATTCTGCTTCTTATGTTTAACAGTATATCAATCATAGGATTTATTGTATTAATTGTGGGGGGAATGCATTTTACAAGCACTGCTTTTTAGCATTCCTCCCCATTCCAGCACTCCTGTATGCTTACGATATTTTCTAAACTTATATCTTATTATGCGTTAAGAGGTAATTTGTGTATTCAATTTCTGTAAAATATGTCTATGTTTTTGTCGGAAATGGAAAAAATGAATGAATAAATTTATGAATGAATGAATGAGTGAATGAATGAATGAATGAATGAATGAATAGTATAATATAGTCGATGTCACAACATTTGCTCTTGCGACAAAAGCTGTGGTCTTATTTTCTCCAAGAACTTAGGGTTAGGGTTTGGATTGTGATAGGGATATAGGCTTAGTTAAATGTGAGGATTAGGATTTGGGTTAGGGTTGTTTTGTGGTTTTGTGTGTGTGTTCTTGTTTGTATTATTCATTGCAAAGTTAGGATTCCTTGTGTCCTTAAAATAATGCTGTAGTTTTAATACTCTTATATAGTTCAGATGTAGACTGGTCAGGGTAATGGTATTTCAAACTCTTTGAATTTCCTATTATGTCATTACATATCGCTAATCTTATACCTAACTATGAGAAATGTGTGTTTGTTTTTTTATAGGTTTAACAGTACTTTGTCTCATGACAAAATAGTGTAAACACAGGTGGAGATGATATGCTTCATTGATAATATACCTGTGTGAGGAGTAAATGTATTGCATGTTCATCACAGATATACATGGTCTTGATATTTCTGCATAATGATTGAATGATCTTGTTTATAGGAGGATCAAGCGAAAAAGTATCTATGTGATCAGCACACTGAAGAGACCAGTTCCCCTGGAGCATTTCCTCTTCACTGGGAACAGTACTAAGACCAGTGATGAGCTCTTCCTCCTGGTAGACGCTGCTTCCTCTTTCCTCCAGCCAGGGTAGGATGCTAGTCACAGTGTTAACCCATTTGGGATGAGCTGATTTTTGCTATTACACACATTTGCCATAGCCACCTGCCTGAATAAAATTAGGACTAGTGTTGAAAGGATTAAGTGTGAATGTTATCTATAACTCCCTTGAGTGATGTAGTAAATATGAATTATACATTATTTTAACCATGCTTCAGATAACCAGAGCTTAACTTTGTAGACTGATAGAATAAGTGTAGGATATTTCACCATCGTGATATATACCCACTTTCCTCATCTTCACAAGACAAGAAGTGAAGATGTATTTACTGTTCCAGAGAGTGCTGAAAATGAAAAGATAATGGTTTTGAATAAAACTAAACCTAACCTAACTGATTACACTTTCCCCATGTTACAACAGCAGACCTTCCACAATTCTCTTCTATGTGCAATTTACCCAGCAGACTGTGGGTAATAGATTTGAGTGTAACTGGAACGGCTTTTCCCACTTGTGAAAATTCATCAGTTGAATAGCTCATCTTAATTGCACAGGGAATGCAAGAAGATTTTGATTGGTAATATTACATCTCTCCCCACTAAACTCTTTCTCAGTGCTAGTGTCTGTGTTTAGTCTCTCTGTAGGTGTAATGTAGCGTATTCTTTTAATAGTGTCAATGCTACCATATGTTATTATGTAAAAGAAGAACTAATGACGGTGATTGGGAAAAATACAACGAAAATACAGTTATGAGATTAAAGAACTATCAAAAAACAAAACAGCAAGTTTAATGTGATTACTAGGTATGTGTTAGAGAAGTATCGTACCATAGTTTCTTTTATTTTACTTTTCTTATTCTGTCATAGATATTTTCTTATGACGAAAAAAAAAACATTCTTCTTCAGTCAAGTCTTTGCCAGTAATTATCATTTTATTTTCCATGGAAAATACTTTTTTGACTAGGTACTGAGACATATTACAGCAAATTTCATTTGCCATGCCTTTTGAAGGAGTTCAGTCAAGTTGCTCATGTAACATGTTAGAAAATGGCTTCTTTCTGAAACTTTTTCTTCATATTATCTAGAGAGCTCAAGCAATTAACTCAAACTTTCAATGTTTAGAATGGATTGCCTGATTTTCCTTAAACTTTCTGAGTGTTTGTCTAGTTTTTTCTGCATTTGCATAATCCTCACATATTACATTATACACAGAACACCTAATGCAAGTTGTATGTATGTATGTAGACATGTTGTAAATGAGTTGGTAATATAATATAACTTATTTGTAGGTACAAGAAAGCAGTGCAGGCAAAGAAGGACAGAGAAAAGAAGAGCAGTGCAGCTTTTGGTGCCAAGGGGTCAAGACAAGGTCACTCTAAAGGGGTAAGTTTTCACGTATCCAGCATATTTTGATAAGAGAGAGAGATATGAAACAAATGGTATGACACGGCACTATTAAGCAAAGATTAATCATATATTTCTTTGGTGTGCTATTGTGTTCGTTTTGTTTGAAGATTAGAGATGTGACATATTCTTTTCAAGCACTCTGATAATTCTGTTGGTATTCTTGATATCAAACAGATAATATCAATGTTACCACTTCAACTATTAGTACTGATATTTGATTGAAATTGGACAGTTTACAAAAGATTCAAGGTTATACTATATTATCATCTATATAGGACATTTTAATGTCACATTAAAAACACGTATTGTTGTCCGCTCAATTTTTACCGTTCAATATCAGAGCATATTGAACGAAATGCATAGGCCAACGTATTAATTCCACATAGGCTACCGTTGTTACTGGCCGTTCAAGATCACACTGTATTCTGTCTCGTCTGTTGCATGAGCGCTTGCTTAGTGCACAAATACTTGCTACTAGTGCACGTCATTTTGTTACTTCACAAGCGCGCAAATACAGTGTAATCTTGCTAGTTGCTTTCTTTGCTTCATACACAGTTTTAGGGGCTTCCCCTTCTCAGTGCTGGGATGTGACTGCCGAGTTAACTTCAAAGACGAGTAGAAGCCCAGTATTTTTGTGCAGTTTATGCTTGATCTACTTGATTGTAGATGAAATTAATTATATTGGATGGCATTAATTCATGGGATACCAGGGAATATTGCACTCGTTAGGGCCAATATTGCACTCATCTTCGATTCGTGCAATATTGGCCCTAACTCATGCAATATTCCCTGGTATCCCATTCATAGCCATCCAATATAGTATATATATTTCCTTCTTCCTTCCTCTTCAGGATAAGAATGTCTACATGTCTGTGGTGGAGATGCTGAGAAAGAAGGAGCAGCTTCCTGTTGTCTGCTTCACGTTCTCCAAGAAGCGCTGCAATGAGAACGCCGCCCAGCTGTCTAGCCTAGACCTGACCACGGGCAAGGAGAAGAGTGAGATCACCGTCTTCATCAAGAAGTCTGTAGACAAACTAAAAGGGTCGGACAAGAAGCTCCCACAGGTACAGGTTGTATACACATTTATCCTCTAGTAATTTCGAATCCTGTGATCTAATTGATCAATCATCCACTAAATATTTCTCATATTTCATGAATGAGGTCATTGCCCCGCTGTATTTTGTGTTTTGCATTGTGCACGTATGATTGATCTTGTGCAGACCACGAACATGGCTTACAGCCTGTGATGTCAACATCACCTGTGGAGAGAAATTAATGAGAAGAAAGTTGCCACAACCCCCAAAATATGATAAAAAGCAAATGCAGTGGCAGCTCGGTCTCCAGGTTGAGATCTACACAGAAAAAGATCAAATCATTTCCACCTGCTTGTTCTCACGAAATACAGAAGACATCTATGGTCTGGTACCACACAGGGGGTAACTGCCATGGTAGTAGTGTTAGGAGATGTAGAGAGCACTGAAGCTCATTCACTCTGCATGTGTTTGCAGGATTAACTATACAGTTTACTGATTTTTCAGACAAGTGTAATTTTCCTTGGTACATCATATTCTTGAAACAACTGGTGTATTGCTATATGGCATAATGTATTTCAATCGTAGATGAAATGCCATTGTAGAGGTGCAATGGCCTCTCTGTGAAGCAGTCTGTTCATGTTCGACACTCTCCAAATGAAAATTAATAAAGCATTCTCTAGACTGAGAAATGAAGGTGTAGGAGCCTTTTCTACATTTACGTCACACTTATGTACAGTGTATGTTCTCATCATGAAGTTGATCCCAAACTGATTTTTTTTTTCTGAACTACAGTGAATTATAGAATGCAGATGTTTCAATTGCATTTGGAACCAATTTAATGAAGCAAGTGTAATTTCAGTTTCATGTTGTATTTCAGTGTATATTTTGAATCCGCCATGATGATTCTTCATATCTCTGTATCTACTCCATGATGTACTGTATACGCCGAATATTTCGCGAGGTTTTTATTTTCACGAATTTCGCGAGTCAGGTGCTATTCGCGAAATTAAAGACACACGAAAATATTGACTCTGATCCTGATGCGGATGTGACGTACGCGTGTACATTTCTCCGTTCAGTTCAAGACTCCACGATCGCGAATTTAACCACTCGCAAAATCGTCGGGAATTCCCGATTCGCGAAAATTTAGACTCGCAAAATATATGGCGTATACAGTATGCTGTCTTCTTGGATGTGACATTTTTTGCTTGCATTCACTGTAAAAAGTCATTGTGAGTCCAACAACATTGTGTCTTGACTTCATGAAGAGAGAGAATATTGGAAGACAATGGGGCATAGCTTTGATCACAAGGCCGTATGTAATCTTCATTGTCTGACAGGTGTTGCATCTCACAGAGCTCTTGAAACATGGACTGGCCGTTCACCACAGTGGCATTCTACCCATCCTCAAAGAAGTGGTAGAAATGCTGTTCCAGAGAGGTCTTGTGAAGGTCAGTGAAAAGAGGATCAACGACACTTTTTCATGCAGTCAAGAAATTATAGTTTAACTCTTTTTGTGATAGTAATATCAGCATGTTTTGTGAGTAAGAGTAATATGCAAGTCATGTTGAGTCCCTTTAAAGATGTGAGAATAGATTGAACTGAAGGTATATAAATGGTATGCTCGTGAAAGTGTCCGCCATTTATACAGATATGTGCATTGACAGGGTAAATGTACACCATGTGTATAAAGAGCCTTCTCTGCTCGTTGTCTATGTGATGCAGCTCCTCTTTGCCACGGAGACCTTTGCTATGGGAGTCAACATGCCAGCACGTACCGTCCTCTTTGATTCCATCAAGAAGCATGATGGCACCAGCCTGCGCCACCTCCTCCCAGGGGAGTACATCCAAATGGCTGGCAGGGCGGGGCGCAGGGGACTGGACAGCACTGGGATGGTCATCCTACTCTGCAAGGGGGATGTTCCCGAGATGTCCGATCTACACTACATGATGAAGGTAGGTCTCCAGATCTCCTTCCTTGGTCATTCTCATCGCCAAAGACTCAAAACAGAGACTCCAACCCCGAGCATCTCTTCACCCATTGAAGACTAGCCCCGAGTATACTTGGGCAGGTGTCTTTGGGAAATATGCATGAGAGGAAAGTCAGCTCATTCTCAATGGGTTAAACAAGAGATTCTCCCGCCTGGACCCCCTATCAAGCTGGAGATTGCATGAACATGAGAACAATATTATGTGTGCATGTATACATCATGAGTTCAAAGTGCAATGTGCCTTGCAACCAGGGTCCAGAGACCTTAAGTGAGCCGTGGAGGCTCTAGGGTTATACATGTAGATGCTCTCTGGTGCAGCTGTCTTAGCCTTATTTTCTATCAAGTATGACAAAACTGAAGTTGAGCAGGAGAAAGCAAAATTTTAGGGGATACACATACAGCTAGAGCGGGAGAAATTCAAACTCGTGTGGGAGAGTGGGAGATTTTGAGAAAATGACCCCAAAGTGTGAGATCTCCTGCTCAAGTTACTGCATTTTCCCTTCAGCAGACTTCAACTGTTAATATTATTTGAAATGTAAGGTTATTGAACCGGAACATAAACCAGTATTCTTGAGTATGTTTTGTTGTATTGATGGGCTTATTTGATATAAGCTGTGTGCATTTGAATCAGAAAATGCATTTTACTACCACTGTATGCATCAGCTTGAGGATGTTTGTTTTGTGCCTGTGATAGGGTCGTCCCACCAAGCTGGAGTCCCAGTTCCGCCTGACCTATGGAATGATCCTGAACCTGCTGCGAGTGGAGGAGCTGAGGGTAGAGGATATGATGAGGAGGAGCTTCTCTGAGTTTGCTACCAGGAAGGACACAGCCAGGTACCGCCAGCAGTGCAGAGATCTCAGCCAGCAGGCAAAGCAGGTCTGCAGCCGTTTGACCCCCTTTCTGTAGCTTTTCACATGGTCTCATCATCTTTTGTCATTATCTTTTGTAGATTGCTGCTTCTTTCATTTGCTGAAATAAAAGAGAGGAGTGAATGTGATCCTACTTGAACTGAGGTGGAATTACTCATAAACAAGTCTCTCCCATTTATTAGTACTCATCCCCTTTTTCCTATCAAATACCTGGGAAATATAAAGAGGAAAATTGAAGGTAAACCATTGAATCTATAATGTATAACACCCAATTCATGTGCTTGTAGTATAAGAACAATTTTTGAGTTGTCGATGCACTGTGCAAGAATATTGCACAAGGCGCGAGATAAGCCTAGTCAAAAAGTTAAAAAGTTGAACTTGAAAGCACAATGAAGTTACAAAACATTCCTTTCAGAAATTCAGCTTTATTGATGGAAGTCACTGGTCCATTGAAATAAAAGTGCTGGTATATATTCTTGCCAATTTTGGTGGTTAAAGAAGATGAGGATTGAATGTTCATGTTGAACTGAATCAGTTCTTGGGATAGTGTCAATTGACCTTCGCCTTTGACATCAGCAACACCTTCAATCTGGTTTTGGATTTGCTGTAGATCTGGCACAGACAAAAGGATCATTTTATGTGACACAACATCCCCTGGACATGGTCCTGGCCCTGCATTCTTGATTTTGTTCTCACACTCTGTTGAGCCTTTTGCTATATTGACACTCATTTCTGTTCTTCCTGAGTGCAGTGGTCCTTGCATAATGCTTTAGTGAAGACTCAGCCTTATGTCCAGTGACGGTCATGATATCCCTGCTCTCAAAACCAGCATCGTTCAGAGAAGTTACGGTTGTTGCTCTCAAGCTATGGCTAGTTTACCTGGTGATACACCCAGCCCCTTCTGTGATTTTGTTCATCTTAGTTCCGATTGTATTGATTCCAAGAGGAACGTTGTCATACCACGGACCCACTTCTGCTGGCTTAGATTTTGGCCTGTGCCAAAATGCGGAACCGGATGGGTTGAATGATTCTTTGTACTTGATCAGAATATTGACTGGGCATCTAGAACTTTTGATTTCATACATCTGATCTCCAAACTCTTTGTTTTCACCCTCTCTCCTCGATTTTATGAAAGCATTGTGATGCTCAAAATAGCGATTGCCTAGTTCATCTGTGTTCAGATGTAATTATCAGGCTTCATTTCTCTGAGGGACTCTCTTTCTTTTTGTCTAAAGTAGACTATGACTTCGATAAAAACTTTGTTCTGTAGCCCCAAGTGGTGTATCAATATCCAATTGTCCACTTTCATCTATTTTTTCATGTCTTCCCTGCTGACAGGATTCTTTTTCACAGCCCTTCACTTTTGCTTCAGTTTTTTTTCTTCATGGCTATGAAACACTGTTGGCTTTCAGGAATATTTTCACAACTGGTAGTGTCCATACCTCTTGACATAAAATGATTCTGTACTTGATACCTTGCATGCTCTTCTTTGTAAACGTACCGTCATCCTTCCTGAGGCCAACATGAAACCTGCACAACAATTTGTCCAACTCCTTGACTGTCAAACTGTTCATGTCATCAATTGATTTGTATCCAGCCAATGTGGCAAATCCCTAAAGTTTTTAAAGTGAAAATTTTATGAGCGTTTTCGTTTTCGAAGCATTGCTATCCGGAAAAATTTGTCATTTAGCAGTACAAAGTTGGTTGCCATTTTGCAAAAGTTAGGATGCTATACGTACACACATGTACATTAGCATGCAGCACAGCGCAGCTAGCTGCTGCAGCTAACAAGTAACACACATAATGTAGGCTGGCTGTGCACACACATGTCTAGACTACCCAGCCACCTGTGAATGGACAGGCTAGCACTTGCTAGCACTGGCAAGAAGAGTCGTCACTTGTCGTCACTGCCGTCTCTGCCGTCACTGCCAGTCGTCACTGCTGTCTCTTTCAAGCAGTTTTGTTCGGTATTTTATATGAAATGTCATGTGACATGTGATTGGCCAAACACAATTCAGTATTATTTTTAGGTGGCGTATGATTTTTGATATTCATGGGCATTATAGGCCAAGTAAATTGATTAATATTTTGCAATTCTAGAGGCATATTGGAAGAGAAAAAAATCTTCGTTTTCACCAAAATGCATGCATGCAAATTTTACCATGTAGACTGTACCTGTATCCTCCCTAGGCGCGGGATGTTGACTGCTATATGTGCACAGACTTGGAGGAGTACTACAGGACATGCAAGCTCCTCCATGAACTGAGGCAAGAAACCCAGGTATGTTTCCAGTTGTTTCTTAGTTACAAATAACCTACATGTACTGTTGTGTGGCACTAGGGTCACGAGGGATCAATGCTGTGATGCATTTACATGTACAAGAATACTCTGTCACACTGATAGGTCAGTTTTTACATTAAGTACCTGGTAATATTGCTGCAATTTCACACATAAAAGTGGTCATACATTGACAGTGATCCAATCAATTAAGAGAGCAATGGATGATGATGATGATGATGATGAAACGGCATTTATATAGCGCCATTTATCTGTAGAAACATTCAAAGGCGCCCAGCTCCCACAAAATGTCACACATGAGAACAACCATTTCCACTTGTGCCTTTTATGCAGGGCTGCACACTGGCGCCAGTCCGACGGTCAAAGACCGGTAAAAGTCACTGCTGGACCGGTAACTTTTCAGGAAATCCACAAGTTACCGGTCTGACATGACCAGTTAAAAAAAAAAGCATTGGCGGGGTCAGTAGAAAGAAAAAGAGCAGCCCCAATCAGGGAGAAACAGAATGCAAGATATCGCACTGTTCAACAAGTTTTATGCAAGTTTTCGTTTATGTCTACCGGTGCAATTTGTACAGTAAACATACAGTTTTGAGCACTAGCATTCGACCAGTTATTCGCGCTCGCTTGCGCATTGACGCTGCTCACGCACTGCCATGCCATGCAATACATGCAAAGCATGTACAGTGTAACTGCTTTTCGTTTGCTTGCGATCGGTGGTCATGCCAGACAAGAAGCATTGGTAGAAGCGCACGCATTTCTGGGTCATTTTACTCACGATCCGATCCCGGCTTCGCAGCAGCGTGGCAGTTGACATGTTAGAACTAATTTACTTGTGTCGATTTTTAGAAAAGTAAAAACATATTTGATATTCAGCGATACAGTAAATGGATCTGATTGCGTTCAGTTTCATTTTACACAGTCATTTCACAAATGAATGTTTTCATCCGTTCAGAATGATCTCATAATGAAGATAGGCGCAAAAAGGATCACGAAATCGGCCCTTCCGTGTACTTTTTAAGAACGCATGCACAAAATATGATAATACTAGGGAGGAAAAAAAATCATGAAATCATCGCAGTCCCGCTTACATATTTGAGGTACAAATCGTCCCAAAAAGGATCATGAATTCGGCCGGCCGCGTCATGCACCTTTCAAAAGCTCATGTACGAAATGCGAAGAGATTATAGAGGAGAAAAAAAAATAAAGGACACATTTGGTGCGTGCATCATAAAAGATTACAGCCGAATAACAATTCATGAAATCAACGCAATCCCGTTGAAATTTGAGGAAATAATAGGCGCAAAAAGGATCTTGAATTCAGTCCTGCATGCCGTGTTGGTTATCAAAAACGCATGCACAAATGCGACGAGATTATCGGGAGAAGAATAAAAAACACATTTTTACCCTTCTGGTGCATGCATTACAAAAGATTACATCCGAAGTAATTCATGAAATCGGCACAATCCCGCTGATATTTGAGGTAGAAATAGGCGCAAAAAGGATATACCTTTTAAGAACGCATGTACGAAATGGGAAAAGATTAGCGGGAGAAAAAATAAAGGACACATTTTCACCCCTTTTGGTGCATGCATCATATAGATTAAAGCCGAGTAGTAATTCATGAAAATTTCGCAATCCCGTTGAAATTTGTGTAAACAATAATAGGCGCAAAGAAAGAATCTCGAATTCTGCCCTGCATGCAGTGTATAATTTTGAAAATGCATGCACAAATGCGAAGAGATTATCGGGAGAAAAATAAAGAACGCATTTTCAACCCTTCTGGTGCATGTATCACAAAAGATTACAGCCGAAATAATTAATGAAATATCGCAATCCCGCTGATATTTGATGTAGAAATAGGCGCTAAAAGGATCGTGAATTCGGCCGTGTCGTATACGCATGTACGAAATGCGAAGAGATTATAGGGGAAAAAATGCAGGACACATTTTCAACACCTTTTGGCCCGTGCATCATAAAGATTACAGCCGAATAATAATTCATAAAATAATCGCAATCCCGTTGAAGTTTGAGGAAACAATAGGCGCAAAAAGAATCATGATTTTTGGCCTTGTCGTATATCTTTTAAGAATGCACTTACGAAATGCGAAGAGTTTATCGGGGAAAAAATAAAGAACACATTTCCAACCCCTTGATATTTGATGTAGAAATAGGCGCTAAAAGGATTGTGAATTCGGCCGTGTCGTATACGCATGTACGAAATGCGAAGAGATTATAGGGGAAAAAATGCAGGACACATTTTCAACACCTTTTGGCGCGTGTATCATAAAAGATTACAGCCGAAGTAATTCATGAAATCATCGCAATCCCACTGATATTTGAGGTAGAAATAGGCGCAAAAAGGATCGTGAATTCGGCCGTGTCGTATACCTTTCAAGAACGCATGTACGGAATGTGAAGAGATTATGGGGAGAAAAATAAAGAACGCATTTTCAACTATTCTAACTGGTGCGTGCATCACAAAAGATTACATCCGAAGTAATTCATGAAATCGCCACAATTCCCCTGATATTTGATGTAGAAATAGGTGCTAAAAGGATCATGAATTCGGCCGTGTCGATACGCATGTACGAAATGCGAAGAGATTATTGGGAGAAAAATACAGGACACATTTTCAACCCCTTTTGGCCCTTGTATCGTAAAGATTACAGCCGAATAATAATTCATAAAATCATCGCAATCACATTGAAGTTTGAGGAATCATTAGGCGCAATAAGAATCATGATTTTTGGCCGTGTCGTATATCTTTTAAGAACGCATTTATGAAATGCAAAGAGATTATGGGGAGAAAAACAAAGAACGCATTTTCAACCATTCTAGCCGGTGCGTGCATCACAAAAGATTACATCCGAAGTAATTTATGAAATCGTCACAATCCCGCTGATATTTGAGGTAGAAATAGGCACAAAAAAGTATCATGAATTCGGCCGTGTGGTACATCTTTTAAGAACGCACTTACGAAATTCGAAGAGTTTATGGGGAAAAAAAATAAAGGACACATTTTCAACCCGTTTTGGCGCGTGCATCATAAAATATTACAGCCGAAGTAATTTATGAAATCGTCACAATCCCGCTAATATTTGAGGTGGAAATGGGCGCAAAAAGGATTGCGAATTCGGCTGTACATGTCGTGTACCTTTTAAGAATGCATGCACAAATGCGAAGAGATTATCGGGAGAAAAATAAAGAACCCCTTGTATCGCGTGCATCAGAAAATATCACAGCTAAAATAATTCATTAAATCATCGCAATCCAACTGACCACCAAGAGCATGTTACGCAGCAAGTTCGTGCGCCGATGTTTAGTAAAAGTCACAAACGCATTTGATACAATCTGATTTTGTTCATTATCATTTTACACTAATTCACAAACAAACATTCTAATTTTTTCCTATCTTTATTTTTAAATTTCTTGTGCAATAAATAATGCAAGTTTAAAAAAAATACTAATCTGTAAAATGTACATGGGGGGGGGTACGTCCATAAAAAACAAGAAAATAAGTTTGCAAGTCATTTTATGTTTTTTATGTTGTCGTTGTTCACCGGTAAATTTTCTGTTCGGACCTGTAAAAAATGGTAAAAAGGGGCATTTACCGGTCTGACAAAGACAGGTTGGACCGGCAGAAAAAATGGGTTAGTGTGCAGCCCTGGGGGATGAGTCTCCTTCTTCTAAAGTTACATTCAAAATACATTCCACGGTTTAATTCTGATTGGTCAGAGATTCTTTTATTGAGGGATCAAGGTCATTGACTTGCTGTGGTCGTAAAAGAGCGGGGGTGATGTCATTTACGGTAAACTTTGATCAGGGCGGAGGGGGTTAGGATGAGGTTCTGGGTAGAGAGTTGTGTATACTGATGATGCCTTGACCATCTCTGGAGAGGTAGACATACTGTGGCTTGAGAATGAGGGGCTTGATATGGGGTTTTCTGAACAGGAAAATGTCTGTCTTTTCATCTGCAAATGGATATTATACCGTCTTTTGACTTGTGCCACATGTTAGTCTAGATATAAATCAGTGAGCTTTAATAATTTCATTGTCTTTGACCTTACCCATGGAACATTCCTGTGAACTGTCTTTTCACCGTTTTCAGTTAACATATCATGTTGTGATACATGTACAGTTTGTTTTTGTCATCTCTTATCTAATCGTAGAGGATAGTGTTGTCTCACCCTGCTGGAGTAAAGGCCCTTTGCCCAGGTCGAATCCTGATAGTCAAAAGCAAGAGCCATGATAACGTCCTGGGTGCTGTGCTCAGTACCTCTGGGGCGTCGAAAGAGAGAAAAGTGACGACGCTGATTTTGTGCAATCCCTCGGACAGTGCAAAGCCAGAGGCAAATCAGAAAACTGCATCTGGCAGTGGAAGTAGCAAGGGAGATGCAGAGCTTCATGTACCACCACTTTTGAAGGAGGCCCTCTGGAGGCCGGAGGGCCAGTGCAGTCATGTTGTGGAGGACCTTGTGGCAGACAATATAACAGGAGTTACCACACAGACCATCAAGCTTGATAACAACAAGATCATTGAAAATTTCAAGAAGAGACAGATACCAAGATTTAGGTGGGTGTCACTGTTCATTTTTTTGTGTGTTTTAAGTATATGTTTGCAAAAAGATTTCACTGTTATTTCTAAGCTCAGCAAGATATTGAAGCAGATGGGGGAAGGTAGATTGTGTGTGTGACAAAATTTTGAATGATTTTGTGATTTTAATGGATTTCATGAGGATAATATCTATGCTTCAAATGCACAGAAAAAAAAAGTTAATTGTAACACAAATGATACAACAATGATAAAAGAAAAACTCAGCAACAGTCATAATAATTCCATGGTAGATTTTGGTATAGATTTAAATCCATTAGTTCAGCATGAAGTACAGAGTGTTCTTTATAGTTTTTACGAAGCACTTGTGTTCTATCCATTTTTATGCCTCCGCCGCGAAGTGTTGCCGGAGGCATTATGTTTTCGGGTTGTCTGTCCGTCCGCCCTTCCGTCCGTAATCAATTTTGTGGACAGTTTATCTAAAAAAACGTTCGAGGTATCCTAATGAAACTTGGCATGTATATGTATGAGTGGGCGAAGTTGTGCCTATCAACTTTTGGGCGCACATGCTCAAGGTCAAAGGTCAAGGTCAAATGCTCAAAATTTCACTATGTCCCCTATATCTATGCAATGCATGGAGGTATTTTCTTGAAACTTGGTGTATGCATGAACTACCAAATTAAAATCCCCAGAGAGAGTTTTGGGTCATGAGGTCAAAGGTCAAGTGAAAATGCTAAAATTTCACTTTTTTCTCCATATCTCACAAATATTTGAAGGTATCTTCATGGAACTTAGTATATATGCATGTACTGACTGGCAGTGATCATGTAGGGAATTTAGGGGTCATTGGTCAAAGGTCAGGGGGTCAAAGGCCAAGGTCAACTCATCAAAATGTCTTATTTCCCTCTTATCTTATGCAATGCCTGCAGGATTTTTTCTTGAAACTTAGTGTATGCATGTATTACCCAATACAGATTCTCTTGGAAGTTTCTTGCCAAAAGGTCAAAAGGTCAAGTGAAAGTGCTAAATTTCACTTCTTCTTTAAACTTATAAAAGGATCAAAAGTTGGGTACAGATCCTCAAATCCCCAAATACCTGCACTCTGTAGACAGTATAGCCATTCATCCAGATAAACCTAGTTCAAGAAAAGTGAACATTCAATGCATTTGTGACAAACCTGTCATTTTAATATTTTGCCAGTTATGTGAAACTGTCATCACACATTGTCATGACATTGTGCTACAGACCTATTCGGAGAACCATGCATTATGGCGGAGGCATACCAGTCGCCATAGCGACATTTCTAGTTTTCTTTAAACCACAAGTAAATTCATCAAGGTGTAAAGTGACAAATTTACAAGAAGACAAAGAAAGAAGATCATGGACAAGTCACCTTAATTTTCGTCTTCAGCAATGATCCTCCGAGTCAGTCAGCTACCCTAGCAACCCAGGAGCTGCTGAGACTGACTGAAGCCAACCCTGACGGTATCCCTACTCTTGATCTCAATATCCGGGACCTGGAACTGGTCGACAAGTTTACAGAGAGAAACCATGTGGAGAAGACCTTGGACACATTCAAGTGTATCCGCTGTTTCAACTTCCAGCAGCATGTAAGTCCATTGCTCAACAGGTTTATGTAGAGTATCAAGTAAGAAATCACAATACAACCCCAGAAATCTAGAAATCTTCACATGATCAAAACATTCGCAATATTATGATTTTAAGATGGCCATCCAGTGAAGAAACAAAAAAAAAACAAACAAAGAGGAAGGGGCCTGAGCAATCATTTATTAAGGAAATAAAGCTGATCCTGCCTTTCTATATTAAACTTAACATTGACAATCCTAATTTTTATAACAACTCTGTCATATGTAGTGCCATTTAGAGGTCACACAGACTGGTGTAGTGTTTAGCAGTTTGTTATTAAACCAATGAGCATTTCAAGATCCCAAGCTAGTTTTTGTGTCAATATCATACGTGATCAGCATATGTGCTATTTGACAAGGATGCATTGAATATCATTCAGCTGCTATTGCGTTGTGATAAATTTGCTGGAGAGGAAATGTGATATCCTGTTCAGACTTTGATCATGTCATGTAAAGCCTTGGAATGGTTGAATATTCAGCAAACTTAGCTCAAGTCCATCATAGCTTTTGACAAGTGAAACACAGCTTGTCTGTGTCAGTTTGACATGATAGTAAGGAATAATAAAAGTTATGTCAGAAAGTGTGTGTAGACTTGTGTGTTTTTATGGGAATTTGCTTGTATGGGAGGCTTTGGGAACTGTATGTTTGGCACTGTAATATAAAGAAAACAATTGCACTCCTAGGAGATCTCAAATGTAAAACTCACTGACAGATTGAGCTACTGGTATGTGACTTGTCTGTCTAAGAAAGAGAATCAACGAGCACGGTGGAGAGGTCATTCTCTGAAGGAATTTCAGTTAATTTTTTTTTTTTTGTCTGAGTGTGTGTCTATGTGTGTGTGTTTGTTAGTGCTTGTGTTTGCATGCAATGGATTAGCAATCTTAAACAGCAATGTTGTTGAAAATGTGTAACACATACAATACGCTAATATTCATAATTTCTGTTCTGTCTCTACTAGTACGCCCAAACATGCCACAAGATGAAGATTATGGAGGACTTGGCCCATTACAAGTTCCTTCTTTCAGACAGAAGCCTACAACTCTTGCCTGAATACCATCAGAGAATAAAGGTATGTCCTTTGCAGTGTAGGGTTTGTAAAAATCAAGTCATATTCACAGTCTGCAGTGGAAAGTGTGAAGTGGAGATAGAAGTAAGCTGATTGTCATGCAGAATGTTGACCTATCACAGAATCGTGACAACCATTAGTATTCATGTTGCAGCCTTTATAAATGTGACTAAGTTAAGTCATCACAGCAGGAATATAAAGGGATGATATGTGAGGTTGAAAGAACATTCATTGCAAAGCAGAAGACAGGAGATGCCTATTGGAAGATTGATTCTCGCTGCCATGTACAGATGTAATTGAAGTGCTCGCAAGATGGGGCTGCCTTGTTTTGGGGGGTTGAAGCACTTCATGTGAGAGTTAACCATGTGTTATCATTAACCCTTTGTGTGAAAATCAGTTGAGACACCAAGAAAGAGCAAGATAATCATATATTTCTTTAATTTAGAAATCAATTGTTTTTAAGTTTGAGACCATGTTTTATGTATGTTGTAAATATCACTTCCTGCAACAATCTGGAGGTACCAATAGACGGAGCAAAGTAGAAGTTTTTTTATCAAGAAAAAGTAACTTCAACATACATCTTTGCAAATATTCAGTGCACTAACTGGCAAAGTCTGGTCTTCAGGACTTTATAGTTTTGTGTTCATTCTTTGTCCTGTATTAACCATGGATTACAAGGTACTTTCACTGAATTATGTCAACTTGATAATACAACATGTTTTTTTTTTCCTCCAACAGGTTTTACAAAAACTTGGCCACATTGACATGAGCAAGATAATCCAGCTGAAGGGTCGAGTAGCATGTGCAGTCAGTAACCACGAACTCCTCATCACCGAGCTTGTCTTCCAAAACGTTCTCTCTGCCTACGAGCCGGGAGAGATTGCTGCCCTCCTCTCCTGTATGGTCTTTCAGGAGAAGAGATGCAGCGAACCGGAGCTGACCAAGAAACTGGAAGAGGCAAGTGAGACCTTGGGCAATGACGGAGATGAAGGAAATGTTGCTGCTATACCCTATTGTTCTTATTATTTCCAGATTCAAGTACCTCTGATTGTAATCAGTTCACAAACAAATTAAAGAAAATGAACGAAGTAAATGCAATTCCATTGGGATATGGACTCAAGGCCTCCAGATTACCAGACTAGTGCTCTTACGTGTATACTGACTAAATTTAGCATAGAATAACTTGCATGTGTTGCATGAATGGATGGCTGGTAGATAGGGGCAGGGAGGGAAAAATAAGAGGAAACTAAGAATACTTCATAATTTGCTGTGATACTCTGACAATTATTATCAAAATGGGGGGTCAATAAAACAGTTTCTCTGAATGTTATACAGGGATATGTAATCACCTTCTTACTTCCACATAACATTTAACCTGATTTGTGAGTCTGACTCCTTTCTGGTCTGTCATTGCTCTCTTCTGATGGCTATTAGGGGGTCAAGCAGATACAGACTGTAGCAATGACCATTGGTGAACTTCAGTACCAATGCGGGGTGAAGATACCAGCTGAAGACTTTGTTGAACAGTACCGCTTCGGCCTCACTCAGGTGGTCTTTGAGTGGGCAAAGGGTATGGTAAGTGGCCACTTGATTGTTGTAACTTTTGACCTTCTTGCACAAAACATTCTACTCCATATACAAAGATTTATATTGTTGCAAGAAACTGATGTGTGCTCATAACATGGGCAATTCATATGCAGGAGTTTGTATTCATCATAAATGTATATTCATCATGTCTGTGACCCATTTTTTTTTTTTTTTTTAATCAAATTGCTTCAAAGCTGGGAATAGTCCTGGAGGCAATCTCCATTAGTATTTCTATATTGGTGTAATAGGGAAAGATAGATTTCAAAAGTCACCTTGTCTTGAGTGAATCATCAAGGTGAGTTTAACCCGTTGAATACGAGTCCTGAGTATACTTGGACAAGTGTCTATGGGAAATGCATGTTATAGCAAAATTATCCCGTCCTTAACAGGTTAAGCTAGTCTTGTGGACTTCTTTGTCTTGAATAAGAAGCCCAGATGAGATTAGAGAAAATCATATTCTGATTGTCTCATCCTAAAGAATGTGCCATAGCAAGTTTGGACAAGTCACCTTGGTGATTTTCTAGAAGTCACCTTCTCACTTTGTTGTATTTCTTTTTCTGCAGAAATGTCATTTTATGAGACAGATAAACTGATTCTTCATTTGCCCCCTCCCTAGCCATTCCGTGACATCACTGACCTGACCGATGTGTCTGAGGGTATCATTGTGAGGACAATACAGCGGCTGGAAGAAGTGTGTCGGGACGTCCGGAATGCAGCAAAAATCGTTGGCGACCCCATTCTTACCAGTAAGATGGAGGACGCATCACAGATGATAAAGAGAGACATTGTTTTTGCAGCCAGCTTATATACGCAATGAGAGCCTGGGACCATTAGACATATTCCAATATGAACTGCTCGTGGACATATGGAATAATGAGTGTGTAAAGTGTGCTTGTTAAAGACTTGTAAGAAAATCATAGCTTGGAAAATCATACATTGATCTTCATTTGTTGCCCACCAGGGTACATTCAAAAGCCATGAGTGGCGCCCATCAGCCACGGGTCAACTAATATGTGCATTGAAGCGTACACTCATTGGTAACAGTCGGCTGCAGTCAAGATTCATCGGCTGTGTGTGTGTACTTACATAGAGATCAGTGATAGACCTGTATGCATTTAGTTTAATACAGGAATTCTTGAATACATCCGAGCTGGGCCAGCCTTGGCACTCCATGGTATCCCCATACTACTAGGTCTTGAAAGGGGAGAAAAACATCTCTGCTAAGTTGCATTTAAAATGAGCAAGGAGTTGAAAGTCTGTAGAAATCTAGTGCATTCAAACCTGCTTTGAACCATCCATGTTTACGTTTTCACAATTACGAAACAGAGTGTTATCAATATCACTTTTCCTTATAACAAGTGATTGAAAACATCATCATCAGCTAGATTTTTTTAATATGTCGAGAAATGTCTGAAATTCTAAGCTTTGATGATTTGAAAAAGAACAACACACAAACATGTTTATGTTCTTTAAGCATCTCATGGACTGGGATCAAATGTGCCAATAATTCATCCAATCTAAACTTGGATGGAGAATATGACTTGAAATTGATGTATATCATGGAATGTCATGATCACAGGTGTGTGTGTGTGTGTGTGTGTGTGAGGGTGTGTGTGTGTGTGTGTTGTATATGATTCTTAGTTTGAAAATAAAGTGTACCCATTTGTAATTGCTCACATCAAGAAAATAACAAATGCTGCGCTGATATGAAGATCTGACATTGAAACATCATTTTACAGCTGATCAACCCTCTGTGGTAGAGGCATACTTGGGGTGTGCATGACTTCAAAGTTCACCTAACTGACCATATAGTTACATGTAGTTTACCTAACTGACCATTCAGTTAGTTCACCTAACTGAATGGTCAGCCCTCCAGCAAGATTTTTTTTTTATAGTGTTGTATAATTGACAAGGATATGGCAGAGCTGCCAACTAGTACTGATTTTCAGTAATTTCTACTGAAATTGGACAAGAATACTGAAGGTTACAAGCAAATTACTGATTTTAGAAATCATTGTCTATGATAAATTCTATACCACTGTTAAGGATTACTGATTTTCACTCAAAAAAGGTGCAAATTACTGATTTTCAGCCATCATAGTACTGAAAGGCTTTTACAAAAGTTGGCAGCTCTGATATGGAGAGAAAATTAGAGGCAGTAGAGTTGTGGTTCCTAAGACAGACACTGTGTACATCATGGACTACAAGAGTAACCAATTATAGGAAGAAGTGAAAAGAGCAAGAGCTAGCCTTCACTCACAAACAGAAGACAAATTAAATCCATAGGACATGTTAATATTAGGGATTTGAAAAAGAGAGAGATAGCATCCATGAAGACGAATAAAACAGGAAAAGTGGTGTCTTCAGTTCAGCGGCAAACAACCAGACCAGCAAAACATGCTTTTTTTGAACCCCAGAAATTATGCAAGACTTGAGCATGACTGCTGATGTGTGTAACAGACATAGTGCTAATGGATGGTGGTCCTGGGTTGAGTATAGCTTTCCTATCTTAATACTTGGATGAAATATGGTGCACCCCCTAATGTAAAAAGGGGAAGAAACATAACACATGGTGTGCAACCAAGTCCAAAGTTTATTTGTAGTACCATCTTGTATGTGTATCTTGTTTATGATTCAGCCATGGGCTCTTCTGATATTCTTCATCAAGTTTTAACATGCATCGAGGCAAAATTCTGTAAATGTACCAGAAAGACGGCATCAGTTAGCAATAGGGGTCATGAGGTTAAAGGTAAATTTTACAATATTTCTCCAAGCAGCTGAATATATCTTAGAAGTGACTCAATGAATATGCTTAATTACACTTGGTATATAGTACACTCTACATCCATGACTGCACAGTGATTCTGTTGGAATGGTTTTGGTCATGGGTTGAAAGGTCAAGACAAAATCCTACAATTTCGTTATTTTGGTCCATATTGTAAAAAATGCTCGAGGCATTGTCATGGATATTGGTTTATTACCAGATAGTGGTTATTTGCTGATCATGTGAAATCATTGTCTCTTATTTGCAAGATGCTCCGTAGACATATTGGGAGAATAATGTGCTGTAAAAGGTACATACCAGTTGCCATAGCGACATTTCTATTTTTGTTTTATTTTGTATTTGTATGGTTTAGATGGAGGGTAGAGGGAAGTGTACTGAAAGTCAAAGACAATACACCTGTATATGATACAGCTGTATCACACATGATTGTGTTATATTTCCTACATTTTGTGTTTGCAGTACGCTAACTGAAAAAAATGTCAGGATTGATATATATACAAAAATATGCAGTACAAACAAAATTTGAAAATAAAATCTATTCCTCGTGCAAATAGATCTTGAATGACACCTCTATTCCATGTATAGTCAGAAAATTGTGCTGATAAAAATCAGACTTTTGTGCTGTATCTAACTGCATGGTATTAAAAATACAAAGATTATCAATAGTCAGTCATGTCATACAATGAGTCTTCCATCCATGTGCTATTTGTTTTGTAGTTACAGTATGCAATCACTGTGAAGTGTTTGATTTTGATCTTGTTTTAATAATTTTTTATCTTACGGAAAGTCTGGTGAAACAGATTGTAAATATACATGACATTTGAGATGTAGAGAGAGAGAGAGAGAGATAGAGAGAGGTGGAGGGAGAGGTAGAAGATACTGTATGTCATTGTTCTGTTTTATCAGAGCAGTAAGTTGGTGAAGTAGGTTTTGCAAAGATAATATGACGGTGTGAATGTTATTGTCTTAAAAAAAAAATATGTGCACACACAACAAACAAAACTGGAAAATACATTTCTCATCTTCAAAGTAGACACCTAAAAAGGCATAATTCAAAACAAAAAGCATCTACTTTATTTTCTGATTAATGAAAAAGACATGAAATGTCTCACATGGTATACAGAAAAAGATTATTTTATATAAACATTGCGGCAATTGATTAACTAATTGTGAAATGTGATAACTTCTTCCACACACACACACACACCACTGTGCTACGTTTTTTTAGCACCATGGACATTAAGTTTCCAAACTTTATTGCTATTAAAGAGAAGATTCATCTTAAATAGGCACTTGTTTATCTAAATAAGAGTAATTAGACAATTATTTGTCTCTTCATTTCTGTTATGGGATTAAAATTTGGTACATGTGTATACAGAATTTTCTTTCAGAAGATTAGGGGAGAAACATGCAGATTGTAATGCAACAAACAATCTGAAATTAATTTCCAAAGAAGTCATTTGACAGACTTCAAGGGGGATCTTGAGAGTTTGTTGTTTGTTATAACTTTCATGTGCTCAGGATTTCTCACCTGTTTTGTGCAGACATTAGCATTATTTGATTTGAAAATAAAGTTTCTTCAAGAAGTGCCATGATTAAACATATAGAGAAGTAGAAAGTGATGATGATAATAATAGAAATATGATATACACTGTATAGCAATAATGATAATGAAAACTAGTGTTTGCATTACACCAACTGTAAGCTAGTAAGATGCTCGAAGTTGTTGGGAGAAACCCCTAAATCATAAGTAACAAAACTACATTAATAATAATTAATGATAATGATAATAATAATACATTAACAATACATATGTTATTTTCAAGAAAAAGAAAAGAAAAGAAAAGAGAAATTCTACAGTTTCCTTGTCGCCTGACCAACATTGACTACTTCAGAGTTTTCAAAGAACATGTTCAATTAGCTTTGGTTGTTAGTGATGATTGATCAGTTGTCAAATTATACACGTCTAGGGGTTATACTGTAATCACTAAATCAGCAAAACATTTTGTTTTTACCATTCCACTTTTGATTTGCAACAGCTACATAAAAAAATACATTTTTTTAAGATATTGATTAGCCCTATTTATTAAAATTCTTGAAAAATGTGGGGGGAAAATCCAGTTTCAAGCCTAGAGAGAATTAAAGAAACACTGATATGAAAGAAAAAGGAGTGAAGGATATGAAACACACACTCAAAAATGCTTTGTTGGATGGAGAACCCCCCCCCCCCCCCATTGTATGAAAGTATGTACATATAATGTATGTACTGTATATAAATATCTATATCTATATACATCATCTATACATGTACATGAGTATATAAATACATTTACATGCATTTATATACGGTGTATGTCAGTAAAACCCTAGTGCGGAGATATGACATCTACTGATTTAGTATTTAAGTCTTTGAAATACATGTATACTGTCTTGTGACTCTAGACTGAAGAAGTCGATTCCAAGAATAAGCGATTGTTGGCTACATCCGCGAAGAAAACAACACGATATACTGTAGCCCTCTCGAACGTCACTTCGTCACGCTGTGGTGGGCCTTGTTCTTTGAGAACAGTACAAAGGAACCGAGCTGATGATCCAACAGTAAGGCCGTGGTCTGATCCAAATATTATCTAAAGGGTAACCTCACTCTACGTTCGCTTGTTTTGATTTCAGCAGACAAACTCGAGTACAGTATATCAAATGCAGCCACAGAAAGTACAGATCTTTTATCGTTTCTGGAACAGAAAATGTTCCCTACTCATCGGTGGTAATACACCTGTGCATCAAACCGCATGCCAGACAACAACGACTAGCGCTCATACATTCTACACCCGTTGTCATGGACGCGAAGTGCATTCGACCAATCAATGAGCGGTAAATAATGGCTTCCAGCAATGCTGGTCCTTGGCATAGCTATCTGTGTGCACATGTCGTGCACGTCTGTGTATGCGTCATACCTCTTACCGAAGAGGAGTACGATAATAAAAGTGTAACAGGCAACTTACCGAAATACCTCCCTGGAAATACCTTTCAACTCTCGGACGTTGCGTTGTACAAGTGAGTTTGAGGAACCGTTTATATCGTCGTTGAAAGTCGTTGAACTTTTCAACCTTTTGTTTCTTCACGGTCACAAGAAACTTCGCATGGAGTATATGAGGAATAATCATGTGTGATGGTGAGAATTAAGTGTTATAATTTCTGATAACAACAAGGAAAATTTGGAGAGAATTCGGCCGTCGGGCCACTTGTTTGTGACAGTAGCACGAAGCCGCTGTGTCGGTAGAGGACACTATGTCGCTCCGCCACCCGCCGGCTCCCCCGCGGGCCCGATCTCGTATTTCTAGCGGTGGCCATGGCTCGGGATCTCGCACGATGTCGGCCAACGTTCGCCGACTTCACGAATCGTTGACGACTTTGTTAGCTGAAAATGACAAATCGCACTTTGTCCATGCCCTGAACGAGTACAACTCAAAGAGGAACGTGTACACCCTCGTGCAGAATCTCAAATCCATCTTGAACACACCAGAGAAGAAACAACTTTATGTCCTCCTGGGAAAAGTTATTCCATCTTCAGACCAGAGCCTGTTCTGGCAGAATGTTGAATCGTTTTGTACTATCCCAGGGTCAGGTCTCAGTAGACCAGTCAGTTCTATGAGCAATACCAGTACCAACAATATTAGTTCTAATCGGGGCATGCATTCTAGACCCGAGTCAAGACTCTATGAGCAGAATGGCAGAAATAGAGCAAATACCTCATTACTCCAGCCCAACAGCCTTCATCTGCCAAACTCGCAACATCCCCAGCCGCAGGGTTTCCAGCAAAATCAGAGCTACTATGAACAGCAACCTCAACATCAACTCCATCAAGAACAGCAGAGACCCTCTCTTCAGCAATTTCAGCAAGGTGGAGAGGAACTACATGGAAAGACTGTCAGGAAGACGTCAGGTGCCCAATGGTCAAATGACCAGACTAGAGACTTGAAGAGGGTTGTACTTAGGAAATCAGAGCTGAATGGAGGAGGGCTGGGGTTTAGCATCAGGGGTGGGGCGGAGCACTCGGTGGGGATCTACGTTTCACTGGTAGAACCTCGAAGCCTAGCAGAAAAGAGAGGACTTCACAAGGGAGATCAGATTGTTCAAGTCAATGACCTCCCATTTGAGAAGATATCACATGCGGACGCAGTGAAGGTAAGAATATTTAAGATATTTGAGCAAAATAAGACACACGGTACACTGAGTGGTCAACTTTTTTAAAGCACATTTTGTGCTAATGCATACTTTTTTGTCCACACGTTTGTTGGTTGTTGTTTTTTTTTTGTTCTGCTGAACCAAATTCTGCTCGTCTCTGTCAATATTTTCAAAAATGTATCAGATCACTCGTATGAATTTGAACATCTGATCACAATATTCAGCATATCATCACTCAATACAGTAATTTTCATGATAATTCAATGCTCACTCTACAAAGCCCTCAGAGACAGCTTCCTCACCAAGTGAAGAGGCCAAATTGATGAGAAAAACATCACACCACAACCAAAATTTCAGCTGAACATTTTACCAGGCTCACTCTACAGTGGACTCTGGTTGTAATGAAGTCCTCGGACCCGCAGTTTTCTTTCATTATATTGAAATTTGGGAATATAATTGAACAAATAAACAATAAAAATACATAGAGTAGATAACATTGCAGCCCTAATTTTTACTTTGTTTTAACCGGAATTTCGTTACAGTATATAACCATGTTTGTTTTACAAAGTAACGGGAGTGCACTGTACTTGCAGATTCTGCTGTACATAACTCTTGTGTGAATCTCCCTCTCACTCTCAGACTGGAGAAACCCCTCTTGTTTCTGATCTCTATGCTTCCTTCTAGACTTACATACTAAATTTACTATTGTGTAGTCATCATTGTAAGTCTGTGACTATATCAACTATAGTACACAAAAAAACAACAACAAAAACAACCACAACTTCTGTTTTATCAGACAACCATGCATCCTTGGCAGTTTTGACTGGAGGAAATCAAGCGAAGAAAGAGAAGAAGATATTACCTGTACATCCATGTTTTGTTATCATGACCCCCCCCCCCCATGCACCCACACACAACACATGCACTGTACGAACACACATGTACAATGTAAGTTTCACTACCCTTAGAACTTGGTCATCACTGTGTGCCATTGATATTACAAGCAGCAGTCACTAAATATGTGTATTTCAAATGAGTGGATTTTTTTTTTTCACTTTTGATATAGAAGCCTTTTGAAAAGAAGTTAGAAGAATATAACATGATATTCCATGAGCTTTTTTGCAGTCCTATTATTCCTTCATAATTTTCTACATTTTTATATACTTTGGTCTTTTCAGGCTTACTGTAAAACTACGGCGTACCAAGGTACAATTGTATGATGTCGAAAGAAGGAAATATTGATATCTTGTCATAATATGTCACTATGATCTCTTCAAATGAGTCAACGGCTTTGTTCAAATATAGTTTCTTGCCCACAACCTAATGCTGCAATCAGACCATTTATCCCCATTCTAAAAATAATGTGATGCCACAAATCATACTTGAGTTCATGATGTTTATATATACAAAGAATAATCTGCTATAATGCAGATTCTTGTGCAGTTTTTGATAGTTATCAATAGAAGTACATGTACATCCGAATGTTTTGCATTTAAAGGTCATTCAGATGCATTATCAGCATTTAAACTGATTAAGAATTTCAGTCTTCACCCAGTTTTAGTAGTGCAGACTTTGCGTAGACTCAGCATTCTTGTGAATGAAAGACAACAGTTAGCATCAACTGTTCTGATTTTTTTCCGACAGCTTTACAGTACATGTATATGGGATTTAAATTTTAAATGGGTTCAGTGGCCATCCATTGACACCTTTACCAGTGTGATATCTCTCTATCATTGTATTGTTTTTCCATGTAACGTGATATCAGGGTGTTTACTGCAGTGTTGACATATGCTTTTCAGTATCTTGTCTGTCATGATACATTATAATGCATTATATTTCATGGGCCTCATAAATGGAGGGGTCTGTAAAAAAAGAAGAAGTGGGGATTGGAGGGACCATTCTGGAACTTGGAGTGCCGCAGCCCAACCCCCCCCCCCCCAAAAAAAAAAAAAAAAAAAAAAAAAGTTTGATAATCCTTACTGTACAGTGTAGGTACTTCTTTTAATGAGCCACATATTAGTTTTATCTGCCTATTTATATTCAAGTTCTATTTGTTTGGTACTTGCATCTGAAGGTATCATGTAGTCCTGCTATAAAAAACATTTAATGTGATTTTGATGGCCACTTCAGATATTTTGTCATGTACAAGTAGGTACAACTTAAATACAAAGTCAGAACTCATATCACTACATTGACGTAGAATTACAGTATCTCTCATATACACACAGATTTATGAGTATGCAAAGTTCAATTTCTGTATAATGTTTGTTTAGAGTACAGGTTCATTTTTTTTTTTTTTTTGCACTTCAGTCAGTAGTAGTGATAGATGATTTTCAAAAAGCATTATCAGAGAGCAGTGCTTCATCCAAAGGAGGAAGAGTTCAATGAAAATATGAAAGACATACAATGTAAAACTTGTAATTTAGCAGAATTTATAGTCCTTTGAAAAGGTCTGAAGAGCTCCCAAAATGTGAAGAATAGAACCTGTTGTTTACCTCATGTGGAAAAAGGAATAGCATCACTGTTTGGGAACATTTCTGTAAAAGGGACATTTTCTTTGCCCTTCCCAACAAAATGTTCTATACAGGGACATTATTTTGATTCATCAGATTATAAACACATGTAGCTTTCATGTATTATGGAATATGGTCTCCTATTATTGGAATCAATGACCAAGAAACTTGTTCAAGTGGTTAAGTGTATATTGGATGAGTATTACTGTAGAAGGAAAATTTACCTCATAAGAGCATTTTTAACCATTGCTTGCATGTTTCTTGGAGACTTACATTAATCTATGCATATTACTCATACAAAAATTGTACCTACAGTGTACATAATGTAATTTATATTAAAATAACTTCATCTCATTTACACTGTATAATAGTGAGTGAACCATTTTTGTATTTATTCCATATGTTGAAAAATATGGTATGTTTATACAAACTTACTGCTCCTTCTTATCAAGAGATTTTAACAGCAGATTTAGTGACTAATTGCTTTACATACTCCCAATATAGATTTGTCAGACCTCTGATGTTGACTCTACTCTCTTTCTGTGAGTGATTGGTAAACATTCTGACAAGCTTCACTGTATTTGCACAGAAATCTGTTAAACTGACAAATTTGTTTGCCCAGTTCATTCTTGGTACTCCTTTCAAAGCTCCTTTACTGGTGTTTCATGTAGTAACATGTGTTTGTAATTGTTTGTAAAATATTCATCATAATTCTGTTGAATTCCAGTGAACCAACATCTATGTACATGTACACATGTCATTGTAGACCTGCAGACATCTCTTTTTTGTAACACGAAAGTGAATGATTATACAATTGTAGTTTAGATAGGAAAAACTGAGTTAATTGAACATTATAATTATACAATCTACCTAAAAAATTTAGCTTTCACTCGACATCACGCACAGGAACATATGGCAAGCAAAAATATTCTAGTGCTTTTATTTTTGAGCTAGTTTCAGGTTGCGTGAAATTTCAACACCGCGAAAATTTCCACTTTTACGGTACCCATAGAACAAGGAGGAGGCCTACAGTGCAATCATGAAGGTTTAGTCAAGGACATGTACAGTGTATACAAGTCGTACATTGTGATTTTTTGAAAGAGGATTCAGCTAGTTTTATTTGACCTTCATGTAGATGCATCTCATGAACAGATCTGAGTTAAAGACACTGATCTTTTTAACAGTACAATGTACATGTATGTGCTGGGAAAACATCATTTTGCTCCCATTTCTTAGGTTTGAATACTATACGTGTTAGGGTGGCAGTCAGAGTTGCAGAATCTGTTTGCTTTTCCTTGAAAGTAGCAACCTTTACTACAAGCCACAATGTCTGTGCTTCCAAATTAAAGCAATTATACAGTTTTGGTTGAGATGTGGACTCGGGTTTTAACTTTTTACGAGATAATTAGAAACCACTTATATGAAATATCAAAGAGCATACAATTTTAAGAGCAAAAGTCTTTACTTGCTGAAAATCTTTTTTGAAATGCCTGAGATATCCAATTTGAACAAAATAGTCCTAATAAAAGGTTGGTCCCACCTTTTATTAGGACCACTTTGTTTTGCCTTTTTTTTTTATTTATCAGCCATTTCAAAATAGATTTTCATCAAGTAAACTTTTAATTCCTCTTAGAATTGTATGCTCATTAATATTGCACATAAGTGGTTTCTAATTACCTCGCAAAAAGTTGAAACCTGAATCCTGGCCCTTCTTAACCAGAACCATACCATCCCTTTTAAAAGATGTTAATACCATAATGTCTAATTTATGGTAATACACCAGACTACGTAAAGACTAGGTGTCATTGATCATAATATTTTCACGAGACTTTATGATTATTTTCTGCCGATTGATTTAATGATTAATTTTACAATTTCACAAATTTACTAGTATGCACAGCTACATATGTATAATATGCATAAATAGTTTGTATATGATGTACATGTATACAGTACCTTTCAATGCAGATTGCAAAGGGTAATGCCTCATAACATGCAACCCCATAGTTTTTGCCTAATTGTACTGTACATGCACAATAAGTATCATTTACAGATTTTGGTTTTAGTGGAGTGGTATGTGTATGTATATAGCAACCACAGCTTCCTTTACAATAAAAAAAAATTACTAAGTTGTTACAGGTCTAAATTCATTAGATGCAATGGACATCACTTAGAATGTACACGTGTATTCCTTTTCATGTCCTATACAAGAAAAAGACATGGTCTAGTGAAAATTTTAAGCAGATCAAGACATCAAGTTGATGTTTTGTAAAGCTGTGACATCATCACCTCCACAAATTTGCATAGAGTGTGGAAGCTAACCTTATCCTGAAAATTTTGTATATGTATGAACTCTAAAATTTCAAAACTTTTATGTTTTATGTCTAATTTTTCTCAAACTTGAACCTTTCTGTTCGTTTGATTTTTTACTCATACCCCATAGCAAAGACCATGTTTGGAGACAAATTAAAAAAGATGGTATGCCTGTACTACTGAACATGTATTAATTGCATGTAAATAAAACATCTTACTTATAATAGCAGGACACCTGCTTTTGAAAGACCCAGGTGTCACATGATCCATGTATTCATGTTTCACACATGAAACCTGATCATACACACTGAAGGTGCCAACGCTCTGATTTCTCAGCACACAAAAGATGAAAAGTGCATGAATGCAACATAATACACCTTGAGGTCACCATTGATGTTTTGGAGTCAGCTGAAGTCAAAGACTTGAGGAATTCCATGAAAATCAGAACAATAACTCTGTTTGTTGGCACAGTTGATACTATATAAATAGTATATATTTTTTTGATTCTGTGATGAATCTCAAAAACATTCTAACTTACTTTTATTTCCAGATACACACATACTGTACATTAGTACACTATTACTTGATGATGTGTTGTAATCTTAGATAACCATCATGAACATCATAATAGTGTTTATTTTGATGTGAGCTACAAATTTATGACTGTATCCAACGAATACATATCAGTATAGCATTAGCAAAGATTCTATTCTGGGTCCAAGGTCAAATACATGCAGTGCGCAGTCTTGTTTTCCTCTAGGCATTTGGGTAGTGATGCTGCAGGCAAATTAACGACAGTGGCACTATGGCAGGATGCGTGAACAAAGCAGACACAATACTCAGCGCCTACCCTACATCAGCTGCACATTGTGTAAACTCAATAAACGATGGGACACAAGCCAGGGATGCTGTGTGGTTGCTGTGGCAACGTGTGACTCATTAAATGTATTAGCTGTGTGTATTCACCTTTTAAATTGCCATAGCAATCCTTTTAGTTTTATCAGATTTTGATTGTGCTCTCATTGTCCATCAATATACAAATTATGTATCAATTCATCAACAAATATGACAAAGATACAACCTTACAGACATTGCATGGGTATACATATACACATAGGTACAGTACCACATGTTTTAATACTAGATGTTGGTACACAGGGAATTTGCAGTTTTCATTATAAATGACCAGTGCAATCAGATGCTGTATACATGTATTATTTTCAGTGAGTGCTTTTGCTAGCGCTTGAACTATCATGAAATTATACAATTCATCTGATAAAGAATTGTCCTAAGAGACTTAATGTATTAAAGGTGTGGTATAGTTTTGGTTTAGATGGGGATTCAGCTTTAACTTTTTTGCCAGCTGGGTAATTACAAAACCATTCATAAAATATGAAAGAGCATATAATTCTAAAAGGAATTCAAAGTTTATTTTATGACATTTGGTTTTAAAGGTAGGGAATCCCATTTGCATGCCTTAAATGAAGAGTTGTACATGTATAAATACAGTGGTATGTTGAAGAGAGTATCATTTTAGAAACTCCCATAAAGTATTGAAATTGGAAGGGAACATTTAGTACATTTTTATTGACTGTTAGATTTTGAATTCAATTTTTTTCGGGGCTCACCGTAAATTCCAGTACATTACTAGGCTACCTTTGCAGACCCATGCACTGCATGTGTGTCCATCATGTATATTTTGTAAAGAAAGTTCATCAAACTTACAAACATTTCAATACATTCTTGCCACACACTCTATGTATGTTATTACATCAGCTCTTATACTTTTAGATTTGTGTTTATAGATAAAAAAAAAAGATACAGAAGACTGCAACAAAAAGGCTTAAGTGGGGCTGACACACAGAACTACTGAGTAGTCGAGTTTTGTGCATTATTCAAATTGTAGATAACTGTTGACTTCCAAATTTCTCAGCAGTGGCCTAAACAAGTCCCCTGAGGTTCATATTTAATGTTTTGCTGCATTTTGGGAGGTCTGTAAAAGGTATCCAGGGCTACCTTTAAAGGGACTGTACTGTACTGGTTGATGTGGGGATTCAGGTTTATAACATTCCTAAGTGAGATAATGATCGAGAAACCTCTTATGAAATATGAAAGAGCCTGTAATTTTAAGAAGGATTCAACATTTATTTGATGAAAATTGGTTTTCAAATGGCTGAGATATCCAAAAAAGTGATAATAATAAAAGGCAGCAGGTCACAACTTTTAGTAGGATCTCTTTGTTTCACCTTGTTTTCAGTAGTCTCAGCCATTTCAAAACCGATTTTCATCAAATAAACTTTTGATACCCCTTAGAATTGCATGCTTTTGACATCTCATAGAGTGGTTTCTGAATATCTCGCAAGACGTTAAAAGCTAAATTCTCACCTCACCCAGAACTGTACAGTCCCTTTAAATGCCCGAGATATCCAAAAACAAATTCAGCCAAAAGACAATCTTTTTGTCTCTTTTGCAGTATCAGTGTAAATCATCTACCTGGAAATCGTAACTTTTTAGTCATCCATTCAAGTAGGCAATTTTTGCTCCGTGCATACAACTGTAAAATACTTCAAGTATATTTTTGTAAATGGATAACAGGGCTTTGATTCTTGTATTATTTATAAGGATGTGTGTAGGCACATGGCATGTGTTTGATATTTTGTGGATTTAGTATCGTGCACTTTCAAAATGAATGTAGAACCATGTGCTGTCACAATTGCAGAATACAGTGTAGGTACAATCTTGTATAGGCCTACTGGTACAGTGTACCTGCGTGTAGGAACAAAATTCGTTACATATACGTGTACTACAATCTTCTAACACTGAATGATAATTTTTTCATTCTGTGTTTGATTTTACTAAAGTCTTTGCAGGCATACTGTAAAGCTTTTGCAGTTTATTTCATTCGTCAGTTTGAAATTTTATGCATTATTTATGTTACAAGAATGGGGTAGATCTGATGCATTTTTGTGTATTAGGAATTCTGCTTGTTGATCACAAGTCATTGTATCAGTAGCCTACAACAAATGTGACCGGCAACAATGATTTCGGGCAAAAGTCAGGAATTTTGAAAATTCTTTTTTTCATTAAATCACATTGCCCATTTCCTAAGCTTTACATTGATATCAAACACTTGTATCCTCTGGCACCATACAGTAAGTGGTCATATAAAGGTAAATATAATGCACTTTTTGATTTCTTAGCCTGACAATATTGCGAGAAAATGGGCTTTGAAGATACGTACTGGTATCTATTGTCGCAACAACAATGGAGCATGCACGCATGGACAAAACATTTCCGACACGCTGTGAGACCTATCTCTGAAAGCCGAACTATGTAAATGTGTTCAACGCACAAGCCATTCGCACGCGAGATGCCATGCCGTAGCAACACTGGGCATATTGGCACGGCGTTCGAAAGAAGATCGAAACTGACGAGTGCGATCCAACATAGGGTAAAATTCCATTTTTGATAGGAAAAACTAAGTCTTATGTTATGAAATTTAGTGTGTAATAGAAAACATATCGAAGATTCTATTTCTTGAAAAACCCAAAATCGACAAAAATAATGGTCGAAAACTTTGTGCCCCCCTAGGAGGGAATTTGCTCTTGCGACTTTTGCCTGAAACTGTTGTCACGGGTCACAAATATACTTCTTTGTCACATGAATCATGTTTCCTTAAACATGATAAACATTGAACCTTCTCGGGTTCCTGTGAGTGCTTGTAAATGTATGGGTAGACAAAAGTGATATTGGACACTTGCATAATTATTGGTTCTAGCTATGATAGCTCTGATTTCCTCTTGTCAGCTGTTATGTTTCCCCCTCCCATGGAAAGCCTAACCCATGGGCTTTGCAAATAATAGTGGCTGGTACCCATTGTCATGCAAAGAGGGGCTGAATCCCATTCAGACCACAGTGGAGGTATAATGGTGAGAATAATCAATACTTTCCTCTGCCCCTGAGGAGGCAGCTCAGCATTATGAAAAGAAGATGCTCAGTGAGATGGAACTTATGTCTATTCAGGGCGCACGCACTATGCTTGCACACAAACACTCATACTCACACTCACGCAGACACACATATTATATTCACACATGCGGTTGAAGAAAGAAGGACTTGCTGTGATACAGGGATTGTTTAAAAACAAATTGACCTTGTTTCATGAGCTGCTGGGATTTGCATTTGTTATGTGATGGCTTGTTTTGTTGATTGATTTTCTAGGAAATGTGATCTTTTGTTATTTGTGAGTTTTCTACATGTACTTTTTCTTGTTTGTGCAACAAAGTCATTATCTACCAAACGATGCAAATATATGAAACAAAGGACAATTGAAGCCATCGCATATAAGCAAAATGCATTTGATATCATTGTGTAAATCATCCTATCAATCAGTCAAAAACCAGGCAGGGTTAAAAAAACATGACATGATAACCATAACCAAAACATTCAAATTCAAATGAGTACATGTACACTGTACAATCTGGATACAAATTTATCAGAATTATGGACCTGTCATATTTAAAGCTTATCCTGATTGGTATAACTTTTGCATAGAGAGTTGGAACAAGAGCATTTATCAACTACTGGGTAGATCAAATCCATTTTCTTTTTTTAGATCTTGAACAAAGTAGCGATAATTCAAGTACAAGGGTTAGCTCATGGCCATTGTATCACAGTCTTTGAAAATCTTTCTACTATCAACAGCCTCAGCATGAAAGTATCTCAACATGATTTTCTACAAGTAACTGTTTTCAGAGTGGAGAAGGAGTGGAGTGAGTGGTCAATGGCATTCATCATACAAATGCAATACTTCAAATCAGTTTTCCATTCTGATGCATTGTATTGCTATTGTTTACCTTCACCTTTCATTAATACACATTGTCAAAGGATCTGTGAATGATACACTGTTTACACTGTATATTTTCATGAAAACCTACAAGTTATACATGTACTCTTAGGTTGAATCCACAAGAACCATCACATTTATATATAGTTATAGTTATAGTTAAAGTTATAGTATATGAATAGATATTGAAACAATACATCTTATCTTTTATATGTTTTACCTTTAACAGATTCTGAAGAATACTACCAAGCTGGTGCTGTATGTCAAGAGTGTGGGGCGTGTCCCTGGATCGTTCCTCTCGCACCAGACTTACACATGGGTAGACCCCAATGGGCGCAGCGTTTCTCCTCCTCCCGATATTGACCCTCTGAGGGGGAGGATGCTGAATGAATCCCAGAACAGGAAAAGTAGTCTCAACTTGCTGAAGAGTGGAGATGAGAAAAAGGTATGTATTAATACACTTCCTTCATAAACTTTTTTTTTTTGGGAAAATCTGCAGATTTGGGTATTGAATAATAAGGTTTCTACTCCGGATTTTAAGAACATACTTTGTATGTCATATCTTGTACTTCAAGTGAATGTTCTTTAAGTGAATGCTTTCAGGATAAAGTTGTGTGACATTAATTGAAATGAGTTCATCTTAATTGTATAAGTATTTCATTAAAGTTACACAGAACATGACATTTGTTTTGGCCTTCAGTGTGTGTACTGGCTTGGCAATTTTAAAATATTTATATGAGAACGTATCCCATGAAATACTGGTAGACCTCTCCTTTCAAGATCTCTGATGTTGGCATGGCTGTAACATGGCCTACTTGACACTGGGTGATTCATGAAATGACACAAATTCCATACATTCCCATCTTAGAGTTTTTTGACACATGTCCAAGAAAATTGTCAGAACACACTCTCTACAAACACAAGGGGACTGTTACTTTTGTGAAGAGAAGGGAAGTACATGTATATTCTTTAGTTTTTGGTGATGTTGTTTGTATACAATTCTTTGCCAATCTTTTGACTTGGATTGACACAGTATCATGCCCATACAAAATGATTTCATGACATGATTTTCTGTTTTTGTCCTTTTTGCTCAGTATTACACTGATATGTTACATTGGCACCATTGCTAGAAGTTGTAATTATGCCTTCTCCTGTGATTGAGAATCACAGGGGTTCAATAGTGTGGATGGATTTGTCTTGTTAGCTCTAAGTGTGAGTCAAGCTGTACAGAACTGATTAAAATCAATATTTGCCATGTTTTCACAGGTGCAACAGCTGCTATTGCAAAGCTTCTGTTTGTGATACTGCATCATGCCTTGTAGAACCCCAGTTTGAGTCATACATTGTGTAACAAATGCACTGAAAGCTGAACAGACTTGCATAATTTGTAGTTATCAAATCATTTGAAGAAAACTGGCTACAGTTGTAGATTGTTCTATTTTAATCTTGATGCAGCATTTCCTATTGATCATATCCTCATTAAGTATCACTCTGAATCTTGATACATCAGTGCCAGGATGGGTGTGGTGTTTTGTTCTAATGAATTAATAAATAATATTATGTTGTTATTGTCAGTGTGCATTCATAGACATCACATGGAATTATTTACAAGCATGAAATTTATGTCATGACTCCAGAATAATAGTGAGGCCTGCACACAGAAGGGGACGTACTCTGGTGATGTGTGTAAGTTGTTGAAGTGACAAACAGTAAGGACTGCTGATTCCAAAGTTAGAAATGTGAATACAAAGTAAAATGCTTCTATTTGATTGCGTCTTAAACCACTGGATTCAATTATCGTGCAGGTGAATGTGGTGGTGAATGAAGGAGAGAGTCTGGGCCTGATGATACGTGGAGGGAAGGAGTTTGGTCTTGGTATCTACGTCACTGGCATTGATACCTACTCAGTGGCAGATGACTGTGGCCTGAAGGTAGGCTTCTTGGCACCATAAATGCCTTTGTTGGCTGCCGTCCAAAGGACAACAGCAAAACATGTTTTTTATACATTATGTGTCATAGAATTTTATTCTTTATGTCAGCCATTGTGTGTTTGTGTGTAGTTGATTTCATTCATATTTAAAAACTATGATTAGTTATCAATTCTCTCCATGCTTTCTCTCAGCTTTTCTGTTTTTCTTTTCTCTTAAATTGAATATTACTATTTTATTTTACCAGTAGTAATGTTCACCAAACATGAAGAATTAACATACATTTTACACAAGACACATGTAATGTATCAACATTTAATTCTTTTTTTTTTCTCATTTCTACCTCATCATCGTGTACATTATAATTCACTCATTGTAGTGGTAGATTTAATTCATTCACATGGTATATCATGAACTACAACAAATGTTTGTCAAGAACATTAACACTGTTGAGAATAGCATCATGCTCTAGCCATGTTTAAGATGTGATGTTTATATCAATTCAGACATGTATGCAGATATGATATACAGAACTTTTGTAGAAAAGTGTCATCTTTGTAGGCTTCTTCCAAATTCTGTTCATGAGCAATCCACTCAGTATTAACCTGTAAAAGTTGTTCAAAGCTATCCAGGCCAATGTGTATCAAGATTAAAAATAAATGAATAAATAAATAGAACAGATGGCATCTAGAAAGAACAGATATTTTTGTTTCAATGTTAAACTGCATGAGTTCTCCTATAATGGCAGGTTGGGGATCAAATTATGAATGTCAATGGACGTAACTTCCTGGACATCGAGCATCAAGAGGCGGTGGACATCCTAAAGTCCTCCAAGCTAATGATGATGACTATCAAGGATGTTGGGAAGTTGCCCTATGCTCGGACTACCATTGACAGGACCCAGTGGTTGACAGGTGATGAGGTGGACAAGGGCTCCCCTACCTTGTCCAGGCAAGGTGTCAGAAGGGGCAGTGAGGGTGGGGTGATCGATGAGACAGACTCCCTCTACAGTGAGCTACCGGAGAGGCCTGAGGTGAGTTGGTTTGACTTCAGTCTTAAGCACAGGGACAGTGATATTTGGTGATATATCACTTGAGGGAAAGGAATAGGATTCAAACTCCCCAAAATTCCCAACTAACATCCTTTAACATGAGGTCATCTGATGACATCATGCATCTGCTCCTGAAGAGTAACAGTGGTATTTTGTCTAGTAACAGCTTATCAAATATACCCATCAGATTCTAGCAAGGAATCATAAGTTTCAAAGAGTGATTTTATCAGTGAAGAGTAGATAAAAGATGTATTTATATTTCAACAAAATATACACCTATTTCTGCATGTGTATAATGAAAAAGATAAACACAAATAAATCAAAACAGGAAGCATATTGCCATTCTGTTCTTGGCTTGGTTAATGTGAGCTTTGTACTTTTTGAAGTTATGTGTAATACTTAGTATGTTCACTTGCTGCTTTATTGTTTTTATCTGGACTGCATTCAAATTAGTATGAAACTACTTAGAGCTCTATACTAATCCGCATGTACAGAAAAATCAATTCAAATGTGTGTTCAAGGTTTTGTGTATGATACTTATGAGCAAGATGCTTCCATTTTCTTATTTCCTGCTTCAAATAGTCTGCTTTCAGCCGTGGTATTGGTTCCCAAATGATGTACAGCAAGAGCATGGCAGGGGTGCAGAACTGGAGCATGCTGGAGGACCAGTCACGCACCCTCCTAAATGAGAATGAGCGAGGTACCATGATGTACTATCTGGAGGAGTATCAGCGCAGTACCATCACTGTTGATGCCCTGGTGATGGCGCTCTTTGAGCTCTTCGACACTCATGCAAAGGTATGGTGTGTGACCTAGATTTAACCCCAAATAGATTGATTAAAAAAGTTCTCATTTTTGCAACTCTGAAACTGCTTTACCAAGTTACGACATGCCCCTCCTTGCATTCATTAGTCATTTGTCAGCGATTTCTTTTCCAAGGAAACCATGTGGTTTATGTGTCCAGCAAAACCATGAGAGCTACACATTCCATGTGTGGTTCAATTTCATGAGAAAGTTAAACATGAAATTTCACACACACAAATTTTTGCATTTGTATTTTTAAGATTACTATTTGTAGATGAAATTTATGATTATAATTGCAGAAGAAATTTGTTGATTTATAAAGTGCAGTAGATGTAAATCCATTTTCTTGATTGGAAGAAGATCATTACTTTTCCAGACGGATTTGGATGTTAAGTAGGCCTAATTGATAAGTGATGGTTAAATTTTAAATTGAAAACTAGAGATAGCAGTTCTGATTTGATCCATTAGATTATAGTCTGAAAACAACATGGACTTTTGAGGTTTTTCTTTCATGTGTGGATATAGCTTCTATTACTTTGATATTCTAAGAATTGATTCCAATACCCATAGAGGTATAGTTTAGTACTTTAAAGCCATATTTACAATGATCAATGTATTAGATCCTGTAATTTTACATAATTACCCTGAACCAATTCACCAGAAATATTCTTGTATTGTACTGACACAAAAGCAGGGACATTTTGTAATCTATTTAATAAAGAGCTTTACTGTGTTGCTTGATTCTTCAGCATGTATTTAATTTCTTTCAATAAGAATTTTATCTTATCCTAATGTTTCAGTAAGAATGGAGACCTGTTTATAAACATGGCACAGTTTTTGTTTCCATTTAGATGGATATGAAGCAATCTAAATATTTGTCCTGTATCTCATGACAACATGGGATGGTATATGGCAGTCATGTGACCAGAACCTGTCTTTTCTTTCAGTTTTCATTGCTGTCAGAGATCCGTGCCTTCATCCACCCAAGGGATATTGACAGATTCGATAGTCTGGTGCTAAAGAAGGAGGTGGAAGCAATGAAGGTAAGATCCAAAGGAAAACTTCAGCTGGAAAAATGCAGGTCCGCAAAGGGTTTCTGAATATCAACTTTACATTAATTCATAAGACTAAGATGGCATTTTGACTGTGAAATGCAGTTACTTACCTTTGTTTGGTGGTCTCAACCTTTCCCAAAAATATTTGTTTAGCTCAATCAGTCACTTTCCCTCTCCCCTTAGCAAGGATGTTCTGCTCATAAAAGACCTTAAAGTCAGTGGAATTCACTTATCTTTCCAAGGATACTGATTAGTTGATTAGTGTGTCGTAAATTTTCAGCACCATGAGTTAGATTCTGTGAAGAATTTATCTGCAAAGATGACAGAGAGTCAATTTTCAGCCAAGTGTTCTTTAGAAAAAAACAAACAAACAAGTTTTGCTCTTTATTTTCCAAGGGGTCAATGTTTTCTAAATGCAGTACAAGACAAAACACAGCTTTCAGCTTAACAGGTGGATTCGCATGGAAAGAGGGTACCATGGTTAATGTGTAACAGGATCAACCCTGATGTGGAAAAATTACCAAGCAGTTCTTTTAAATTGTTTTAAAAACAAAATAATACATGTGCAAAAGCACACACTACTTTAGTTCTTGTATATCAAAATATATATTTAATAAAAAAAGTTTACAGTCACTGCTGAGCCAGACTTTGGACGAGTAGCTGTCAGGAGGGATTATTATGACATTACCATAGCAATGGTTCAACAAATTAGAGAGCCAAATTAGTAAGCTGAGGTCATTGTTGGTTCAGCTGTTCCAGGCACATGACATTTCCCAAAGGAGAGGAATATTTATTGATCACACACATACAACTTTGGGCAGCCAATGTTTATAGATGCTCACATGATGCTGTGTGCATACATGCCTGAGATGATGTCTTTAACACACGCATGTCGAGATTCCATGAATCTGATTGATTTTTTAGTTCCTTTTTGAGTAGCACAGATTTAATGAAGGTAAGCATGACATGTAAAGAGACATGTACCGCTCAAATCTGTGCATGTTTTACAGGATTATCGGAGTTATAAAATTGTATGTGGTTATAAAAAAAGAGAAAAAAATGGGAATAGATGTATAATGTAAAACAAAGAACAGTAATTAGACCTCCACATCAAAGAAATGGAACTCACAGGGATGAGCCTATTAGACACAGTAAACAGCAACACTTCATTATTGAAAATGATGAGATCCACTTTATGTCCTTCCATGTGTACAGTGTACATGTTCTGATGTACAAAAGAAAAGAACAGAAAAGAATGCTCATATGGATTAAATTAACTGGTAAATCTTGTTTTGAACTTCGCAGCTCACATCATACTCAGTGTTTTGTGATGATGATAAAAGTATGACATTCATTACAGATCAAGATCTTTGTAGACACGACAACAAGAAAGATGGGAGGTATATTACTAGTAATTGATAATCAGGAAAAAATACATACTGACCACTCAACATGCTGTTACATATTTATTTCTTGTAACACAGGCAAGGCAGCGTGGATACTTTATGAATGAAAGAGAAACCTCCTTCACAGACACCATGTCAAACAGCAGCCGATATAACTCATCCAGCTCCATTGACTCACGACCTTTGACCCCACCTCATGTGCCGAAACAGCTTCCGCCAAATATCAGGGTAAGTGCTAATTTTGTGTTTTCTTAATCAGACAAACTAGAATATATGCACACATGAAATACCTCACTTACACTCTTGATATCATTCAGATAAGGTGTGGTCAGACTGGCAAAAGATCAAGAAGTTTACTATTGCAAAGTCTTCGCGATCTTTTATTGTCTGGTCACACTGGCAGCCTAACTTTTCGATCTTTGGACCAAGAAGTATAAATCACTAATGCGTATGCACAAGAATAAAAAGAGATGGCTTGTTATTGTGATGTAACAATGAACACCTGTGCATCACAATGGCTGCAAAGATCGCAGTCTTAAACTTCTCAGTCTTTTACCAGTGTAAACGCGGCTGTTATTTGTGGTGTAGAGATGTGCACTGTTCTCTGAATTTTCCCTCATGATTTCTGTTTCTTATCTCGACCAGGTAATCAACGAACCAGAAGACAGGTACCAAGGCATTGACACAAGACAGATCAATGATGACACAAATGGGCTTCCAGACTTTGCACTACCTGTGAGTATGATGAATTTTAAGCTGGTATATCATTCAGCACCTGTATTGTAACCTAGCAATACCAAATATACAGTATGTAATATCATATCTTATCAGTGTCTGTATTATATGCATGCAGAGGCAACACTAGTAACAGTGCAGATTCATGTGAATTTAGTATCTCAGATTGTTCCAATATAGAGAATTACAGATCCAGCATAGAGAGAAATCCTACTTTATGTTCTCAACACCCGAAGGATGATTGTTTCTTCGTGAATGATAGAGCTGTAATCACATACTGGAGTGAGATTTTACCATTGTTTATAGGAACCAATGTGTGATATCTTATAATGCTATAGGAATTCAATATCTTTCAAATGACATATTTGCTTCATGTTATTCTGTTGTAGCACTTGTGCCCAATCTAACTGAAATCAAGGAAACCTGAAAGAAATAACATGTTAGAATGCCTTCAGGCTACATCAGTATATCGGGGATGGGAGTGGAGAAGGCAACTAATGTCTTTCAGTTCAATGTATCTTGAAAAAATGGCAGTTCTCAAGAAGTAATGTGTTATAATCAGTGTTAGGTATTGATTTCTACACAAATCATGTCAGTTGTCTAAGAATTCAATGTTTTAGTCGATGTCTTTTGTTGGAAGTGATGCATGTAACATTCCTTATCTATATGCAGGATTATGCTATTGGCTCACCAATCAACAATAACAGTGGCATCACACCCAACCAGAACCAACATCGCTCCTCTCCCTCACCCTCCACCTTCAAACCCAAGTCCCTCTTCAACTCATTGGACTCACCCAACATCCAGAAGGTCACAGTGGATGTGCACTACAACAGCCACCTGGCAGAGGAACCTTCCACTAGTGGCCGGGGGGTGGGCCTGCCCCTTGAACCTATGTACATCAGCACCAAAAGCCCCAGTGAGGATAGCGGAGTTGACCTGACATTAACCAATGGATATACCAATGGAAATATCAATTTTGACAAGTAAGTACAACCCTCATGCTCTTGCAGTATATTTGAGTTTAAGACATTGAAATTAATCAATATTTATTACAACAGAACTCATAGGAATCAACTCTGTATTTCATCTACCGTGGGATATACTGTATGCGCTGAATATTTTGCGAGGTTTTTATTTTCGCGAGGTTTTTATTTTCGCGAATTTCACAAGTCTGGTGCTACTCTCGAAATTAAAGACACACGAAAATATTGACTTTGATCGTGATGTGAATGTGACGTACGCGTTTACACTTCTCTGTTCAGTACAGGACTCCATGATCGCGAATTTAACCACTCACGAAATCATCGGGAATTCCCGATTCGTGAAATATATTGCGTATACAGTAAGTGGATATATATGTTTCAAGTAGTGATAATCATGATTAGTATTTTCTCAGTATAAAAGATTATCTTCAAATATATGTATCTCTGGATGATTGCAATGATTAACAATAAATCAACATCTAAAAACTGTGATATTTCCCTCTTTCCCAAACACCAAGATGATTACCAGAGTCAGGATATAACTCCCTCCCCCCCCCCCAAAAGAAAAGAAAAGAAAAGAAAAGAAAAGAATTCCAGAATCAAATATATACACTATCAACAAACATTGCATGTACATCAATATGATAATCAGGTTTTTTTTAACCATTTGCAGAATTATGCGAGTTATAGTGAAAGACTTTTTTTTTATTCTGCCACATCAATTTGTTGAAATATGCACTATATCAAAACAAATGTTGTTGGATTAATGTGTTACATTTTTGTTAGAATTGACAGTGCTTACGTTTACATCCTTTATTTCTAGATTAAAGACTTTGACATCTTCACCGAACTCTATGGCCAGTGACACAGACATTAGTCCTCGGTCGTCTGAAGCGAGCCCTCGCTTGCCAGACTGCAATTCGCAGCTATCCTCAGACAGAGGCACAGACATTGGGATGAAGTCATCCAAGGAGTCGACGTCGGCTTCGATGTCAACGATGCGCTCTGGTGGAGAGCCCCGCCCAGCTCGGTCCCACAGCAGGCAGCGGCGAATGAGCCTCGATAGTGTGTCAACTGAAGGGTCAAATTCCGTGGTGAGTTTGTCACTCTTGATAATTAGATTTGAATCAGTCAGGGAGGAAGCAATCTTATCAGAATTACAATACAGTCCATTACATCATGTTGTAGATGAGAATGAAAGAAATACTGAAAATTCTCAATAATATACACAAACTTTCAGTGTTTATGGAATTGCAGTTTTATTTTGCTTGACTTTGACAATGAATCATGCTCACTGTAGCACAAGATAAATTAGAATGAGTGTTTCTGTTGCCTTGCATAAATATCCTTTGAAAATTTACCTTTCAAAATAGAATAATGAAAAAGAAAGTGTGTCCTATACATCAAATCATTCTAGAGATTTAATGATTTAGCAGTACAAACTTAGAGTTAGCAACAGTCATTAAATTTGTGACAAAAATGCCTTTATAGACTGTGTTATATTGAAACCAATGCTTCGTCTAATGCATCATATTCTAATGTGATTTTACTGGTTTTGAAAATTTGCAAAGCTTTAGAGTTCCATAAACTTTTTTTTTTGTATCTTATGTTTGATTTGAATGACATTTTTCATCATTATTTTAGATTGATTTTACTCTTTATATAAAGCAATTGAGTATACTATGGATTTCCTTGTTAATGCATAATCAGCACAGACCATTAGAATTTTCTTCATATTTCATCTCTTCAAAAAAAAAAATATAGGTTGGAGAGTTGATCAGCCGTCAAAACAGTGGGACTGATGGAATTCCCAGGCGAATTAGTGACCCTACTCATGTAAGTCAGCTTTGAGAGCAACAATATTTCATGAAGAGTGCAGTATTATGTATTCATATGTGGTAATTATTGGTGTATATCGTGGCATTTCTGTCTTACTTTTAAGAGTCACAATAATGATAAGTACCACCATAAGAAAAATTACTGATGAGAAGTGTCCATGCTTACCAATCATGTGAAATGCTTTGTAAATGAATTTTGGGTGATGTGTTTAACTCACCTTGTTTTCTGTAATAAAAGCATGTCTGCTTATTTCAGGGTATTCAAAAATATATTAGTGGTGAGCAAAGTGTGTAGGTACACCATTCAGTAACATCAGTTAAGCAAAAAAAAAGACAAAAAACAAGCATCTTTCCATCTAATTTTACACACTTTGAGCAATTACTGTTTATAAATAGTGACATCTTCTATATTGTAGATTTTTAAAGGTTTTTGCGTTACTTCTGAAAAAAAAAGAATCTAGATACTCTTGATAAGGTTGATATTTTAGCCTCACCATTTCTTAGGGCCCATCTTAGAAAAGTTAAGGTGTACAAACAGAAAAGTTGAGAAATGAGGAAAAAAAGAGTGTCCAGGTGAAATTTTGCTGTTCTTTTTCACTCACTTAATAGTAAAAATTGAATATTTCACATTTTCAGTTTTATTTTTGAAGTCATGCATGCACTGGATTGAAAAAATTGTATGCAATTTCATTCAATGACATGCAGCATACACCAAAGGATCAGAAGAGAAGTGTGAACCAGACAAAGAAGGCCAGTGAAACACTGTATGAATTGAGAAGGAGCAATCCAACATCACCGGTATCATCATCGTCGTCATCATCACCCGCATCCAACCATCGTTTGCCATCATCTACGCAAAAGTCAAAACCTGGCAGTCAGTTATCTCGACACCAGCGACCCGTCTTGCCACCCCCTCCACCACCCCCTGCTACCACAAGAGAAACCTCTCAACCCCTTAAACAGCCAAACCCCCTGACTCCACCTGCGCCTGATACCATTCCTTCACAGGAAGAAATGCCCCCACCACCAACAGAGTTCCTTGAAGACACCCTTCGTGCCATCACTCTGCCCCCACCACTCCCCTCCCCTCCCCCAGAGCAGTACCTTGGAGATGCCCCTCCTCTTCCTTCTACCACACCTCCACCACCACCACCTGAGTTTCAGACAGATGATGATGATGATGATGACAACAATCTTGTCCTCCCTGACCCCTCCTCCTATTCCCTCTCTGAGGGCCGAACAGGAAGTATGTCTCATGAGAGATTGCCAGTCAACACCCAGAAGACACAGGTTAGACAATACGAAGAGTTCTACCACTCAAGTTATGATATACCTGTTAACGATATACCAGCATTACAGTGTTTTTCCTTACTGTGAAATAACCCAGGGTCCCAGGCTAGCTTAACTTGAGCTGAAGCACACTGAGCCAGTGACAACACAATCTCAGACATGCCATCAAAATGTTGTTGAACTGACAGTCATTCACTTTCTACCCTCGAGCTCCTCCCTCCCAGGGTTTCTTATCAATTATATCCCACATTACTGGTTCCTATGTTCACTGCATTGCAGTAAAGATTCATGTCTCACAACTTGTTTGATACATTGGCCCGAATTCACGAAGGTGGTACAAATGAAACCATGGTTTAAACCATGGACAAAAACTGTGGAGTGCCAAGTGTCGCACGGAATATTTCGTTACGAAATTGGTCATTTTGTCGACAAAATGACCGTTTCGTTAACAAAATTATCATTTCGTGGACGAAGTGTTCATTTAGTTACTAAACGTTGTCATTTCGTTACAAAATAATCATTTCATTGACGAAATGACTGATTTCGTAACGAAATATTCCATGCGACACTTGGCGCTCCATAGATTTTGTCCATGGTTTAAACCATGGTTTCATTTGTACCACCTTCGTGAATTCGGGCCATTGTGTCATGCTTTCTGTCAAATATTTTGTCATACTGTGTTCTTTTTTAGCCACTGGAGTACTCCTTGTGAACAGTATTCTGTGATATTGTGTAGTAAAAATTCATTTATTTCTAAACAATGTTTTGCTTTGTTGGTTTATATCATGTGTGTACAGTATTAATAAAGTAAACATTTCTTCACCAGTGAGTTAATGAATGCTCAAATAGTTCAATATTTGAAGAAGAGATTTGAACTGATGTTAATTCAGAGGTGCAGATCAAGTATTGTTCACACAGATTTAGACATGTCAATGCATCACTTGACTCTCTCTTTCTCTCACTTTCCATTTGTACAGGTCAAGACAACATCAGTGAAATCTAATGAAGCACCTGTCGTGGACACACGAGAAGACCGACCTCCCCACCATGAGATCATTGTGGTGAGGAAGAGTAAGCCCAATCTGGGGATTGCTGTTGAGGGTGGCTCAGGGACGAGACAACCGCTGCCAAAGATAATCAAAGTTCAGGTAAGAAACTGATAATTAGGAGAGAGAGCGATTGAGGGGAGTTATTCTTTGAAATTCATTATATATATATTCATTATATTAATGTAAGAATGAAGGACTTAGGTCATTCTTACATTCATATTATAGCGCCCTCTCTCATCCTTCTCTCATCTCTATAGCAGAATATCATGTATATGAATCAAAGAACGACCCAAGTCCATCACGCAAAATGGCCTGTCCACAATTAGTGTAAATGTTAATTGACATAATAACATATGTTCTAATTTGTATATACAATGTTGCCTTCCCATCACAGTTAAATAGAATATTATTGGACAAATAAAAAAGATATGAAGTTTTTTTAAGTTTACTCGAGATGGTCTTCCATGGACTTGGGTCGTTCTTATATTCAGATACTCATTTGTCACAGGAGAAGCATATTAATGGACTTCATGTCTGTGTCTTTGTGTTTCAGTATGGAGGATCCGCCTACCACAGCAGCAATCTGAAAGTGGGTCATGTGATTCTGAGGGTCAACGGGAAGCCGCTGCATGACCTCTCCCACTCACAGGCTACCAGGGTCATTGCTGAGGGTTTCAAACAGAAGGGGTCGGACTCCATGGAGTTTATGGTTGTAGATTCCAACAAGTTCAATCTGGTGTACTAGAAGGCCAAGAAAGGCCCAACAATGGACATATTTCACGAGCACAAAAATCTTTACAAATGCAAGATCATATGGAATGTTCCATGTGTCAAGTAAATGGCAAAGAAGTTTATGAATGTCTACATGCAGGCTGAGCTCTGTTCTGATAAAGCAACTTGCAGGCAAGTGTGTTTTAAAATTCATCATAGTATGATACATGTATATTATAATGTACAGATTTATAAATTCCTTGTATATTTTAATTGTTTTGTTGACTGAAGTGATATGTTTTTCTCATTATAGATGTTCTTTCTGTTTGAGAACAGTGTACGGTTTCTGAGCATTGCTGTGTTGATTGTTTCTCTGAAGAGAATTTTGTCATTGATGAAATACATTTACCATCAATTTTCTTTAAAAACATAAATTATTGAAATTGTGAACCTGGAACCTTGAAGATATCCCGATAGCATCTTGTCCGAAAAGCTAAACTGGGATTGTGAGATAACTGTGAAGGTGAAATAACAGGCAGAATGAGATCTTGAAATACCATATCTTACCATATTTAACAATATTTGCCATGTAATATGTGATAAAATGGACTGTATAGTGTAAGCATTTTGGGTTAATTCTAGCTTTTGCTGTGAGGGTTAGAAACACATGTATTCCGGCAAAGAGAAAACAGACAGAATGTACAGAGCATACATCCAGTGTGTGGAGCACAGTGAGCCTACCAGTCTAACTCAGCAGTTTAAAAAAAAAAGTATCTTGGGTTGAATCAAAAGAAACAATCGATATTGCTTGATGGGAAACACTACAACACCTGTTGATAATTGCATTATTGGACCACATTACTACTGAGTGAAGTCAGGCAGCTGATAGACTGGCCGGCCTTGAGCTTTCTTTTAACATTGTAGATAAATTAAGCTTTGTATACAAGGAAAATAATTCATGACAAACCTTAAACATGGGTCTTACATTTTGTGTGATGCACAGGATGAAGTAATAGATTATGGAATGTGACCAATAGAAAAATTACAGGTATGTCCAAAAAAAAAAAAAATAGGAATAAGTTTTGGAAGATTACATTCTAACTGGCAAGCCTATAGTGATTTAAAAAGAAATATTAGTTATCACTTTATGCAATCTAAACTTAAGCACTCTTACAATAAAATTCATACGCAAGGCCAGGAGGCCAGTGATTTTTCGTAATAATGGCTGCTAAATTAAACTTGAATGTTGAATCATGGTATTGCTTCAAATCGTTTAGTGTTATGAAATTTAAATGTTTGTACTCCATATATGTGATTTAAAGCACAAGTTTTCTTTGTGTAAAGGAAACTTTGCTGAAGTTTAAACTCTGTCACCAACATCTTTGATCTTTTGAATATTGATAATTAATGTACTGTATTTGCTAAGTAAGAATTACAAATTATGTAATGTACATCCATCTATCAGTATACCAATAAATTATAACTTGTACATTGTTGTGGAACAATGTAAATAATTTATAAAACTATCATGTATTGAGAAAATGTATATATACTGTTGAGAATGTGCTGGCATATGCTCAATCTGTCAAAAGATATGTGTGAATACGAGTTTTGTAAAGTGCATTATATTGGCTTGATAAGATATACCTTCCATGTAAATGGCTATCACCTTGTCTTTTTGAAGTACTTCATCTTTCCAGTTTTCATAGTTTGATACACCTTGATACACCGTGTGATACCTTGCTCGTTTCTTCCTGTCCAGCTGTGCAGAGTTTTGTATATTTCTCTAAGGCTGATACAAAAGAGACCTTTCTTTATTCAGATATATTTCTGCTGCAACCAATCTTATGATTGACTTATGACAAGTACTTGACTCCATGGTCTAAGGAATATGCTTTTGTGATTTTTATGCCATGTTTGTAGATAAGATTGTTTTTTGCTTTACTATGAATAGTTTAGACTTTTTAGCATCTGATATTGGATATTTTATAATCTGCACTGATGTAATTGCATTGAATATATATGTGCTGTGTAAATACCTAATGTATACTAAATTGTGTATACTAAATTGAGTGAATGTAGTATGGTGCATTTTTTTTTGTTACTCTTTAGTTGTGCTATGATACCTTGAAAGTTCATATGATATAAGATGGGTATTACAAAGTCTGTGAATGATAATGTTCTTCTGCCAACTCTCCCATTATCCACCATTTTATGTAAAGGAAAACAAATCAGAATTGCAATGGGTTATTGCTTGTTGAGCAAATGAAAAGTTCAATGCTCCTGAAATTTCCTTTTTTGAAAAGCACAATTTAATTCATGCTCAAATTGGTAATTGCAGGGCCCTCTGGTAGAGCAGTGGCAACACGGAAGAGGCTACCCCGGATAAATAAGGCCTTGTTATTATTGTTATTAAAGTTGACAAATTTTGATGATAATTGTTGTAACTATCAACTACACAAAGTTGACCCCAATGTGCCCATTTCAGAGTACTACAAATACCCTGTAATGAGGGCCATTATGCCCAAAAGGTAATGATATGTGAATTATTATTAAATGATGTCAGGTTTTGTAATTAGTCTTGAAGGAACTGTTAAGTGATTGTGCATTGATTACAAGCCTGTAATGTTTTTGTCTCAGGTTAAGCATGAAAAGTCTCCTCCTAGAAATTATTTGGTAGAAATTGCTGTCAGTGAGACATATTTCCCAGTGAAAAAAAGAAAACAAAAACAAAACAAAAGTGAACAAAGTCTGAGAAAGACAAATGTATTTAATTATGTGATCATAATGTATGTACAGATAATATGAATAATGTTGTGGAAGTTCTTGAAATTTACATCCTCTTTTAGATGTGAATCTATTGAGAGTATATGGCGTTCTGTACTGTTATACAGTGATATCCTGAAACCAGAAACATCTATGGTATTAAATTGAAAGAGGTCTTGTTGCTTACATAGTCTGTGAAAGATAACTTTGTGTTGTGTGTTTTACACCAGTTGCTCCTTTGTACATTATTATCCACATTATGACCCTTGCATGCAATAGAATTGCCTTCAAGGAAACTTCTAGACTCTGATAATTCATTTTTTTTTAAAGTTGTGTATATGTGGATGTTCACTGATTAGTGCTTGTGTGCAGCTGTGTGTGTGTGTATTTGTGAAGAAGTAAAAAGTAAGAACTTCCTTATTTTTTTTTACCAAGCATGATCTATAATGCAGAGACCACAAGACATTACAATTAGACACATGCATTGCTCTAAATTCACATGCAACATGTGCTATTGAAACTATCCTATGTATGTTTATAGAGCTGAATGGAATTCCTTTCAAAATGTTAACGTAATGACATAGAACACAATTTCCTTGATCCATTGCTAATGAAAAAAAAGATAACTGTGAAATAACCGTATAGCATATGAAGGACAATGATATACAATTTTTTTTTTCTCTGTGTCTGTATTTATACTTCTGAAAATAATTTTGTATATGTGAGATATGAGGAAAGAGAAAATGGTGTGTAGCATTTAGATTATTATTCCTCTTACTGTTCCTCCCTTTTTGGAGAAAGTGCATGAGTTAAAATATGTATTATATATATATATGTGTATATATATATATATATATATATATATATATATATATATATATATATAAAGAGTTTGTTCGCAAAAACCGATAAGTCCATTTTTGAAGATTTTGAAGTACGGTCTCTGTCATAAAGTACAAAATAATACCTTTTAAATGATATATTGGTCACTATATATAAAGGTACATTTTGGAAGTTATGGTCAAAAGAAGCAAAAAAATTCTTATTATTCTCTTTATTCTTCTTGACCTTTAATCGCAAATATCTCCATTTGGCAAATTTAGACATCGGTTTTTGAGAACAAACTCTTCATATACATATATATATATATATATATATATATATATATATATATATATATATATATATATATATATATATATATATATATTCATACATGTAAATTCATAAGAGTATACTTTTTAAGTCTTTGACTTACAATTCTTTATTGCGTAGACTATGAAGCCTCCAAGTGATGTCACTTCTAACACAGGATACAGTATCATTATCTTTCTTGGTCAAAATGTATGGGACACATTTTCATTGTATATGTTACCAAAAGTATACATTTGCTCAACCCGTCACCAAGGCACATCACAAATTGTCGTAGAGCTTCAGTGTAAAGAGGGCAACACATACTACAGCCAAAATACAAAAATTCATAACTTTCAAAACTAAACTAACCGATTTTTACTCCAACTTTCATTGAGCATTCTAAACACATCTCTCAGTGCAACAAAAATATATATTTCTTGAAGCTTCCCTCTGTAGCTCAAATTATGTTGACATATGATTATGTATGAAGTATAATAGAATAATGTGCTTTCTGCTTTATGAAGAAAAGTAAACTTGCATAGTTCCACTTTTTTCATAATTTTTATTTCATCTGAAGTAATTGCAATCACAGTAACCTTTGCAACTAACTAGAAAAAAAGAAAATAAAATAATTAAAAAAAGCTTAAAAATGATCACACCCCTCCTTCCCCTATACCCCTCCCCCTCCCTTGATTATCAAAGAAAAATGAATACTAGTAAATCACACTGTCGTAATATTATTCTGTTTGATCTGCCAAATACGGAATTTTATGTGCGATGTCCAGACGGGCGGCGAGCGAAGCTTGCTGTGAACTGTAGAGGGCAGCAGATACAGAAAAGATAATCATGGCTGCAACATCTGGAGGAGGAGTGGACTGGGGATCGGTCCAAAAAATACTGATTTCAGCCTCCACCACCACCTTCAAGAGTTCAGATGTTCCACATCTCGTAGATGCCATTCTCGAAAGGTATGTGGAAAGTTTACAATGTAAAATATTATCGATATTACACTAAGTGGAAGTAAAGACCACTACGATTAAACTGCTGACAAATCGACCCAACCTTATTTACACGCGAGATCCATAGGCGCGACACTACACTGTCTACAGCCTGCGAGCTGCGATAACTCACAAGCTAGCAGCTAGCGTCTGGTGTCATGAATTACACAGAGGTGAACATAATGTCATAATTCCGGCCCACCGTTGCCCAATAACACGTAGATTTGTCTAGTGGGAACTGATAATTTACACATCAACTTTAAGTCCATCTGCACCATTTTAGAAGCGAATTATTATCCCATCCATTGTTGAAAATTACAGTCAAATGAATTCAATTTTAAGACTTTGGAATAGCAGAGTGACTCGACTGAAATGTCCCACTTCCTGGTGGTATGGTTTTCAGAGTCAACTCATCTGTGATCTTTCATGGAGTATGGGGTTTTACTTATATTCCAGTTGTATTGTGCATATATATAGCGCCTTATGGTATTGAAAGCTTTGCATTTCTGTATTCTGCTAACATTAACAAACGTTTGATGCAAATCTCCCGAGTACCTATCCAGATACAATCGAATTGAAAATCTACTTCGTCAAAACAATGGCAACATATATTTTAATCCCATGAGACTAACGTTAGCTGTATTTGTGGCATGAAATTTTTGTGAATTGGAGCTGCAGCCTTTTTCACGGCACAAAAGTTTCAGGAGTTACAACTAGCACTCAATACAAAGAGGGTAGACAAGAACTTTCGCATGTATTTAAAAAAAAGAAAAAAAATTATTTAGATCTATTTAGGGCCTATGTATTTATTTAATTTTTTTTTTTGGAATCTTGGCCTCTTGCAAAATTGGTAAAGATTTGATGCATGTGAACATTTCTGGTTGTACAGTGACAGCACTATGGAAAGGGAACCTCTTGAGAAATTGCTGTGCAGTGTGTGCAAGTGTTCACCCAGTCTGTCAAACATTCTGTCAAACATTATTGATTACAGCACGTCAACATTCTTTCCTGCCTGGGATCCACTGCTCAAATACACTCACAACTTACTGCCCTCATTTCAGATATCAATATGTGCACTGCCGTACGATATTGATCATCTGCCAATTCTTACCAGAAAGGATTCGCTGCAGATATTTATAAAAGCAAACCTCATCTTGTATGGAACTTTACTGCATACAATGTAACTACCCAAGTGGGATGAACATAAATGCTACCAATCCCAATGACTTTTGTTCTGTGGAACACTACTGGGTAAAACTAATTTGTATGCTACAGCCTCCCACTGTACAATGTGTATCATCCTCATATAATGTTACTCAGGAAATGCAGATTGCAAGGTTGCCATCCTTGGAAAATGGAATGCTTTAATATTTTGAAAGCATTCTTTCAAATTATATGCTGGGGGAAAAAAAAGAAAAAAAAATATACTGCTGAGCTGCCAGGGCAGGGATTCATAATAAATTCTATCTGAGAGATAATGCAATAGGCTGCTATAGTCAAAATGTCACCTTTCTTTGCCCAGCTGTCTGCCATAACTGCATAGTCTGTGTAGAATGAAAATGATCTGTTTCTGTTACTGAGCATGGCAATTTATAGCATATATTGATATTTAACTATGTAACCTCCATATTGTACACATAGATTAAAAATTGTTTGCTGTTCATTGTTATGGAGAAGAATGAAAGTCATTTGATATCATGCAATATGATTTGTGTGACAAAATCACATATCAAATGACATTATACAATGATACATAATAAGATCTGTTGAATTCTGTTGCAATTATCAACTCACTTCAGGTAGTAAGAGTTTGCTCATCTTATTGAAAAGTTTATGAATCCAAGATAAATGAATGGTTTTGTTTCTTCGTGTGGTTTCCTGACAATCTTCAGCAAAGCCGACATTCTGAAGCATGAAGACAAATATGAAAACTTCTACTCCTGCTTTGTGGCTCTGTCTGCACACTACATTGCAGATCACTCATCTTTGCGTAAGTACAAAATTTATCAATGTGGTATTGAGCCAAAACATTTCATAAAATTTATTGGTGTGAAATGTCATTTATAATGTCCTTTTTTTTTATATGTGACTGAAGAGCGGGGAAAAGAATGTAACATTTTACATGGTCACTTGTGAAGTCGCATATGATTACATGAAAATGTTGTTGAATGCTTTGGTTTTTATTTACATGTTTGTTTACCTTTACACTGACACATGTTTTAACAGTCAAATTACAGGAAAAAATGCAAGTGAATTACTATATTATGGTTTTCAGTATCATGGGACTAGTATCAGTTCTAAGAATGTTTAATGTGAGAATATTACCATGAAAAACAAAGCTCAATATGATCTTTAATATGGAGAGTGAACTGCTGTGAGATATACTCTACTTGTACTTTAATCAAATCTGTTGTGTGATATGAATGTCTCTCAAACCAATAATCATTGCTGAATATATACACCCCAAAGATTTGCTATTTATTATCAATTCCCACTCTCCAAGCAAATAGAATGTTTATTTTCTGCAGATATTTGAAGTCGAATGCTCATTTTCAGTATGACTATGTAGATTACTATACATTTGTATTCTGCCAAATCCTGGATGGGATCTGAATACCCAACATTACTTGTGTTATTGATTCCTGTAGTGTCCAAGTCGGTGATGAGTGGAGTTGTGCTGGCATGCCACGTTCTCATGGACTTTTGTCTACGGCGCATGCTGAGGTACAAGGAAGCATGCTCTGTCTCTCAGGTATGTACCTCATACAAATGATGGGCAGGTCCAAAGACATCAGTAGGAAGTGTGTGCATACGGCAACTATGGAATTGTTAAAACCCATGAGATGTAGCCAAATGGGTTTGGGCAAGATGTCATAGTCTTTACGTGCTCACTATTCTTACTGATGCATGAAAAGACATGTGCATCATTCATCTACTTTATAGCACAGTGGACAAATTGTTGCCCCCCCCCCCCCCCGAAAAACAAAACAAAACATAAAACAAACAAACATTTGTTTCAATAATGCATCCAGTTATTACCTAAACATGGCAAATTTACTGGATGCATGGCTAGCCATTTCTTGCTATAAAGTGTGCAAACTCTTGCTACAGAAAGGCAGACTCATTGCTGCAAGTGTGCGTGATAGCATGTTTTCAGTGACAATCGTCAGAGATAGTTATTTGATATCGAATGAGTGGCCAGTAAAAATCAGTGCATCAGTGCTATTATTCTCTCTTGTTGGGAAAGAATATCACTTGTCACCACTCCCATAAATCTCGCTGTAACATTGTGTGTGCATGTCTAGCTGCACCCATTTGAGTAGCTTTATGGTATTCTGAGAGCAGGTTCACTGTACTTTCTTAGGAGAGTGGTACAGCAGTATTCATATTGCTCGAATTAAATGTTCCTCGCAAGTGTATTTTCTTGTAAAACAGGAAATGTTAGAATGCAAATAGCATGTATTTGTGTATTTATTTGTCAAAGAAACTAAGAGATATCGTGAGATGAAGAGGTAAGTTGTGATCATTTCCATCACAGAGAAATCTGATGTCCCTGATTGAAGGCCTGTGTACTGGAGTGGGGCAGCTTCAGAGGTCTAACGTTGTGACCCTGACTGCCATGCTGAAGACTGCTCAGATGCCTCCATCCACCAAGCAAGCTCCAGGTAAGAGAGCAGGTGATTCATGAACAATGCATTCACCATGTCTTCCTCGTTTATTTCTGCTGTTTTTATGCATAAATATTTTTGCTCTCTTTAGGAAAAGGTACTTGCATTTTTCTTCCCAATTTCTTTACTGTAAAGCATTAACCCGTTGAGGATGAGTCCCGAGTATGCTCGGGCAGGTGTCTATGGGAAATGCATGTTGTAGCAAAATCAGTCCGTCCTCAACGGGTTAATCCTGTGCTTTTGCCCCAAATGCATTGGAGGCATTGCACTTTCAGGTTGTGTGTTTGATTGTATAATCTTTTCCATAGAACACCTCTGCAAATTTGTATAAAACTCGACACTTAGTATGATCTTGAGGCCCAGATGAACTGAAGAGAAATATTTATACAGTAGATCAAAGGTCTGAAAACTTGGCATTGAAGGTTGGGATCTGCTTTTTAATTAGATATTTTATTAGGGATAAGACAAGAACCACTCTTTGAAGCCACTCTCTTAATTTTAGGATGATGTCACATAGCATAACATGGTTGAGGTAAAGAATGGTCTGGAAATATACCAGTTTGTGTTTGTGAAAGTTCTAGCAAAGCTGATCAGAGAAACATGCAGTTATTGAAATGCATTTTGTGCCGGCAACATCAATTGAAAAAACTGATTGAAGAAATAAGTGACAGACATGCATGGCAAACCAAAAGTAGTTGGACAGGTTGGAGTGAGTGCATTGAAAAGAGGCATTTAATATGATGGGCACCAAAGCTGTATACCTTATTTATACAAAATGTATCCTAGACAGCCAAAGCCTGTAATGGCGTCATGAAGGGTGTTTAGAACCTAAGGCCAAAAAAAAAAAAAAATGTTGCATTGGCGTAACCCGCCCGACCCTAAAAATTCCGCCGACCCCATGTTTTTTTATTATTTTTTTTTTGCTATCGATATCAAATATCTTGTTGATTGCGATCGCGATCGCACAAACCCGGAAGTGGAAACAGCTCTGGGGATATCGGATGTACGAGAGAGAGATCTAGCGCCTTGCATAAGCCTTCCTTGATCAGTACGTCATCTGTTTCCAACACGGACATGTACTCTAACAAGATTTATTCAGTGTATACGTAGCATTCAGACTGCGATGTTTTGTGCACAGTTTTGCCATAGGTTTCTTGTGTGGAGAACTTACACGAATCTGTATATGTGGGACTGTAATAGAGATCGCCGTGTGCGATGAAAAGATCGTACATATGGGTCAATTTGCATCTATCTTATCTAAGTCAAAATAGTAAAATATGAAGTGAAAACATTCAGGATAGGGATTTCAACATCCTTAAATTCTGTGAAGGGGTATAATTCCAGTAATATCGGCCTCATAAATGATTTGTAGAATAGATGAACACAGCACATTCGGTGCAGCAGTTGTAACTGTTTACTGAGCTGAGCACGAGTTTTACACGTAAAATGCAGGTAGCAAAAAAAAAAAAAAAAAAAAAATCCGCCCGACCGACCCTATTTGAAAATCTCATGTTACGCCAATGCAACAATTTTTTTTTTTTGGCCTAATGCATGTATTTTGTTACAAATTGCAGAGGAGACATCATTGATTAAGGTGAAGGAGACCCAGACAATGTCACGGGCAGACTTTGTGAAGCAGCTGATGTCAACCTTCAAGGATACCACCCCATCATCACTGCTTGGCCCTTCCACCACTGCATCAGCCTCAAACAAGAGTACCATCTCCAATGAACCACAGAGCTTGGTGAGAGCACTCTTCACTCAATGTATCATTAGAATTTCAGAAAATTGGGATATTTTTCCCCCACTCATAGTAATGTGGGTCCTTTTTCGTGTGTTGCTATGCATTTCAAAATTTGTTAATTACTGGTGTTGTTTATTTTGTTGTTTTTGTCCGTGTCAATGATCAGTAAGAGTAGATGGCAATTATGAAACAAAATTTATGTTGAAATGAAAATGAAAGTGTCAGTGTAACACATTTTGCTTCTAAAAAGTATCTGCTACTGAGCTTTTCTCACTCTCCCTCTCTCTTCTCTGTACTTTACTGATACAAATAAAGATATCGGTGGACAAGGATGGCGGTCGATCATACTTTGCCTCACGCAACATTGACAACCTACACACCTTACATGGGGCAGACATTCTCCTCGACGTGTGTCTGAACCTGCCTTACTTGCAACGTTACATCAACAACTACAAGGAGGCTGCAATGGGACAGGGCTTTGTGCTGCCCAATACTTTAAATGATGTCAGCAGTATCAAGGGAAGGTATGTTTTGTTGAAACTTATGCGATTCAAAGTTCCTTAAAGGTAGGGAATCCCATTTGCATGCCTTAAATGAAGAGTTGTGTAAACACAGTGGTATGTTGAAGAGAGTATCATTTTAGAAACTCTCATAAAGTATTGAAAGTGGAAGGTAACATTTAGTACATTTTTATTGACTGTTAGATTTTGAATTGAATTTTTTTCGGGGCTCACTGTAAATTCCAGTACATTACTACGCTACCTTTGCAGACCCATGCACTGCATGTGTGTCCATCATGTATATTTTGTGAATAAAGTTCATTAAAAATTACAAACATTTCTATGTACATTCTTGCCACACACTCTATATGTTATTACATCAGCTCTTATACTTTTAGATTTGTGTTTATAGATAAAAAATACAGAAAACTGGAACAAAAAGGCTTAAGTGTGGCTGACACACAGAACTACTGAGTAGTTGAGTTTTGTGCATTATTCAAATTGTAGATAACTGTTGACTTCCAAATTTCTAAGCAGTGGCCTAAACAAGTCCCCTGAGGTTCATATTTAATGTTTTGCTGCATTTTGGGAGTTCTGTAAAAGGTATCCCCTACCTTTAAAATATTATGTACTCTTGTAAGCATTATTAAATGTACAGTCAAACCTGCCTTAGCGGCCACCTGTCTATAGCGGCCACTGAAAAATCCCCCCGAGAGAAAAGCCCTGTTAAAGACCCTGTGTATAGCGGCCACCTGTCTAACACGGCCAGCGGCCACAAATTTTGTTTCCCGCGGTAGATTTTAACCTGTCTATAGCGGCCACAGAGCCGGTAATTCAGCGTGTTTTTCTGACTTGTGGCCGTGCCAGACATTCATGGGCAACTTTCAGTGATCGCCACCGCTGCAATCGTCACTTATTCAGTCATAATAATGCACTAGTGTTCAGCTTTCTTCACGACTGTACAACATGCTACTATAATGTATATGCAACAATTCATGAACACCGGCATTGTTCAATGCATGAAACACGCGTGTGCATACGGACGCATGTACATGTACACTAAGTACATATTATACCTATGCGATGTATACAGCGATGATACATGTACATGCATAGGCAATGCACACATATAGTTGGATAACCTGTCTATAACGGCCACTTTTTTCGTTTCCCTTGGGTGGCCGCTATAGACAGGTTTGACTGTATATTGCTTTGTATTACTTTACATGGAAATAAAGTAATTTCAATTGAATTGAATTGAATTGAAGGTATGACACTCCCAGATGACACCTGTCGACATCAAAGCCTGATGAAGTTGTCAATCCTCAAATTCTCCCCTTTTTAATTGTTTTTTTTTTAATTCTTCATACTCGATTCTCCTTCAGTTATGAAAAGCTAACTCATAACGGAGAGAAAGGCAACCACTGCAGGGACATAGTTTTGATAAAATAGGCTATGAAGTAATGAAAGCTGTCAGGCGCTTACACATAATTGCTGTCCCTGTAGCAAGAAGAGTGCAATCATGTACAAGATTTCTGCTGAAGAAAGTTGAAAAAAACTGTTTATTTCCTCGAAAGATTATTTGTTTGACATCTTCAATTACAGAATAAAGAATCCTATTTTCATATTGGGAAAACCAAGAAGTTATATTATTCATGAATCTTGACTGCATAAATTGAGATAACATAGCTTTGTTTTTAATACACCTTTTTTTTTCCCCCGAGGATTCTTTTGAAAAATTGACAGGCAATTGACTTTGTTGTGAGTGCTTCCAAAAAAAAAAAAAAATGCTAACTTCTTGCATGGTATTGTTGTCAAAATTTTAAAAAAGTCAGGAGTAGTTCCTAAGTGATATGCAAAGTTACCAAATTATTTTTTTTTTTTCTTCATTAAACTCTTTTTGAAACATCACTCAGTGGCTATGCATACATGCAGAAAAGAAACACAGTCCTAAAGTCACAAACTCTGTCATTGTCCGTATATTTGTAGCTTTCCATCACTGCTGAATGACATGACCATTGTCAACCGAGCCCTCGACCTGCCGACCCTTGAACCAATGACCGCCACCCACCTTGAGAAAGTCGCAACGGTGATCATGAGCTGCCTCTATGCTTCCATCAGTGCTGCTGTGGCGAACACCATCATGAGCACCGGTAGCAGTGGTGGCCACTCCCGGTCCTGCTCCACCTCAGGGGTGGGGAGCATCCCTGGTGTCAAGGAGGAAGAGATGGAGACTATCTGCAGCTCTGTGGTGCTCAAAGGGGTGAGTGGGGTCACCTGACATGACATGAATGTCTTTGAGTGGGGATGTGTGAATACAGAGGGAATGCTCTGATATGAGGGTTGAGGCACTAGACTTACAGATCATGGAAAGTTCAGAGTTTGACTCCTGCCCCAATGCTTTCATCCTTGATTGGATGCTTATTACATGACATCTCTCCATCTTCAGAAATGACAGATTAACATTTTGGTGCAATTTTGAGGGTATTTGTGCATTGGTTTCTGACCTGCATGATGATGTTCAAATGTTAAAAAAAAAAAAAAAAAAAAAACTCTCTAAACATACAAAATATTTTAGAATCATACTGTCACTATCAAGAGATTTATGGACAAATATGCTAATAAATGTGTTTTGAAAGCTTTATTCTAACACTATTGTGTTTGTGTAATATTGAGTTTGGTAAGTCTGATCATTCCCAGATTTTCACTATTTTGAAGCATTGAATATTCATTTGTAACTTTTCCCCAAAAAACTTCATATTTACACAATATCAGAGACTGATGGGATTTACCAGTGATTTTTGAGTGATATGTTGTGGTACTTAACAATGTGTGTGAAGTGTATCACTGATAATCAGTGACATCTCTCTACAAAAGAAACACAATGACACTTGGGTCATGACATAGGTAAATTACTGTTCATACTTTTACATATTTTTGATGACTTATCACTGATTTACTTAACATACACCGTAATGTATTTCTGATTCACTCATTAGCTAGTTTACTGCAGTATAACAATGGCATTGATATTTTTTGTTTTCGCTATCAGCTATCCCTCTTTGAGAAACTGATTGCCAACATCAGATCTTCTACAAGAGCCAGTGGACATGTAAGTTTGGAATTCTAAAGAGTGCAGCTTTTGTATGAATGTTATACCCCACATTGTGTGAAATATTTGCCCTAGTGCCTCAGTATTAATCTCGGATCTGATATTTTCATTTTGTCTTTGTAGGTGGGTACACTCAGTATTATATAGTCACATGTGATTAAATGTAAATTGCACATTGCAATGAAATATGGTGAAATTAAGTTACAATTTTACGATTTATCACTTTTTTTTTTCATTTGTTTGTTGCTTATTGGATTTCAGTTGCATCTCATACATGACTTCATTGCAGGAGTTTCAGATACAGCAGAAAAGTTTGTAGGTTTGAAGTTATCATTATGTTGATTGCATTAACAAAACAAAAAAAAAATCAATTCTGTTGACTTTTATGCCCTCTTACTCATGTTGTCAGCGTGTGTTGACCTTACTGGTGACTGGATGTGTGATTTTGACTATGCGGTAAGTCCATATGTAATGCAGTCTCAAAATTCTTTGTGTCACAGAACCTTCAAAATCTGTACATGATGGGTGCGTGGTGCACCCTTGGAGGACTGGAGCACATACTGACCATCTCTTCCGTTGCCGTGGAGAAGGGGAAAGAGAAGGAGGAGAAGAGAGAGAGCTCCAGCCCAATCCCAATCCCCTCTGCCTCGCCCTTTACTTCGTCCAAGAACCTGGAAGGGGGAAGGTCCCCCTCGGCGAGTCGTACCAAGAGTGAATCAAGGGAGAGTGGGGCTCCTACCGTTGGGAGCAGACCAAGCTCTGCCAAAGGGTGAGGAAATACATCCAGCTTTTTTTCAGTCTCTGTTTTTTGTTAAAATTCTGGGAATCTACATTTGCATTGTGGTGCACCTGCAAACTTCCTTGTGTATCAGTATTTGTTTTTAGATATTTTTTTGTGTGTCAGATTGAACTTCTTTGTTTCACATACTTGTTTTTGAATGAAAGACCTAAGTGGATTTATATCTGCTGACAGAATTATGATATTTCATACACATTGTAATGAGATGTCACATAGTCATCATTTATGATTTTATTTGGTGAATTAGAGAGCAACATTGATATTTCTGTGAAGTGTATTCGGATGAGTATGGCAGATCTTGCTGTTTGGTTATTTCATTTTACCACAATGATGTATTTCCCGGATTTAACTGAAGTAATTTTCTTGACTTGTTTAGCCATACACCATACTAACAGGGTAAAAAACAATCTACAAAGTTGTTCAATGAGTGATAAAAAGTATCACATGCAATTTATTTCAATGAACATTCTCCACAGATCACTGGGATTCAGCAGTCTGACGGTGGCTCTCTCCAACTTTGTCCTGAAGGCTCTCACACAGCTGCTGGAGGATCTCCACATTGAACGTCTTGCACAGGTAGACTTGGCAACACACAATTCTGCCCTTTTGAAATGCCTTTTGCTATGTTTCTAAGTAGACTCAAGCGTGTGTGACATTATACATACGTTATAGAGACAGATGTCCTGCTGTTGAGATTTTGATATTTTTTCTTTTTTCTTTTTATTCTCTTACAGTAATAATTCATTACTGTTGACTATTTAACCAACTAAATTTAGGTTCATCTTTATATAAAGATAAAATGTTACAGTACTCCTTTAATTTCAATTCATTTCTCCTAAATGTGCCTCTCACTGCCGAGTATGATCAAGTGGTGTGGCTGGCATTTGGACGAACTTTGGAATTCATCGTTTGTCGTATGAGTTTTGTTGGAAGTGATTCACACTCGTGACCTACTGTAAAAGTGGAAATTTTCGCGGTGTTGAAATTTTCGCGCAATTCGCGCAACCAGAAACTAACCAGAAAATAAAAACACGCGAATATTTTTGCTTGCCATACGTTCCTGTGCATGATGTCTTGATTCCGCGGAATTAAAAACGTGCAAAACTCTTCTGACCCGGCCTAGCGCAAAAAATTAGTCACGCGAAAATATCCACTTTTACAGTAATCAGTTCTGTCTCATATTTCAATGTGATACTTATTTTCTTCATCTAACTTTCAGGAGAGCAATATTGGAAGGGTAGCCCAGGCCAAACTGGAGATCCTGCCCCCATTCACAGCCACCCAGAGGGTGAAGACCATCCTGGATGCATACCCACTCACTGGCATTCTTGTCAACCTCTTCACAGTGTCCTACAGAAAGGTAGTGTGCTTGTCATTTCTTTCAAAGACAATACAGAAAGTTACACCAAGTTTCTAATGAGTGCCTTGATAGTTTGATCAATGTCGAATTGCTTGTATGTGATGCAGCATAAAACAGTCCAAAAATGGCTGTCAGTGTGGAGCTTATGTTAACAATGTTATTTTTGTGCAATTAAATTTTTGCATTGGGCAGCTCAATTACATATTTGTGGGTTCTTTAATTTGTGCTGCACAGTTGCTAATTCATATGTTTTCTACCAGTTCACAATTAAAACAACTTTGATTTGATCTTTCCATACATGAATAATGATGTACTACAGATTGTACTTACAACATGCATTCCAACATGTGCACATCATGCCCTAACTCTATGTATTGCGCGTTACACAAGTATACACATTTACAAGTACACACACTTGATTACAGTATACACACAAGCGATACACTTGATTGTACGGCATGCACTAAGGCTACTAGCATACACACACACACACTTAGTAAATCAGTGCACAAAGTACACAATTTCATCCATTCAAAATGTGCCTAGAAATTTGTGAAGATATTGTCAGGTTTCAAAGTTTGCGCTAGCCAAAAACAGTGCAAAATTTCTGAAAATTATGTTATTGCAAATATTTCTGCATTTGCAGTATTATAGTTTTGTCAATGTCTTATCATTACTATAAGATGAAGTCTGTGAAGAAACAATTCTGTCATCATGGCATAACAAATGATCCTAACTATAAGTACATCATGTATGATATAGTAGGAGACCAATGTTGTGGCTGTCGCTGTATAGTCATTCACCGAGTGCTGTTATCATTACCTTCCCCCTCCATGGCTAGGCGTGTGCCCTGATTCGCCTCAAGAGTGAGATGGAGGATGATGGAGATGAGGAGAGTGACTCTCACTCCCTGCATGAGTGCTTTGCTGGGGAGACGGGTAGCTATGAGGAGTCCTCAGAAGGTAAGCCTGGCGGTGTTGGGGTTGTTTACACCATTGAAGTTACTATGAACTTGTAAGGCTGAGTGGCCACAATAATAGTTGACAAAGTTCTGATGAATTCACAGCTTCACCTATACAGGGTATGGGGTTAGCTTGTAAGATTGCAGCTTTAGTTTGAAAGTTACTTTCTTTTATATTATTTTTCATTTATTACACAGTATGCATTTTTTAAAGGTAACAGTGAGAATATTAGGTGAAGTTGGTTTGTATTCTCAGTGATTGTTAATGATGTCCAATTCTGAGACATGTATTGCAATTAGTCATTTGAATAATTGTTGTGAATTTATAGAATGATGAGTTTCCTATTGCAAATGGATATTAAACTTCTTTGTAACCAAGATTAATTCTTTGCAGTGAAATGTAACAAAAATATATGATGAAGGTACTTTTAAAAATCTGCATATGAGGCTTCAATGATTATGTAATAGACATGCCTGAACTGTGGATTCATGTAGAAAGTCTTTCTATGTTTATTCAAGTCACCTGCTCAGAGTGTAATTTATATAACAAAGTTAAATCATGGTAGATGTCTTCCAGTGATTTGCTTAGTTCAATTTTTGTTGCTCATCCAATATTGGATTTTTAGTTTTGGGTAAACTTCAAATGAGGAAGATAGCCTCATTTAACATAATCTGTGGATCATCAATGGCCATGTATTTCTGCATGTCCTGGCAGAGATACGTTGTTAAACACTCATGCTCTCTGTTGTAACCCAGATGATGACAGTGAGCCAATTCTTGGCCCATGGTTTGAAGAGTCCCTCACCTCAGAGCCAGAGTCCAAGGACTCCACTCCGACTGCCCCACCCCCACCTCCAAGACCGGCGGAGGAGAAGAAGGAAGGCGAGAAGCAGGAAGGGGCCAAAACATCTCTCTCTGATGACGTGGGAGAGAAGGAGGAGGCTACTGAGGTAAACTAACTTATTTTGCAATGTTTGCTAAGATATTCTTAATTTCTACCCTGCCTTTAAAAAGACACATTTCAAAGAAACAAGAGAGATACAATAAAGCATTGTAAGAAAGGAGAATGTGTTGTACACTTTCAACAAAAGCTGACAAAGTACGTTTAGCAAAGATGTTTGCATAAGCCATTCAAAGTCACTGTTCTGCCTTCTAACTGGGGATCAAAATGAAAATGGTTCTTTGATAATATACTTCTATCCAGATAGAGATGATGTCACAAGAATTTAATTCTACTCTTGCCATGCAGTTATTTTGCAGAATTTTTACAAGTAGAAAGACTTTCAAAACTGAAGAAATAATTTTGTCCATTTGCATGCTTTTTTGATCAACAGTACTTGAAGTTGGCAAAGGATGTGCTTCAGTTCCTAACTGGTCACCTCTTCAAAATGTCCAATGACCTCATCAAACACTTCAAGGGGTATGTATGTGTACATCCAGGATTGGAATGATTTGTAATTGCATCATGTTTTTATATTGATACGGGATGTATGTCTCATCAGATAAGAATAGGGCACACTAGTTTTCCAAAATACTGAATAGGAAGGTCCAGATGTTTTTTTACTTTTTTACTTGTATTGTTACCAATTCCATCTTCAAATTCTATCAATTTGGGGGATCTCAATGAAAAGTGTGTAATGGTCACTGTGACACATAATGGGCTTATCAGAAGATTTATTCATGTCACATGACTGACATTGCTGATGTAATACTTCCATTATGTTTTGTACATTTAAAGTCACTATATCATTGTAAATATTTGATTTGATTCACCTCAAGGTATTTTACAGTCGATATTACTATGCTAGTTGATAAGATAGTAGACATATGACAGGAAATTCTCTCAGTAGATTTTGAACCGAATGGCCCAAAGTTCATGCAAAGTTTAGTTCAAAATCCACAGACAATCTACACCGATGCTTTCCAAATATTTTAAGAGCAAAATTAACCATTATGTTTTATTTTCACTACATTTACATGTATTATGTCATACAGATTTCTGTGGCTTGGCAGTTGTGATGGTTTCATATTGAAGTTATAATTTGAGTGTGTAGTGTAGTTGTGACAGACCTGGGTACCGATTCATGAAAGTTGATAGCGCTGACAAGTTGTCAGTCACTGATAATTACCATAGTAACAGTCAGTGACCAGAGCATCTCAGCCAATCAAAACCCAAGGATTTTATTGAAATAACTTGTCAGCACTGACTAAATTGATGAAACACTCCCCTGAGCAATGTCCCCATGTGTAAACTCTGTCAATGTTATTGTGTCATTTCAGCCTGGCCTTCCTAGAGAACCATACAGCAGGGCTTGCAAGTGTCATCAAAGACCTTGACAAAGGCACCATCAAGATGGAAAACAGTAAGATGTCATATCTTGTGTGTTTGTATGTGATTGTGTGTGTATGTTAGTCTATTCTCTGTTTCAGTCAGGGCATTTGCTGAATACATCAAATCTGATTGGTACTTGATATCTTGCTGTTTATGTTAATCATCTCCAGAAATCATAGTCTTTAATGCAATGTAATTGTAAGATGTGACATTGAGTCATCTACAAAATCTCCAATTGGGAAAAAAAAAATCATGTGGTATGTGAAGACTGAATAAAGTATGGAAAACACACATCATTTTGTTGATTAAGGTGTATTGCATTTTTTAAGAGGATATTGATCATGCGGTACTTAAGATATTGTGAGTATGCTGTATTCCTGCCTGCTTTTTGTCTGTAGTAGATAGGAATGAGATACCGCAAAGTAAAAGATTTGTATTGACAGCTGTTTTGCAAGTGCAGAGCAGTTTTTTGAATATGTGTAATATCTCTTGCCTGCATAAAGCAAATTGTGAAAGCATCATAAGTCTATAAAACGTATTCACCACTTCCTGATCAAATTTTCATTTCAGCACACCTATCTGATGAGTTTTCTTCAGTTCTATTGTACTTCAGTCATACACTCCTTGCATCAAATCTACTTTCACCAAAGCTCCAGGTATGTTAACACAATTTTGTCATTATATTTCTGGTGTAATATCTCATTTTCAGTGCCAAATCTTTAATAATCATGTACTTTATTTCCCTGTGAATGATTTTGTCAATGAAACTTAATAAGAGCTGCAAAATTTGTGTGCACAATTCACAAACTTCAGTTGCCTTTAACTGCAAGAGACGACAGCATTTGATGCTGTGTTAGTCAACTGGTAATGCATTTTAGTGGTACCATATAGCTGCAGTATTTGACGAGCCATAATTTCTTCATCTCATTCTCTGTCAGTCAGACAAACAGATATGAGAAGGGATATTTTACATACATGTCATTTTATTTCTATAACATTTGCACTATGATACATGACAATATCATGCACGTAATCATAGCATTGGTAAGTTGATGTTAACATGTGTATATCCCCAGCAGAATGAGCTAGAAAGTGCCGCATTTGAGTATATTTTTCCCATCCAGCCAAATCGCTTATACAGATGCCCACCAGTCCCGCCATGGTGGAATCACTGAGGTCAGACTGTCTTTACTCTTTAATGCATATTTCATGAAATGATGACAGTGTGAGAGATCAAACCGACCTTTGTTTTTCCCTGATTGGTTTTGAAGGACACCCTGCTCGGCCACTTGGGAGTGCAGCCGTCCAGCTCAGCCTCCTGGCCCCTGAGCCTCCCCCCACGCACCCTGGCCGTGCTGGCCCACATCCTCATCAAGAGGCAGCAGCTGGGGATGAGAGAGGCTGAAGAACATGGCATGTCTGTGGGGCTGAGAGTGTGGCAGAAGTTCCTCTCTACCCTGAGGGAGTGGGCACTGAGGAAGGACACACAGCAAGATGAAGAAGGTCAGAAGATTTTTTATACTGTATACGCCATATATTTCGCGAGTATAAATTTTCGCGAATCAGGAATTCCAGACGATTTCGCGAGTGGCTAAATTCGCGATCGTGGAGTCCTGTACTGAACAGAGAAATGTACATGCGTCACATCTATATCGGGATCAGAGTAAATATTTTCGCGTGTTTTTAATTTCGCGAAAAGCACAGGATTCGCGAAATTCGCGAAAATAAAAACCTTGCGAAATATTCGGCGTATACAGTATTTCATTCTGGCCTGCTCTCCGAGAAGCAGCAGGTTGGGGATTGGTTCTTTATCAACACTCAAGGCTTTTCTTAAGTTTCTGCTCTTTCTAGACAGTGATTTGACTGTACTAAGTATATTCATATCTCACAAATTAAAAATAGGCAAAAAATATTTATATAAATTTCATGAAACAAGGAAATTCAGGTAAATAAGATACATTATATTTACCAGTTACAAATGAAATCAAGTTACAGTAAAGACAATTGTCAATTCTCTCCCATCAGTTTTATGTTTGATATAGTTACCTGCCCATGTTATATGTAAACTGTACATCCCTCTCATGCTTTGTACTCGTGTAACCAGAGGGTAATATTTTGGTACATGTGGGTTGTTAAATTTGCAAAAGTAAAACCCTTGCGACATATTCGGCATCTACAATAGTCAACCCACCTTATCCCTCACTCCACAAAAGCTACTTTACAATCTTTGTCTTCCTGTGTTTCTCTGTCTAGATGTGAATGTAGAGCACATCCAGCTGCTGCTGTTTGTGTTTGACAGCTTCAAGAAGAGCAGTAAGATGATCATCCTCACCCAGTGTGCAAACATCATCGTTGAGACTTCCCATGACCTGTGAGTCACTCATAGTGTCTACATTAGGTGCTGCTGAGATGTTTCCTTGCCTCCATCCTAAAGAGAGCTTTGTCAAACTGTCTGGTAATGGGAGGCACTGAAAAGAATAGATCACAAAGAAAGAAAAGTGAAAGAAGAGTTCATATTATCTGTTGTGTTCAAGAACTCTAGTGTCATAGGGAAACATGCCTTACTAGTGCAAACCTTTTTGCAGCATTTTGCATTTTTTTTATATCATCCCAAGTTATGTGCACATAGTTACACTTTGTTTGTGCAGGAAGTTTTTAATAGTATGTGTATATCTGTTATCTGTATTTGGTAAGCTGCATTTTCTGATACAGAAAAGGGGGAAAATACTTCTCTTCAGACAAATGCTTTAATGCATTGTACCAATTGAATAACATCGCTACAACTTTCAGAGCAAATTTTCCTATTTATCTGCATGAAAATAAAAGTGATTACATCCATTTAAACCATATGGTTACAGTATGATATTGAAAAACCTGGAATATACCTGGTATGCATGCACTTTACTGGCTCTGGAACTATTAAGAGTAAAAAAGTTATTCCCATGAACTAAATAGGCAAAAGTCTCATTGAACCTTCTCTCTATGACTATGGAGTAATACATTTTATTGATCATTCACATAACTGAATCACCAGAAGGCTATTCAGTTTTTGTTTGTTTGTTTGTTTGTTTGTTTGTTTGTTTGTTTTTGTAATCAGAGAACATTGCCATGAAATGAAGGACATATTACTTTCTGTACTCTGTTGACTGTGTCTAATAATTTTAAGGTGATAATGATTTGACCAAGTCCTTGATTTGAATCTTGCCAGAAATATGAAGAAGAAGAACCCAATGGCTATCTGTCGTCTCCTGCTCATCTTTGAGTACTTCCTTCACCACTACTCACAACCTCCAAGCCAGCTCTATGATCAGGTGACTCATCCCTCCCCTAATAGACTGTCTTCCTCATATATTTAGCTATGATGCATACTTGCATCACAAGGGCCTCCCTTGACAAGTTCATCATTTGTCTCAGGTTTACCACCAGCCTGTCATCATGTAGAGCAATGATTGATAGTCATGAAACTGCACTTGTCGGTCACATTTTATAAGATTCATAGTACTCAAAACCAAGGATATCATACAGGTGTATCCCAATGTGTGGCAGAACCAGACTCTCCTTTGTCTCTCTCTCACCCCCTTAGCTTGTACCTATATGGCCAAACCTTTTAATAAGGACTGTAGTGATAACTTATTAGTCACTTTAACAAACATAATGTGAGAAAAGATGTCAGGGTTCCTGTGTCATAAAGAGGTTTACACTTATTGTAAGTGTCATTGATTGGAGCTACCATAGCAACAACATAAATACTCATGTTAAGTGATTGGTTTTCACTTGGCTGCCACTAAAGCACAGCACTTTTTGCAACTTTGAATGATCCTAAACCTTGATAAGAAGTTTGCTCAAGAAGTACTTCCATTTTAACATTAACATCAATAATACTGATAAATATATATCCTCAGGGTGCTGTACTCACTAGAAAGTAAAGTTTGATGAGAATATGATTTCTTTCATATTTGATTTGGCGACAGGTGCAATGGAATATCTTCACAGTGCAATCATCGGACCCCGCCCTTATGCTGTACCAAGATGAGCGAGGCGGGATCCCAGTCACCAAGTTCTACACGTCGTGTCGCGAAGTGGAGGACAACTACCGAAAGGCCACAGTTGGAGACAACCCCCACCCTGGTCTGCTGGACTCGTCCTGCTTCAAACGCTGCTTCTACAACCTGGTATCTCAAGACGTTGATCGCAATGGACCAAGCATTGACAAGGGGGTGAGAATCAGGATGTCACAGCAACACTCCTCTTATCTGAAAGTGCAAGTTTTGATCCAAAAGGGGGGGGGGGTAATTTAGCCCTCCTTACCATTAGATCTCGGCCATTTATCAAGCAATTGTTACCAAACTTGGCTTGTCTCTGTCCCCTCATGTATTTTACAAGAATGTATAGTCAAATTTATGATATTTATTGTCTAAATCAATTGTACAGATAATATTTTTTTAAAGGAATCCTTTTTTTTCAGCTCTACCCCCATTTCAGGAGAAAATGCAATCAAATTTGGCATGTGTATAGTTTGTCATGTAGTCTAAAAATGTAGTATTAAAACTTTATATTCGTTAATGCAATCTTGCAGATATGCAAATTTTTCCAGAAAATCTGGATTTTTTAGCATTTTACATGTAGCTACCACATCACAGCAGATACCTTATGTATTCATTTTCTTGTAAATCTTTGATTTTCAGAGTTTTGTTGTGTAGAATAGTTTATGGTAGCCAAAAATGATGTTATCTGACTAAAAACGAAAAAAAAAAAAAAGAAGTCTTCTAACAATGCTTCTTCTAAAGCCTTAACCTTGTACATACAAAAATCATTGTAACCATTTTTTGTGATGTTGGCTACAAATGTCCTATATCTTCGCATCCATTACCCCAATTTTTGCAAATGGGGTCTTAAAATGTGCACAAGATGTGAAAGAAGAAAAGTCTGAAAATTTCAGCTTGAGATCCTTTTGCATTGCAAAATTATTACAAAAAATGTTGAGGCTCTATTTCAGCCTCCCTCAGGCTATTGATAGTTAAGACACAGAGCTTATTTTTTTTTGTTTACCATGTATATTTGATTTTCACAGGCATGTGAGGTGTTGTACGACCCCAACTTTGACTACAACGAGCTCTACTCAGCTGTCATTGAACTCCTTGGGGCTGGCAGCGAGTGTGACGTGGAGGCCCGCCGCAATTCCTCCCAGCTGGACCACCAGGACGGCTGTGCCATCCATTACACCGGCATCATCTGCTGGAGGCTTCTGGGACGGATGGCGCCATCTGTGGCATACATCAAGCTCCTGGAGGGACAGCACTGCGACAGTGAGAGACCTTTGACGCAGCATGAGATTCTACACTCTCTGCGATGGGTGCCACGCATGGCTGCCTCTAAGTACAGTACATGGATCAAGGTAGGGCTCTTGCACCCTAAATATACAGGGGATATGTTTAAGGACATTACTTATACCATGGTTCCACAGAGATTTTTTTTTCACATCTGTCACTCGTCAGAAGCAAAGTTTTTTGCTTCCTGGCCACCAACCAAAGTGTATTTGATTGAGGTCTAATGAATCCAACTTGTGTTGGACTATAAGGTCAGTGTCAGACATGTTGGGCATGATCAGATGAGGTCTGAAATGATATGACAAAAAAATTGGTCAAGTTTTAAAGAACTTTGTATTCCTGTCAGTTTGAACCCACAAATTTTCTAAGAGAAAATTCATTTTGTTTGCCACTGTAGTTTAAAGGTAGGGGATACCTTTTACAGACCTCCCAAAATGCAGCAAAACATTAGATATGAACCTCAGGGGACTTGTTTAGGCCACTGCTGAGAAATTTGGAAGTCAACAGTTATCTACAATTTGAATAATGCACAAAACTCAACTACTCAGTAGTTCTGTGTGTCAGCCACACTTAAGCCTTTTTGTTGCAGTCTTCTGTATTTGTTATCTATAAACACAAATCTAGAAGTACAAGAGCAGATGTAATAACATATAAAGTGTGTGGCAAGAATGTATATAGAAATAAGGCTTGAGTTGATGAACTTTCTTCACAAAATATGTCATGATGAACACACATGCAGTGCATGGGTCTGCAAAGCTAGCCTAGTAATGTACTGGAATTTACGGTGAGCCCCGAAAAAAATTCAATTCAAAATCTAACGGTCAAAAAAATGTACTAAATGTTACCGTCCACTTTCAATACTTTATGGGAGTTTCTAAAATGATACTCTCTTCAACATACCACTGTATTTATACAACTCTTCATTTAAGGCATGCAAATGGGATTCCCTACCTTTAATATTCATCCTGCTGTAGCACGAGTCCACTGTTGTCAATAATTACTTGTCTTTGAAAACCGCCACCTATTTGTGTGATCTCTTACATTTTGATAGGAGCACCTGTGTGAGCAGAGACTACCGGATACAGAGGTTGAGAGCCTTCTGGACATCGTGACCAAGAACTGCCATACCGTCAAGTTTGATGTCCAGCTGGCTCAGGAGTCCATTGCACGCCAGGTATGTCACATATTGTGTTTTCTGATATTGGGTGTTAAAATGCAGTATACTTGTACACGGGGAGCAGAAAACCTTTCAATGTTAGATCAAACAAGACACAAAGATATTATGTGGTACTTTGGTCACCTTGTATTATGCTATGTTGATTAGAACAAACAGACGTATTAATTTTCATCACATTAACTATCAAAAATGTAAAGCATAATCTGCTTGTTTTGTCTGAGGAGAAATTGATCACCTGTTCATTTACTTCTCTACAGCAGAGAAATGTCAGCAGTATCAAGAACTGTTATGGTGTGTATTTGCGGAGTCGATATCAAATATGTTTTCATTTTTGTGGAAGTTGCCCATTTACAAGCACTGATATTGCATGTTTGAGACGTAAGTTTGTACATGTATGTGACTATGTAATGTTACGAGACATCTAAAAAGCATACACTTACAAAATATGTAATCTTAATGATATGTTATCACAATTCAAGTATACTATCTATTTTCGTCATTTCTTGTAGCTGTCTCAGATGCCGCTGAATGCCTCTCAGAGTGAGATCCTGCCAGCCACAGAGCTTCCCAGTCTGCACTTACTCTACATCCTAGACTCTGTCATTGGCAAGCTTCAGAGCTCTCTTCAGGAACATTTTGTCAAGGCCATGGTATGTTACTGTCATTTGTTCTTAAAATAGATGGATCTTTCTCTGGTCCTCCATTTTGGACCCCACCCCCGGATAGTTACCTATAGCTGACAGAGATTTACATTTGTATATATGCATGTTTGTTTTCAAAGTGTAGTGTTGAAGCCTACAAAAACAAATGTATATGATTGTACAGTGTGAAAAGTTACTGATCTCATATATTCTATCCTTTTTCACTGATGAATAAGCTGTGTCATTATATAATTGCAGCAGAGCAAATTTGGATAAATGGTTTGGAGGTTTGAAATCTGTTTGATGTATTTCAGGATGATGACAACCCTAGGAAAGGGATGGAAGTGAGCCAAGACTTGCAGCCCATTGTCAGTCAGCTACTGGAGGTTTTCACATTGTACTCAAGGTGAGAGGCTGGCAAGGATGTAGGCTCTAATATTTTGGTCATCCTTGCTCTTAGATTTGTGCATGGATAAAAATCAACACTCATGAGTTTTGCTATAAACAAAATGAATTATCACTCGGCACCAGAGTAATAAAATAGAATAAGTGACATCAGTTTTCACATCTGATTTGTAGACATTATCTGTTCTAACAAAGTTTTTTTTCAGAAACATGAGATATAAAGAAGTATAATGTGGCACACACTTACTACTTGATACATGAATTTGTATGACAGGTAAGCGCAGAAACAGTTGGGTAGAGAAGGGAAAATAAAACAAAATGAGTATATTCTGAAATGTAATGATGTGGTATTAATGGTGAGAAATTCAAGAGCAGATATTTTGTCATGAGCAGAACTAGTACTACCATCTTCCTTGTTATATCTGATAGAGGAATGTGAAGTGATAGACTGGATATAGGAGAAACTCAGTGCTTGCTGAGAAGTCTTGTGCCTTTTGCTACATGTATCTCACATGGCACTCAACAGATCCTGCCTGCTGAGTCAGCTGGAGAAAAGCTCTGAGGTGAAGGCAGAGCAGCTAGGCCCTCAGGCCATCAATGCCTATGGTGCAGTCCTCACTACAGCCTCCAGCCGAGCCTCCTGTGTCTCAGCCCACAGCCTGACCATGCTGGTGGCTCTACCGGCAGCCGTCCAGACTGCTGTGGAGAAATGGAAGAGGGTCTCACTCAGTGAATACCCTCCTGTCATCTCATGGGTAAGTCATAGAAAGATGGGAAAAATGAAGCTTTTTTTCAAGGTTTTTTTTTTTTTTTTTTTTTTTTGGGGGGGGGGGGGGACAGGAGACGAGTGATGGCTTACTGCTTGGTTTTGTTCAGTTTTTCCTTTCTGACAAATGAGCATACCATTATAAAGCGGATTCATTTGTAAATATTTTTGCCATTTAAAGCTAATCTGTAGCATCGGAATTTGGGGATGATGTCATTCTTTTCAACCCCAAAAAGTACTGTTCCGTTTTGTCTCTAAATATTATTTTATTCTTTCTCCTTCATAGACTGACAACCCGACTGAGGATAACAACTTACTGGAAAACTACCTGAATGCTCTTAGGTCTGCACACCTTGGTCTCTTCTCAAGTGAGTTAACAAGAATTAGGGTGTGTCTTCTGAGGAGGACCTATTTTTCTTCTGTGTTGCAGTGGGCTAGTGATGATAACATGGATGATGATAGCCACAATGTGGGAAGGGGTAGTTTATTCAATTACCAGCCAAACTCGCAATTTTCATGATATTTTTTTTTCCACAAACCAAGGGGAGAGATGAGAATTGATTACATCATACCATCTTGTTTGTGTATGCTGTCATGACCAATATCATTCTATGGGGAAAACAGGAGAAACTATACAATTTCTTGATTTTCTCACTGTATGTGTGATTTTGATGAATTTTGTTCATCTTGTTTTCCTTTTTGTATTAAAGCCAACTTGATCATAAAAGGGAAATGTGTGTTTGATTATAGTGCAGGATGTTACAGTACAACATACATTGCTAGAATTCTCTAGAATGCAAGCATTCCAAGGCCCATTTGTGATTGGTTTATGTCATTGCGGCACCACATTAGGCTTGCCTGGTAGTTTGTAGATTTCTATACACCTTACATATTAGTTATTGTTGGAATTTGAATATTTCGTCTACTGACTCATCACCATTTGACTTTGCCAGGCCTGCATATTTTGTGTGTGCTTTCCCATGCTAATTTTTCATGTCATCTATGATTTTCCCTCTTAGGTCAGACAAACTTCAACATTGCCGCTGCTGTCCAGCATGTTATGTCCACCCTCGTCCAGTTCTGCACAAATCTATCAGAGTGAGTCACCAAGAATTATTTACATGTACCAGATTATTGTCGTCACCTGACATAACAGGTTGGAGGTCATGGCCTCTGTATTTAACACTTCCTGTGTCAAGCTCAATTTTCAAATCAAAGTGGTGTAAATGTCACTACTTTGATGGTTGTCATGTATTATATTACATGTAGTAGCCTGGAGGCAATGTGGAAAACATTGAAAATTAAGAAAAAAAATAGAAGCTTTCATAGACCATTGGTGTATGTCAGAAATTCTGTCATGCAGTGCTCAATATGGGAGATGTACACATAGTTTCATGTTAAACTCAGCACAACTGAAAATTCCGTGGACTGGGAGATACACGTAGTTCAGTTTTTTGCTTATCTGAGCCCCAGACCGAGTGGAGTATCACAGTTAGCATTTTGTCCCTTGTGTGTTGACTGTAAGCATTGACTGGCTTTTTGTCTTTGTAAAACCTATTACAACAAAACTTGGCAGAAATTATCCATTGGTGTAGGGGATACAAAGTTGTCAAATGATGTCTCTTAACTTCTTCGGGACATTTTCTTCATCAAACCTTTCAGTCATACAACTTTATGTTTAGTAGTTTTCCCATTTTGCATAGCCTAGTTTACCTATTTCACAGCGCATGTGCCAGTAGATGACTCATGTAACATTATAGACGAACTTACATATTCCATTGACAGACTTGAAACTTGCTGTAGGGCATCATCCTTTTGCCTCTAAATCAATACATGTACATGCACATTATTATTCATATTTACTGTTTTATTAATCATATTTGTAAAGATTGTTGAACTGTTAATTATGGTTTCATTGGTATCATGCATTACAGCTGGTGTCCAGAGTCGTCATCCAACAAGGACCGCATGGTGGATGTTCTCTTCCCTCTACTCCTGGATGCTAGCACAGAGTCTGTGGCTGAACCTGTGAGTATTAGACACTGTCAATCACAACTCCCATTTCTTGTTTGTTTGTGTGTTTTTTTTTTTTTATTTGAAGAATGAGGAATGTAGAGATGAAATTAAATGATGAGGAAGTCAAACTTTGCAGTCAACAGCATTCTCTGAATATGGCATGACACACAATTTAGATTTGCTTACCCCATTGAGGGTGCTCTGATTTTGCTATAACACGTTATTCCCAAAGACACCTGCCCGAGTATATTTGGGACTCGTCTTCAACGGCTTAAAGTCTCCCTGATTTTGCAGGAAGTGCCCTCAAAAATTTACTTTTCCTTCCTCTTCTGAGGTAATCAATATAACCCATCCATTAATTTGGAATTACTGTTGCCTGTTGAGATACATGCTGAAATGTCTCTGGCTTTGATGTGTGAGAATGTTGGCAGAACTGATTATTGTAATCCAGGTGATATTAGTAGTATTTGTTCAGCAATTACCATCCTTTTGGATAATCCTGTGAATGGTGATAGACTATTGCCAACTGACAAAGAATAGCTATATTAATTATCAACACATTGTGATTTGATTTCTTTTTAAATGTATCTACAATCTCCAAATGCACAGGCATCCAGTGCTGTGAGCCAGATTCTTGGACCAGCTGATGAGGATGCGTTCCTCACCCGTCTCTACTATCAAGTCTTTGTCAACTTCCATGACATTTTTACCAAGCATGCACAGAAGGACAGGTGAATGCCAGTTTGAGTTGTTATACTTTGATGCGTAATGTATACTGTGAATAACACTTTTGCCACCACATTTTTACCTGCTTTTGTCTGTAGTAGTGGATAAGTGTGTGGTTGGAAAAGGAATGGGATAAAACTATTAAAGTGAAGGTGCAAACACGCAAACTGAATCACCTGTATTTATAATCCATTGCTGTATCTATCTCAACATGGTTTCATAGTATGTCAGGCTGTACATATCATGACTGTACATTGTCATGAAATCCATTGTAGGGATTCACAGTGTGTACATAGACACACTTACATACATTGTTCTGCATGTAAAGTTTACAGAGTCTACACTAGTGTAGTTCTGTTTTTAATGAAAAGAAAGCCCAGACCTTTTGTATGTGAAATGCAGATTTATTTCTACTGAACTCCACAAGAAATCAGTAGAAGGTATTAGTCCAACTTCTATAGACCCTGGAGTTGATTTATTTTTCTACCTTGCAAGGTAGTTGAAAGCCAGTTTATCATAAGAGGATATATCAGTATTCTCCACTCAAGACTTATTCATACACAGTAATCACAACCTTTTCATGTATGTTATCGTATGACACAATCCCATGTATTGATATTTGTGTAGTTGCTTGGAGGATTCCATCTACCAGGAATGTGTGCAGGCCATGGAGGCTCATTTAGACAAGGAACCAGCCAAGCGAGCACTGGGCAAGGTGTACACAGAGCATGCAGGTTTGTATGTTACCACCATCAGAAGAAATACTGACTTGTGCTGCAGTTTAGGTTATTTTAGGATTCCATACCTAAAGTGTAACATCTGATGATGACCACACAAAACCCAAAGCCAGGGTAGAGCAAGGGATATTCCTTCAACTAATATTGATAATCATGAAATTTTATAGTATGTGGATGAAAAGCTATCTGGAAATTTATGAAGTGGTATTATCAGTAGACACTGAAATTTGAAAAGTTTTTTGTGTTGAAAGCCTGATGTACAGAAGCATGACTGAGTTTTATGGTTGATCAAGTTTTTATATTGATATGATTTCTGTCGCAGAGTTGTGCTTATCTCTACAGATACAATTTGAGCTACTAATTGTCCGTCAATTTGCTAAATAGAATATTGTGCTGCTTGTTTGTTTATCAGGTGAAAAGATGTATTGACACCATGCTAATTGACTTTCTTTTTTCCAGAGCTGATTGAACTCCTGCTATCTGCTGCCAATGAGAACCTCTCTGTGGAGTTTGGCACCAAAGTCCTCAAATTCTTTAACAAGCTCATGCAACTAGGTAACACTGAAGATGTAAATGTGTTTGTCACATTCAAACGTGCTTGTTTCATTACTGTGTGAGATATGTGAGAAAAGTTTGAAGTATGAAGTATGAACAGAGGCTGCAAATGTTGGATAATAGCTGACCATACTTTTCTTTTAAGTAGACAATTTCTTGAAAATATTTGTGTTTTTTTGTGTGTGTGATGATAGCCTCTTTAATAGACAGAAATACCATGCCATTCCTTTTTAAATTTAGCTTCAAAGTATACAGTGATCATAATGATGTAGCATAAGTACTGCCATCTGAGTATAGAAAGATGATACACCTGACCTGTGTAAACATTGAAGAAGTCTGTAAAAGACTGGTGTACAATGTTCCCCCTCTGCAGCTGAAGAGCATCCCAGTGACACCTACCTTGACACTCTCTGTACCTCACTGGGTCGCCAGGGCAGCTCCAATCCCCAGGCCCTGCAGCACTGGCTGGCTGGCATCATCCGAGACAGCGACCCCAGTGGCAAGGGTCAGGAGAACCGCATTCTACTGCAGAGCCTCACCTCATACATTGTCAAGGAGAACAGGTGAGAAGTTACAAATGGCATTGGATCGGAAAGAGGAAAATATTACACAATTGTGATTAAAGCACCAAATTAAATCAGTACATATAGACTTTTTAGTGCATCAGTGCATCTGGACGTTTTAATTCCAAGAACAGTTTCAAATCTGATCCTGAACGGTTCATCAGCTTGTCTAATTTTGTTGAGTAATTTTGTACCTTAATTGAATGTTACCTGGATGACTCAGAATTTACATCAATCGATACACAAGCTTGAGTGACTTCTTGCATGAGTAGAAGACCATGGGCTCAAGACATGACTGTATGGAGGGGAATATCTTACAGTATTTCCTGTCCTTAAGGGACCCAAAGTGGTGACAAAGTCATGTGACCATACATATGTCAGTGGAGTGCAACTCTTATTCTACTTTGTACATAGAGAGATCCCAAATTGTTCTTAAGCCCTCTTGACAGTAGAATTTATCTAAAATTATGCAAGCAGTGACATTACTTGTTTGACACTGTAGACATATGAGTATTACATGTTTTAGAGATGTTCCTAATCTACTGACATTGAGCAGTGTGTTTTGTCATCATGTGTATGTGATTGCTGGTTTGCCACTTTGATTTCTCTGATTCTAATTGAATTTTCCTCATCATTTATGTAAGATTGTTTTCTCTCCAGGAACATCTGACTTTGAACATTTGCTTGTGATAATGGGATAACATAAACTGAATGGGATAACATATACTTATGAAGCTTGATGAAATATGCCTGAAGAATTTAACATGTTACTGAAATTACGTCAGAGAGGATATGATGTAAGGTGAAGATAAAGTGAAAATGGCACTTTCAAGTTGAAGATTATACTTCTCTGTGATAATAGACCATACAGTCCAGCAAGCTGAGCTGATCCGGCAACTGGTAGCTACAAGCTATGTGAAGCACTATATACTGTAGAGTATGAAGGTACATAAAAATTGTCTTTGTTGTGTGTCTGTCTGTACAGTCCTGTGGGTGAAGGCGTGGCGTCGGCCCTCCTCAAAGCCCTGATACCCATGTGCACACAGCTGTTGTCCAGTGTAGGCAGTGAGTCCTTTGGGATTGCTGAACTCATGCCAGTCATGATCACACTGGCTGGGGCAGGGTCTGGAGTCGGCCATGTGGAGCTGTTCAGGGCTGCGGGTGATTGGCTCTCATCATGGTGAGATATCATCCATGTTTTTTAGGGCTGTCATTCTTATCTTGTTAATCAGGTGATTCTAGTCATTTTGATTATATCTACTTTTTTTTAATGCTTTTCCAGCAATATCTGTAAAGTGTAGTAACATATCAAAGCAGTTCTTTCCATTCTAAATCTTTGTCCACCAGATCCTATTGGAAAAAAAGAATCTCCACAAGTTAGTCTTTCTGTCTGGCATAATGTTATGTGTCGTGAAAGTCTTAAGCAGTAATATGCAATGTATGTGAATTAAAAAAAAAATATATATATATATATACCAGTAGATGGTGTTAATATGAGGAGTGTGAATAATCTTTTTGTGTCTCAAGTACAGAAGTTAAAAATCAATGTGTGTTATTGCTATTCCCCCCGATACGACATGTTGATATCTGTTCGTGTTTATGAGGAATAACTAGTCAAGCTCAATTTAGAAGAAGAATCACTTGTATGGAAGACTCTGTGGTACCATCCTAACAAGGGCTCGTCCATTCACTTATCATGTCTTTTTGGCTTCTCTATACCCACAGCAAGACATACCTGTCTCACAAGAATGTTGCTGAGAAGATTAGTGAGGATGTTACAGAGGGAAAGGTTGGTAGACATGTGTCACTCGGGATGAAGCAGATCTTTGAATGTTGTATCATAACATTGTCTTTAACTAGTAAAAGTGGATGAGGGAGGTGCTGTTATAGTGTCTAATATGTCCTTAGAATGTGGAAAGTAAGAAGTAACTTTAGTAACTTGCTCCTCTTTATTTAATCAGCAGGGATATCTTAGTTGTGATGATGTATTATTTTAAAGTAAAGTTAAGTAAAGTAATGTACTGTATTTGTCCTTTAGATCTTAATTGCTTTACCATATGTTTGAGGGTTATAATTTTGTATCTTGTCAGATTGTCTTTTTAATACACATATTTGACTTGATGCATGTTGATATTTCAAAACTTTTCTGCATATGAAAAACAAATTATTCACAAACAGTTTTAGAGATATATTCACCATTATGTTGTTAAAGTTGTTATTCTAAGTTGTGTAAACTTGTGTCAACAAAACTTTTGAAATTTCACTTTGGGTTGAATTACAAAAATTGTTATTTCCTTTTACTCTCTCAGCCTGTAGTCTCTGTCTTTTGAAATATCAACTGCTTCTTTGTTAAGAGTTCAACTCCTAGTCACAAATTTTTCATTGTATTTTCAGCACCACACCATGATGGAAGCAGCTTGCTATCTCCTCTCCTACATGGCCAATGTACTTGGAGCACTCAAACAGTCTGGAGACAAGTAAGACAACCTTTCATAGTGAAATAAAGATGGAAATATTCTTTTAGGGTAGAGTGAATAAAGCTCATTCTGAATAGACTTTAAATGCAGGGTAACCACTATGACAACAGTAACTACAGCAAGTGTCTGTTTAGGAAGGGAATAGTATTATTGCACCATGTGCTGTACACTTCTCAATATTGTTGTACATAAATGAGCTATCTGTTTAATATCTTCACTTGACTTGTTCTCTCAGTGCAGCTGGGTTTGCACCTTTAAGAATGTCATCATAATTAAATTGTCATTAGTGTTTCAAGCTGGAGTGATAGTCAAAGAAACGGTAATTTCTTTTTAAGTTTGTTATAACTGTTTGGCCTCTCCAGTGTCATGAAGCTATTCAATATGTTTCCATCATATTACAGAGGTTAGGCTTCTACCAACCTATAGACTTTCTCAAGCCAAGGATGGCAGAAACCCAACTTATTTTGTATGATCACCCCAACCAATGAAAGTTTTCTGTATGTTTCCATCATGTTTTGCATATGCTGGGTTTTACAGTGGTGGATTTTGATTGTGATGTTATATATCATGATTTTTGGTACTTACTGAAATGCCTCCATCAACTCTCATCAACCCGTACTCTTGGCCACACCATAGGTCTGCATTCCCTGCCATTGACATGGATGCTGCCATGCAAGATGTGGACTCTGACTGGGCGGAGGACATCGTACTGGAGGAGGAGGATTCAGGAGGGGAAGATTCGGTGGGTGGAATTCCAGGGATGGGGATGCAGTCACCAAATGATCATCTTTAACAAATGTGGTTAATGAGCAAAATATTTGAATTAAAAACAGATGAGGGGATTCTGGGAATTGATGTGATAATCTAGGATGAGGTGTTTGTCAAGAGAGAATTGGACAACGATATAGCAGTTTGTGAGATGAGTGATGGCTGTATGTATTTTACTACTTCTGGTAAGCGCAGTGCAAACTTAATGACAAATTATTTCTTGCCTTCTTTGTCTATTTCTGTGTAATAATGTTCAGATAGGGGAAAGTGATCTTCTAATGAAAGTGGAAAACACTACCAACTTTCGTTTTCATTTTAACCCTTAGGTAATAAAATCTGTAATATTTTGCTTGGTATAGTGTGATACATTTGTTGGGTCATTTGTTTGAAAAAGTGCATCAATCCCTCATTGACTGTTATTCTGATTTGAGGAAATCGTGGGTGGTGCTAATAACTGACCAGTCTGTCTTTGGTGATCTTTTCAGGATGAGGATTCTCTGTGCAACAAACTCTGTACCTTCACCATCACTCAAAAGGAGTTCATGAACCAACACTGGTGAGTGATCATTGATGGAGATGAGGGAAGTGGGATGCAGTGATGTTGATGGGAAGATGGGGTGGATAATAATAAGAATGGTGTCATGGAGGTAGCAATGATAATGACTGCTGCTAGTCATACTGTAAAGCACCAGCATATGGCTCTGATGTATATTATCTTGTATGGTAGGGCAGTTTGTAGACATTATCATAAAATTGTATTTCTGAACATTAAATTTTGAGAGTGAATTGTATGAAAACAGGTGTGCAAATGTGACATTCTTATTTATCTGTCGGCATTTGATTCTTTCCTACGAAGATTTTCAACATAGTTTGGTTCTTCCGTATTTTCATCGCTCTTCATCTTTATTCAAACTTGGATATGGAAAAATTTACTGTGTAAGACATTAAGAATATGATGTACTCGGTTTTATTCACAATGAAAATCCGCCATCGACGCCATAATTTTTTTTTTTCAATTGTGATGGGGACTATAACGTACAGTGTTTTAATTGCTATCTCTTTCTCTTTTTTTTTGAAATAATGATTTGTAATTATGATGTTGTTGATAATGGTCATAATTTTTCTTCTGAGATGAGCTGACCTGTGTCTGCACTCTTACATCCATGATTGACTTCACATTTGTGTCCCAGGTATCATTGCCACACGTGTAAGATGGTGGATGGGGTTGGAGTGTGCACCATCTGTGCCAAGGTGTGCCACAAGGGACATGAGTTGTCCTATGCCAAGCATGGCTCATTCTTCTGTGACTGTGGTGCCAAGGAAGATGGGTCATGTCAGGTGAAGCAACTGTTTCGCTTTTCTATTCTGCAACATTTTAAATTCTGTGGACCAGTTGACTAGTAGAGACAAGTTAGGTGGATAACTCTAATGGAGAAGATTGTGCTGTGCTACCAGAAAGCTAGGGCTGCCTGATGTATCCACAAACTAATGAATGCAAACTAAAATCCAAGTACATGTATCAACATGCATGGAATATGTACAAATGAATGGAGTAGCTTGTTACCAAATCCTCAAGATGTGTAGTGTCCGGTTATCTGACTACTTTGAAATTGACCACCTACAGACCATCACATCACACTTTGCATACAGTAAGCAAAGGTCTCATGTATATGCTGTGTATTTTTGTGTTTTTATTGTGTGATTTATACAACTCGAATATTTGCAAAACTCGCATCTTGTGAAAATACTGCCTCTCATATCACAAGTGCATTGTGTATTGCCAAGGAGAGAAATCACCAGAGAAATGATAATACAATGTACCTCTTCCATTCTGTCAATTTACTATCATAATTGTGATATATTTTTACCATACACAGTACTTATGTATATTGCAATGGTAGCAATTGTGATTGTCAACTGTTGCTTCATGGATTTTTTTGTTTTTGTTTTTACAGAGTTGACTCAGAGCTAAATAGATTTATATGATATTGATAGCCTATGGCTCTTTCGAGTGTCTTCTTAACAAATGGACAGAATAGAATATGCATAGTGAATGAAAGTATTTTTTTTCTTTAATGAGTAAAAGTGGGATGTCAATTAGACATGTTGGCAAGTGTGATATAAAATGCTGTTTCATTGTATTGCAAGCTATATATCGATTGTTATGATAAAATGATTAAACTGACATGTGTGATTATAGCAAACCTGGATGACGGCATACTAACTAGTCAACATTGCACAGTCAAAATGCTCTTGTATGACTTGCACCTGAATTCCATCAATCCCATTCATTGCCATGCAGACTTTGGTCAAGCGTACACCTGGCAGCAATTTGGAGTCCAGCATGTCCAACACATCGGTCACTTCCCCCTTCTCATCGGAGACCCAGCCATCGTCCAGCAGCGGGGGAACCAGCGGTCAGCCATCCAGTGGTGGTACCAAAACTTCCACCCTCCGCCAGCGTGGCGGTGGCACCAGCTCTGGGTCTGGTACGACTCCAGCATCCTCCCTGGGAGGCGGTGTGCTGGTGTCTCCCGGGGACCGTGGACCAGGAGGTGGAGAGAGCAGTGGAGGGAAGCCGAGTGAGGAGCAGATTAAATTCAGGCAAATGCTTGGTAGGCAGCTGGAGAAGAACAGAGATTCTATCCTCAAGCTTCTGGTGAGTAAAGATTCTATGAGCCAATTGTTTGATGAAGAGTAGCATCTCATGATTGTTTCATTTGATTCTTAATTGTTGCCCAATAAGCCTCTTTTGCGGTTGTAAGTGACTTTCCAGTCATGAGTATTTAGCTTGTTGCTATTCAATATGATGTAACACATGTGCCTGCTTATACCAAAATGTTCTCTCTTTTAACACAACACTTTGTTCTCCTTGTTAAATGTGCAGGAGCAGAATGGAATGGCCAGTCATGTGATTGAGTTGCTTCAGTCCCTTACTGGTCCCATTGAGACTCACTGCAGCCGAACCTCAGCCATTGGAGCCACTGCCCGCGCCCAGAAAGCCCTGGCTGACCTGCACACTAGGGATAAAACAACAGAATCCACAGACCAGCTAATGGTGAGTGGCAGGGGCTTTGTGCATTTTGTGGAAGTGCCCCAGCCTTTTTATCATATACACCAAATTGAATAAATTCAAAGTGAAGCGATAATAAACTCAAATAGATTAAAAAATGTGAATGCCAAAGACAGTATAATTCAATATTATTCATATGCACAACTGAACTGTTTATTAACATCATGTCAATTTTATAATTTACCAAATCTATTTTATTTCTTCATCATCAGTCATATGTTATTAGATTCAAATGTTTGTGATTTTTGCAAAATTATGTATCAGGTCCATGCCTTTCAAACCTTGTAAAAATCAATTAACCGTCATATTTGCCTGAAGCATTGAAGGGGACACTCAAAGGGCTTGATTTCCGTCTCCCAGTAGAATATCTATACAGCAAATCACTCTCAAAGTGAATGTTTTGACTTGTAAGGTGTGGTTGGTTGTCTCAACTCTCTGTGGTCTCACAAGCTTTCTATTTGTATCTTTGTGTATCAGGTCCCCACCCTAGGGTCGCAGGAGGGGGCCTTTGAGAATGTGCGGGCCAACTACTCCGGGGACCAGGGCCAGACAATCCGCCAGCTGCTGGGTGCCCACATGCTGCGGCGAGTGGTCATGTGCTGCCTGGCTTCCCCCCACGGTCGCCGCCAGCACCTGGCTGTCTGCCATGAGAAGGGACGGATCACTCTCCTACAGCTCTCGGCGCTGCTCAAACAGGCCGACTCCAGCAAACGCAAGCTGACGCTGACTGTGAGTGACATTTGACCCTCACCCCCATGTGCTTCGTGGTGATATCTTGTTAAAGAGAATCTTAGTTTTAAGCAGTGAAAAGAAAGCAGCAAATTAGGTAGTACGTGAACAAACGGCAAGAAAGTTTTTATCATTAGGAATATTTGCATGATACACATATCATTTCAAGATAGCTGTCCTGGTCATGCTGCATTAGTTTCCTTGTATCAGCCTACCTGTTAACTTGTACACGAGTAAACCGAATTGTGTTTGCTGTTTACATATTAGAAATTTACTAACTCTGCCTTTAAGCTTTATTCAAGAATGTATTTTCCTTTCTATGTAGAGCTCATTCTTTAGCAAAAATGTGAAACGATGAGTTCATATACAGGACAAAGACAAGTTCTCTGCAAGTGCTACCAGCAATTACTAGAGTAAGGCAGAACCTTGGAATGCCAACCAAATGCAGTGTTTGTTGATATGGCCTCTAGATTATGATAATACCCTAATACAGTGCTCTTTTGCAAATGATTATGAAAAAAAAAAAAGATGAGAAAGGATGGCTTGATTGAAATGATGATACATTTTCCCCTCCAGAGACTGTCTTCAGCCCCTGTACCTTTTACAGTCCTGAGCATTGCTGGAAACCCATGTAATGAAGACTTCTTGGCTGTGTGTGGATTGAAGGTATTTTGATTTGTTTACTTTCATAATTCTTTTTTTTTTCTTTATAAAAGATTTACAAGTGCTCATTATGAGTTTTGAACACCAGGAGGCCTACACATGTATGTCTGCCAATGATCAATTCTCATTTAACAACTTTCTATTCTTCTCTTGGCTGTTAGAAATGTACTACTTAAAAGTTAACTGAGTGTCAAATCTGCTCTTAGTATTTCCATTATGATTTTCTGTCATGTTAACAAGCTTTTTCTTCTTGTCATGCCAATCATGATGGCAATGGTAAAGATGATAGAAAGTTGTGTCAGTATGGCTGCTGACACAAATTTCACTGTGGTGTCAATGTAATGTTGTCACCAGCTCTTTGCCCAAGAAAATTGTGTCAGTGTTTAGTTGACACCAGCTTCTCCTTCCCATATTTGTGTCAATGTGATGATCACACCAGGTTCTTCCTGCCTGGGAAGTTTGTGTCAGTGTAATGTTGACACCAGCTTGTCTTCCCCATGTTATTCTGGCCAGGACTGCCATGTGCTAACATTCACCAGCTCTGGGACAGTGGCTGACCACCTGGTTCTCCACCCCCAGCTGGAGGCAGGGAACTTCATCATCAAAGCTGTCTGGCTGCCAGGCTCCCAGACCCAGCTAGCCATTGTCACTGCAGACTTTGTCAAGGTGAGATACACATAGTCTGCCTCAGTGTTGAAAGGTAGAGAGAGTAATCTGTTGTCCAGACTGTGTGATACAGTGGACATCTGTTATAACGAAGTCGTTAGGGCCAGCAGTTTTCTTTCGTTATACCTGCAAAATAAACAATAAAAATACGTAGAGTGGATAATTTTGCGGCCTGAATTTTCACTTCGTTGTAACCGGAATTTTGTTGTAACCGTGTTCGCTATACATGGTACCAAATGTTTTATCAGGCTCTAACATGGGTATTATCCATTATGTTTTTGGCTCTCAGTCAAAACTCTGACGTTTTTTGACATAATGTGATATTGATTTCAAAATATCTTGTATGCAAACTGCAGTACAAATTTTTTCGCACACCTGGTTCAGATATAAACCACTGTTGGTATATTGACAAAGGAACTTTTGTAAACATCTACACAAAGGTTACAGATGTCAGATGTCTGAAAAATTCCTTTTGCATAAACCTTGTCAGCTTGGAGTGTAAGTGACAGTCAGCCAGAGTTAGAAGAGATAAAGTGACAACATTTTCGATCATAACTTTATGACAATGATGTAGAGATCTCAAGCATTACTAGCACAAAGTGGATGAGGTGTTCTGAGAATAGCTGTATTGAGTCAAAGTGAGGGAAATAAAGTGAGGTAGAATTTTTAGACCACATCTATCACAGACTGAAGTATTCAAGTACACTTACATACATATACCCAGCAAAATATATCAAGATGGATGATTTTTACTGTGATGTTGAATCACTGCAGTACCTTGTTTGCATTCTGTTACAGATCTACAATCTTGCCAAAGATGCACTGAGCCCCACTTTCTACTTCCTGGTGCCGAGTGGCAAGATCCGTGATGCCTGCTTCGTGTTTGACTCGGAGGAGCACTCCCGCACTCTGGTGCTGATGTCCTCAGCTGGCTACCTGTACACCCAGCCCATGGAAGAGGCTAGTGAGGCCAAGCATGGCCCCTTCTTTGTCACCAACGTGCTGGAGGTCAAACATGATGACCTAAAGGTGAATGAATACCTGTTATCCCTCTCAAGTAAAGCCTAATGTACATTCAATTCTTACACCATGTCTAACAGTGGTTGCAGTTATGTGTGAAGTTACACAAATAACTTTATCAGTGAGTTTAGTGACAAGTAATATTGAGTGTGGTAGTTTAAATGGCATTGAATTGTTAATGGACACTTTTATTTCCATAATGCAATGGCTGTATGGATTACTTAGCCAATCTGATTTGTAGTGCAATGACTGTGTGTTCAAACAGTTGGTATGACTTTAAAGCTACTTGGAAGTTTTACATAGAGTTAAGTAGCCTGAGTGTTTTTCTTCTTTTTTTTTCCATAAGCCATATAATTTGTTAAAGAGGTTTAAATGTTAAGAATTTATCATTGTTTTTAGTGTTTTATAGGTATTTCATCTGCAGTACTCTATTGTGTCATGTTCTATATGGGGTTTTGAAATGGGGCCTGAATTCAAAGAGGAAAAGAACCTGTGTAAATGACAAGTGATATGGGGTATCATATACAAACATTATGTCCAGAAAACATTATTGAACCAGCATCATATATATTCCACAAAAAGGAGCAATGTGATATACAACCTTCACTCTGCATAATGTCTTTTGCGCAGATGTCCTAGTAGATATGGATGATTTAATGATAATGTTATTTTTTCAGGACTCTGGTGGGCAGATAGCTGGAGGTGGTGTTTCTTGTTACTACTCACACACACTGCAGCTTCTCTTCTTCAGCTTTGCCCAAGGTTTGATATTTTGTTTAAGAAATATTATAATGTAGTATGATATGATATGATATGATATGATATGATATGATATGATATGATATGATATGATATGATATGATATGATATGATATGATATGCTATAATACAATACAGTATACTCCGTGAAGATAAATATATATCACATCGCATCAGATCAGATCATATATCATATTATACAATACAATATCATGTCGTACACTGTATGTCCCCACCCCCCCCCCCCCAAAAAAAAAGAAAATAAATAAATAAAAAAATAGAATAAAATACAACGGGACCCTCCACAACAATAACATTGAAAATAGTGAATCAATCCAAATACAGTTTCAGGGTATGAAACTATAACTTATTACCCACATCGTATGGAGAACCCCATCCAATTTGCTCCAGTGATCAAAGAGAAATGAGGATCTTTTTAGAGCATGTCAGGAATCCATTCCCTCCGAGTTCAGTTCATTGTGTTCACACATTGATACGTAGTTCCAAGAGCATCCATGTGCTAAACTAGGAAGAAATAGACCCATTACATAGACCCATGACATGGTTTTCTGCAAAATGTAGGTAAGATGTTATATTTTTAGACCCTGAAATAGCATTCAGACAGTTTAATCATATTGAAAGTTATCAATGCAGAAATCTGGTTGTAATTTTTTTGGGGGACATATGGTATAGTGTGATAAATAGTTACGTATAGTTGATGAGAGTTATTTACATCATGGAATATGGATGCCTGTAGATTCAGCACAAAAATAAAGTGGCATTTCCCAATGACTAATTTCTTCTCGTGCCACAGGAGTGCGTCAAGATTATGATAAAACAAAATGGGAGTTATAGGAGGGAGAACACAAAAAGACATGCGTGTAGCATGTTGAAGAACAGGGATTACATTTGTGGGTGTGTACATACCATTCTTTATCCTTTCAATGGTGAAATCAAAGAGAAATGTATGTGGTGTAGCTGTACCTTGTACTGGAGGTCGTTTAAAGCAAAGGTAAGGGGTTGCTTTGAAAATCTCCAGAAAATGAAGAAATGGCTAAAACCCTTACTCCTCCAACCTAGATGGCTGTTGTGAGTTCAGTAAACATTCTTGACAAGTTTAGACAAAGCAACTAGTTGTTTTCAAGTCAGCATATGATAGGGGCTGTGGATTCTAAAGGTATGTTTAGCACCACCAGACACATCGTGATGCTTTTAACAAAGATGACAGTTTCTCTTTGCATTTTCTTTCCTGCCTTTCAGGAAAGTCATTCTGTGCACCCATCAGCAGCAGTCATCTTTCCATAGACAAGATTTTCCCCATCACCATCAAGAGGTAAGCAGGAAGCACCACTTTGATGAAGTTAGGTTACTACAGACATGCACATATCCCACTGTGGAATGTAATTATCTGGGTATTTAGCTGGAATATTTAAGTTCATTTAATAATCATGCAAATTCATTGCTTGCTTTTCTTTGTGTTGTTGTGCTCTTCAGGACTACATTCATTTATTTCACTACAGCATGTATAAATGAGCAAAATCAGAATCAGTGTTGTAGTGCAGAAAGATTAGAAGAGGCATTCCATTTAGTTCATATCTCTGCATTATTACTGTCTTTTGTCTTGTATGGACTTACAAAATTCATTCTTAGTATATATTCTCATAGAGAGAATTAATAGATATATTGATACAGTGAGGCTGAAAGATATTGAAAATAAGAGGAGTCAATAAAATCAATGAGAATGTGTTTGATATGTTTTGCACCATCTTGTCAGTTCACTTGGCATGTATGTCTATGTATTCTCATCTCCAGTAATGGATCAGGAAAGTCCAACAACCCTCCACCCCTGTGCCAGTGGAGTGAGGTGCCTATGCATCCTGGATTGGTGTGTTGCCTCACACAGTCTAACAGTATCCCAGTTGTTATGATGGTGGAGCCAGACAGGGTCAGAGTTCAGGAGATCAAGACACTACCTGCCAAGGCAAAGGTAAGCTTTTAATAAATGTAGCAAAGATGCAGTTGTGCCTCTTATTTTGTTTTTGTCCATTTTATTAAATTAGTTAATTAATCAATTATTCTGTATGATAGTTTTTTTTTTTTTCATTTTCTCCTGTCTGGTTAAATACTATCATAGACTTCTGACCATGTGCACGAGAGATTTCATTTATGAGAAAGCTAGAGAAATATGCTACAAGTTCTGCATAGTCAAATCATGAATGCAGATGTAGGGATATGTTTGTAGCATGTATATGCTTTGTCAAAGTGATGTAATAGTACTAGAAAAAGATCAGAAATATTAATATTCTAATGAATGATTTGAGACAAATAGTAAATTATTTTGTTTTTTATTTACTCCATGTAACCAGCATTATTTACAAATGCAAGTATTTGGTACCCTCAGAACTTGGGTATCACGCTCAATACCAGTTAAACCATCCCTGTTGTCCGTATTTCAGAATTTGAATGAACAACTAAAATGGCAATGACACTTTAGTAAATCTTTAAGCCTGGTTTTAGGAGCCACTGTATTTGTCTTTTGTAAGGTATATTACAGATTCAACTTTGTGAAAAAACAATGAATTAGCAAGATGCAACGTTCATGCTGACTTGCCACAGTTGTTTGAATATGTAATACACAAAGGTATTGAAAGTTGTCTCAAAAACTTCTGGTCAGCATATTAGGATATAATTTGTCCATTAGAAGTTGTGGTTCACAATAGTGACCAGTCTTTCTGCCCATCATCAGGTCCAAGACATGGTAGCCATCCGTCACACTTCATCCACTGACCAGCACCGAACCACTCTCATCTTGCTGTGTGAGGACGGCAGTCTGCGTATCTACATGGCCAATGTGGAGAGCACAGGTTTCTGGATGTCACCTCAGTTCCAGGCTTGCAGTGCCATCAGCTCCCTGAAACCAGTCAAGAAGAAGAAGGCCAGTAAGTCAGGTAAGTTGGTCAGCTTGATAGTGAACACAAGTCACAATCAGCACAGACTCATCCAGGATTTAGAGGATATGATTGATCCTCCAGCATTGTATTTCTTTCGCAGGCACTCTCACTGTGGTAGGAGTCTTCCGAGAACACCTCGTTGTGTACCCTTCAACAATTTGGTCACATGGTGTTATTTGGATGAACTGTAATTGCATGCATCATAGATTGTGGTCACAGTGTATTCCTTGACAAGCCCATGTTAAGTTACATAAGATTTTTTGCAGTTGCACCAACTGAATCTTGTATGATGATCACAAACTGCTCAAGAGTGGACAGTTCCAAATGATTACATAATCAAGGGAAAGCCCTCTTGTGTAACCTTTTAAATTTTGTGTTGGTCAAAAAGTGCAGTTCCAACATTTCATGCAGAGATGTTTGACCTTCCTGTAGGTCGGCCGACTGGCCAGGTTACATTTCCAGTGGACTTCTTCGAGCACTGCCAAGCCCTGAATGACGTCGAGTTTGGAGGCAACGATCTCCTCCAGATCTACAATGTACAACAGGTCAAGCACAGACTCAACACTACGGGAACATATGTGGCCAGCACCAAGGTTTGTCATTCACTGTTTTACATGTCTCTACAACAGCTCTAGTTACATAGGCATGTATATGTTTTGTTCACATTGTACAAAACGTGAATGAGTCAGTCGTGCTGTAGATGAATTGTTGACAATGTCTCCTGCTGTGAGTTGTCCAAGAGTTTGAATTTAAACTATATTGTGTCTTTGAAATTTTAACATCAGTCTAATGTATGTATCATTAAATAATTATAAGTTGCTTGTCTAATCATTGAAGGCTTCCATGGTGGTAGAACATTTAATGGTAGTTTGTTTCATAGTTTGTTTTGTGTGACTGTATGATAAACAGTGCTATATTTCTGCTTCCCTCATCTAGTTTGGAGGATTCAGCATTGAGGTCATCAACAACAACAACTCGATTGTGATGATGGGTGTCAGAGTTCATGTGGGAACCCAGGCCATTGAAAAGGCTCCATCTTACCTGGAGGTCCATGGAAGAACCACCCAGGTCAGTGCCACCAATTCTTGTTGGTAAGCCTTAGTGGAATGCAGAGCTATCAGGTCTCTCTGATTCTACAGGAGGCTCCCTGTAAACTTAAATTTTCCTTCATATCCTGGTAAGAAAATATAAAAGTCTTCCTGATTTGGGCTGTGTAATGATATTTGCCCATTGAGATGCATGTAACACACAAGTATTTCCCTGATTGCTCTTTGGAATCTCTCTGATTTTTAATGTAGGAATTTTGGCAGCCCTGGGAATGTATTCTGTGCTGAGGCATAGAAAATTGATTCAGTTCAGTAAGTTTGTTCGTGGGCTATCTTTAATTTTGCTATGGTTTTCATTTGTTTGTCTATATCTTGCTTGTGTGTCTGACATGTAGGTGACCACACTGACTAGGAACCGGTGGTTTGATATGCCCTTTACCCGAGATGAGTCGCTGATGTCTGACAAGAAGTTCACTCTCTTTGGTAAGACTGACAACTCTTTCTATCAGACTTTAGATATGACAATGTCTCATACCACAATGTTCTGGAGGAACTATTCATGTTTGTTGAAAGATATAAGATATCTCTTGAGGAAAGATAAAATCAATCATATTACACTCAAAAAAGGAGTAAGAAATATTTTGCCAAACAAAAGTCCAGCAATGTGACCAAGACAACTCTATGGAGGTGCTCTACAAATGCTGTGTTATATCATTTTATTGCAGTCAAATGGGCATTGCTGTCTTCATCTCTATTCAAACTTGCTCAATTTTTCACTGACCTGGAGCTCTGCTTATCTTCATTCATTCTGTATACATTTATTGTTGATGTTTAATAGTGGTTTGTAATGCCTTCCATAGTATCATGCCTGTGTTTCTAATGTAGTACTTGAGTTGAATGTCTCTCCCAGCTGCTTTAGGGAAAATGTAGTTATAAACATTATTTATTTTTTGTTTTTTCCCAATCTAGGCAGCCCAGCCCTGTGCACTTATTTGACTCATTCTCTTGAGTTTAATTCTTATTTATATATTAATCTGCTGAATAAAATCATATGAGAAAATAATGAAAAAACCATAAAAAGTTTTGGGTGGTGGTCTATTATGTTTTTGTTGTGATACAGAACTTACCTTTCAAGTTGTCCAATCACATAAATAAATAGAGTGTTAACTTGCAGTCCTTGATTGAATTTCAGTGGGACCCTCATCAGACCCATCCTGTGTGACCATGGTGGACTCCATCAAGGTCTATGGCAAGACCAAGGAGGCATTTGGCTGGCCAGACGACCCCCCAGATGACTTCACCTCTAGCACCAGCACTTCCACCACCTCGGCTGGGGCAGGCACCGCAGGGAGTGGTGGTGGTACCGGTGGTGGTACTGGTGGTGGCACAGGTTCTGCCGGGGTGGGAGGAAGCGGTGGCACTGGTAGTGGCAGTGGAGGGTCTGGCTCAGGGGGCGGGAGCACCACCTCGGTGACCGCATCCCAGATCTCGGTCTCCCACTCTCCCAGTGAGAGTGAAGTGATTGTGGCCCCGCCCATTCCCCTCACCTCCCTCGATCGCCTGGTAGCTTCATCACTGGAGGTCCTGGATGGATTTGTGTCTCTTATTCCAATGGAGGATAAGGTAAGACTTTACCAGATCTGTTTAACTTAAAGAGATTACACCATGCTACAATGTGGTTTTTAGTGCACAAGTTCATTAAACAGCAAGAGACATGAACACAGGGTGGACTTTAGTAATTAATGATTAGAATTTTAATGGCTTTGAAATTGTTTTGAATAATTTGCATAGAGTCATCAAAACGAGCTAATATGCTAAAACAAATTAGTAACCTAAACTAAATTCAGTTGACAACTAAATAGAATATGAGACAGTACTCCATGTAGATGTTCTAGCACTTCAGTGTGGCTTTCTTTTTTTTTTATGTAAGTGGCCTTTACATGCTCTTTGAGCCTAGAACAAACTTATTCCATTTGTGTGCATGTGTAACAGAATTATGGGAAAAAATTGTTGTCTGTCATATAACATTTTCATTCCATTTTATATGGAAAAATACTTGCTAAACCAGTGGAACTCATGTCTATCTTTTACATTGTAACCAGTTACATTCTGTTTTGCCAGCTTGCATGAATGTGGAGGTTTATAGATATTGTGTAGGATGCTATTTTATCGGGTAATTATAGATTGCTTCCAATGCATTATGCCTTAACAGGAATCTATCAAGCACACTATCCAAGAACTGGCCACGGAGCTTTTGATTCTACCCACACCTACATCAGTGCAGCAGTATACCAAGACACTTCTAGCTGCTATACAACCCAACAATCAAGCCTACCATAACCACAAGGTGAGACAACACAGTTTATATTGCTGATTTTTTTGGGGGATTTTTTCTATATGTGAATATATTGTGATGCATTGATTGTGATTGGCATATGGTTGGTTCGTCCTCTTAGCCAGTGTACTACAGACAAGATTTAGAGGGTTTCTTTTCCTCTGCAAATCATCTAAGTGACTACTGTTGAGTGTTTTGATTACTTGTTCAGACATTTTTGGCCAAAGAATATGAATGGTGGCAAAGAAAAACCCCTATGGAGTTGAAAACGATCACGTATGGTGTCAAGTGTGAATTAAGAAATAAATCAGTGGTGATAACGTTACATGTAACATCATACAGAATGGATTTTAACATGAAGATGAAACATCTGCGCTGCTTGTCGACTGGTGGTGGTTGTTTGTCTCACCAGGACTGCTCTCTCCGAGTTTCCCTCAATCAGGACACTTCACTTGGTTGCAACTGTAACCTTAGTTTCCAGCACTGATACCAAATATGAAAATAGACAGCCAAAATTGGCAAGTTTTCATACAATGTAGTACTGCAAGATATGACACATGTTTATATTTGTTGAAGTTCGTAATCCTATACCACATCTCTTTAATAGGACCAATCTCAGCTGGCCCATGTTGTGCAGTGTCTGGATGCCATCAGCCAGACTCCAGCATCAGCCATGATGGCAACTCCAGCACCACCCTGTACCACCAGCACCACCACTGCACCCTCTGACGGGGCACCATCAGTCACCTCTGGTGGCAATAGGAGCAGTGAGTTGGATCCAGAGGCCTTCCAGCGGCTAGTGGTGACAGCAAGGTCAGTGGCCGTGGCTCGACCCCAGAACCTGGTCCGGTTTGCTGCAGGCACCAGCTCTGAGACTGCACCACTGACGGCAGTCAGAAATGTTGGAGGTCAGCCACCTTTATTCTTCCCTAGAGTAGTTAACATATCCACTGTTTGCAAACATATCACTCTTTTATTTGTTTGTCGTGACTCAGATGCCTAATGAGCAAATTCTAAGAGCAATTCCTGACAATCAAAAATATGCCTGATATGATTGTTTGTTTGTTTTATTCCAGATCTGGAAGTCACTGACATTGAGATTGAGGATAAGCAACATCCGTCCTCATCTTCCTCATCAACATCCATCTCATCTTCTTCATCTTCAACTCCAACATCCACTACAACCACGAGCACTGCCTCCTCTGATCTGGCCAGCGACCACCAGGTACCATTTGTCTCCAAGAAGCTAGCCATGACAGAGGCGGAGTCTCAGCACTTCCTGACACGCCTCATGGATGCCTTTTGGCGTCTCCATGGCAGCAGGCCAGCCAATCCCATGCTGGCTCCAGCATGTCTACCAAGTGAGTATCTTGCCTAATCCATCCAGATGTTTTGGGTTTTTTTTAGCCTGGTGCAGCTGCCTATTCCTCTGTGTTGTGCTATACTCTGGTATGTACATGTAGCAACATAAATTTTGACAATCATACCTGTTTATGCGGTTGGTAATCAATGTAGTGATGTGAGCTTCCTATATAATAGGTCAAATATTCAATCTAAAACAACAATTAAAGAGGATGTTAAAGTGTCAAATACAAGCTAATAGAATATTTTGGTGTATTAAATGTACTGCTATTGGTGCAATTACGTGAGACATTTGTGCAGCCATGTTAACGCATATGTAAAGGTATGCAAGAAATGCATGTAGGTGCCCTCTAAGTTGGAAGCTTCCAACCAATAAATGTCAGAAAAGTGTCAAATTCCCATATAAGAATGTAATTGATGCTCTGTTAGAATTTAAGCAATGTCCATTCTAACAGATTACTAATTCATGATCCCATGTTCTTGTAATGTTTGTTCTCTCTCAGGATTGACTCATGTGGAGATCACCATTGGAGCTCTGGTTGATGTCATCCATGCCTTTGCTTACAGTGATTCATCTAACGTCACCCTGGCAACAAAACTGCTCATGAAGATGCTTGTGTGTGAGGTATGTACATATGCAAGCCAAGTGATGGTTTGATGTGACAGTGATATTAACTCCTGACTTCTAGTAGATGTCTGTGTTTTACATAAAAAAAAAAAAAAATTATATGCCCATGTGTAGTGGAATAAATGGTATTAGGAGGATAGTAACATACTCTGATGATCAGACCAGAAGACATGACAGTGTACGTGTGTGCTACTATACCCTCTGACTTAGTGTGGTAAATCTCCCTAGTGATGCACTACCAGAGCCAAATGTAGTTGTGTTGTGAGAAGTATGCCCTTAAAGTGTCATGTGATATCATGGCTTAGAATATCTAAGAAGAATATTTATCACACACACACACACACACAAATGTTTTCTCTTTCACCAGGATGTTCAAGTAAGTTTTGCTGCCAAGCAGGCTCTCATACGAGTCATGCGTCCCCGCCAGAAACGTCGCCGTGTGATCATTCCCTCGCCCCCGCAGTGCAGCTCCCCACCCGTGCCAGACGGCGTCGATCACGATCACGATCCAGACGGAGATGACGACGAGGGAGACGACAGCGGAGCGGCACAGGGTGTGGAGGAGGAGGAGGAAGAGGAGGAGGATGAGGAAGAGAGGGAGCTTGGCTCACACCAGGATGCTGAGGATGCTGAGGGACTCCAGGATGAGGCATCCTATGAAGTGGTGGTGAGTAGGCTTCTCATGTCTAACATCCATCACTGAATAACAAACTAGAAGCACCCCTAAATCATGTCTGATAAATCTTGCTGAAATTCCATTGAAGACTATATTACTGCCTCCAATGATATTACTACATTATAACTATTGCAGTTGTCCAATCACGTGGTTGCAACTTGGATCTGATATTTTACATCTGATATTTGCTACGCATGCATTTCTTTGAAATGTAAAAAGAGACCATGTATTTCCCCGCAGGCTAGTGCATTATTCTGTTGAAAAATGATCAAATGACACCTGATACAGCTCACTAGTTGTACTCATTTCATTTGGAAATTCACGTCCACGTATTCCGGAAATAACTAATTCTGTATTGATGGAAGATACATAATGTGTCGTATCATGGAACGTCTGTCAATAGAATATTACAGTGCGATAGTGAAAGATAGCAGTAAGGTAAAGGTATTAAACAAAAGTAAATGTTGAGTATGTACTTTCCCATCAGGAGCATGCAGAGCCCATGGTTCTAGAACCAGGTGAGGCTCCTGGTCTGGGGAGCGGGGCCAACAACCAGCACTCCCTAGAAGCCCTCCTAGGGGGACGCAGCAGCTACGCCCCCATGCTTGACATACCCCCTGAGGCTGACGACGAAGCCATGATGGAGCTTGCCATCGCCCTCAGCCTGCAGGAGCAATCCAACCAGGGCGGGGCCGGACTGAACCTCCAGGGGCTTGGTCTTGGAGCCGGTGTCCAGGGACAGAGCTCCTCCTCCCTGGAGGCAGGGACTCTGTCTGATACCACAGCATCAGGTAAGCAGACAGATCAGGAAGAGGGGTATTGCAGTATGCTCCCAAGATCTCAGTCAGTGAAGGTGCAATAACCTAGATGACTAACTTTCACTGTAGTGGCTTTGTCATGGCTTTTTTTAAGGTTCAGGTAAGCGGTTCCCAGAATGGCTAAATCAATTATGCAGAGCTGTAAAAATAGCCATAGATGATACAAAAATGTGCCAACCTTCCCTTTTCTTTTAAGTTCCTGAGCCTCTTCTCAAATCACTTGTTTCTTTGATGTTATGGGGGGTCAGATGAGCTTTGATGTAGGCTACTTTCACGAGTCCATATCAGGCATTCTGCATCAGCCTAACAGTCAAATGGTTACACAAAGAGAGAATAAATGCATTTCTAGACTTAGCCTATGAGTCATAGAACCATATAAAACATCCTAAATTCAAATACAAGAGGATTTATTCATGTCTTATGCATACAAGAAGTTACCCTGTATTCCAGTCACATGCTCATGAATTCAGTCGTCAGAGTACTGTGAATATTCATGCTTCTGTAGAAAAAAGGATTGGAAGAATCAACCCAGTGTAGTTTATTTGTAAAGGCATATTAGTAGTGGGGCCCCTGAGCCGTTGTGATGTACAGTCATGATATGTTTCAATGTGTCTCATTTTTACATCAGCTCTCCAGCAACCACCTGTTGATGCTGTTTCCATGACAGCCCTTGTAGCAAATGCTGTCATGTCATAAAAGCAAAGTTGGGAAAGACAGACAAGAGAATATGTTAACTCATGCAATAAAGTTGATGGAGTTTTTCATTGAAAGAATTTTCAACATTGCCTTCTACAGCTGCCAGTGATGATGAGGGGAGTACAGCAGCCACTGATGGGTCCACCCTGAGAACCTCCCCAGCAGAGCAGGGCGGCAGTGCAGGCTCAGAGAGTGGTGCTAGCGCAGTGGACTCCATCACAGGTGAACACAGCAGTGAGTTTCATTTCCAAGCACCTCCACACTTGCTGTTCCTCCTCTAGTGGGATGCAGTGACCTTTCTCAAGCTCGTGAAAACTTCAGGATTCTTTCCATCAATATGCCAACAATGCCATTATGGTCATTCTGACCTTATCCAACTTGAAATATTCTATTTGAATTCAGTCTCTGTCTTTACACAAAATAACAGAGTAAAATGATTTTGATGTCATTTCACAGATATATTTTTTGATGACATGAAGGTCAAAACATCAAAATGGAGCAAAATGCACCCAAAAATGCACATGATTGATCATATCTACATCAATCTTCACCGAGAGTTTTAGTGATTATGTAATTGAGTTCTCGGGAAATTGTTAGTTTATTAGATGTGACAACCATCTTCTTGCATAGTTTCATTTGTACATTTAACATGTTGGAGCACTTCATTATAGGACCATAGAGAGCTTATGATTTCATTACAAAGAATATCAGATTTAAAGAACTTGTGTGCCACAAGAAGCGATTATATCACTGTCGGCAGCTATTGCCATTGCCTACTTCTGTGTAATTTTTGTATTAGATTCCCCATAGATGTTAATACAGATGCCTCTTCTTACTTTTGCTTGTTAATGATTTTTTCCCCCTTTGTGTGTGTGTGTATGAGTGTGTGTACAGAGTGAGTGAAAATTACTAGAAAATTTTGCGCATGATGCACCTAAGTTAGGGATAGGGTGAAGGCATATAAAGTCAGTGTGTCCCAGAGGTTCAATCTGCACAGGTAATACCCTGCACCATGCATCTCATATTGTGATAGGGTTAATCCACATTGGTTCATGTGTCAGAGGCCATGTCTGAGCTGCTCCATGTGACTCTTTTGTCTGTCTGCAGTGAGTGGGCGGAGCAGTGCCTATGGGGATGTCATCCCTGAGCATGCCTCCACCCAGGGGGAGAGTGTGTCCAGTGGCAGCGGCCTGGTGGGACAGTCTGGGGTACGCGATGAAGGAGGGGACCTGACTGACAACTTGACCGATATGGATGGTGGCCAGCGCATGCACACCCTGCGCCTCCTGCTCCTAGAAAGGCTCCTGGAGTACTTGCCCGATCTCCGTGCTGTGGGTGGAGTACGTGCCATCCCATTCATGCAGGTCAGTGGGCTTTCAGCCTGAAAGACAAATTTCCTCACCATGTGATATACCTTTGGTAGTTTCTGGAACAGTCACACCATTGGTGATGGTTCAAAAACTCTAGGCATATGCACTACTTGTAGAAATAAAAGTTTAAGCAAAGCATACCTGAATGCATGTATCTTTTTAATGTACAATGTCCAATTTTGAGTGTTAACCTGATTTGCAGGTCATCACCATACAAAGTCAGTTTGAAGATGAGGTCCAGTGGTAATAAATATCTACAACCAAGAGTGAGACCAATGTACAAAATGAGCCTCATCTTTTGTAAATATTGCCTCGAGTTTGTTACAATGTTTTTGACCTTTTAACCATGGGAGCCATACCCTTTTACGAGTAAGGGTCTGTAGATGTATGTGAGATTTGTAGTGGATCTAATCACAGCTTATACCTCATACCCTCTCACCCTTTTACTCTGCCCCTTTCATGGTGGTTGCAGGTGATTCTGATGTTGAGCTCTGACCTTGACCCAGAGGATGACAAAGACAAGGTGGCCCTTGACCACCTACTGACCATTGTGCTGTATGAGCTGCAGCTGGACAGGAAGACCTTTAGTGATGTCTCAGCTCGCACACCACACCATGAAGTCCAGCTCATTGTCATGCGGCTGCTCAGCGTCTTCATGTCACGCACTAAGTCAGGCACGAAGACTGCCTCTGAGGTAAGGATGGTCTTTACTCCCCACTGGGGACATTTGGGTTGGTTATGAAGATTAAATTTCATTCTATGGAACTTAGTTATCATTTCACCATTGTTTTCCAAATACAGAGTGAATGAGAGTAAATGAAATAACTGAGAAGCAGATTTCTTTTTTCAATCATTTGCAATATATTTGATGATTTATATTTGATGGTTTTTCATATTCTTTCATGCCTCTACCCTGAAATCACCTATGTATATGAGCATACATTGGGACAAATATTAACTGCCATGTCCCTGTCTTGGGTTCCTGTATTACACGACCCACTACCCCTTCTTTTTTTTTCTCTCTTTTTCCTGAGCTTCAATGTATATTGATAGAAGTAATCTTTTAGATACAGAAGTCATCTTAGGATACATTCAATGATATTCACCCAGGAATATTTCCATGGAATTGAACTACTCCATACGTTTTATGGGATGGCATGATGATTGATTTTTTGTGAGGCAAAGGTGTGATGCAAGTTGTTGAGTGCAAGGTATGCTTACCCATATTATTACATGTTTGTATCTTCTCTTTCCTTTCTTTATGTGCAGTCATCCACCCAGATCTCTCATGCCACAGCTGGTGCTCTGCTGAACTGTGGTGCAGTGGACCACTGTCTGCTGATCCTGAAGGCTCTCCTGGACCACTGGAAGGAAACAGGCATCGATGATGTGAGTCACACAGCATTCTTCTTCATGCTTCACTCAAAAGTAATAGCTAGTGACATGTTTTCAGTTGTCTGTGGAGGTTGACACAAACTCTTACAATTTTGAAATCTGTTTGTACACCTTTGACACAGTTGTAGTGACTAGATATTGTTGGTAGAATGGTACATGTGGGTGTCAATCAGTGTACGGATAATGCATTTAATTTTCCCAGAAATTTTAATGACTTCTTAAAAGGGTTTCTCCCGCATATGTAATTGTACCGATGCAGTTTTTTAAGCCTTTCTGTACGTTAAAATTTTAAGCTTTGGTTCATGTGAATGGGTGCTTTGTAAAATTGAGCTGCTTATAAAAGGACAAATCTGCATGTGCATTCTGTGCTCGTCTTGCCATATTTGTATGCACGTTTCCCTAGGAGGAATGCTTGTGTCATTTCCTTTGAGATTATATTTCACATAGACTATGTTGATAGAGTGGTACCTATTGGTTGATGTACAGATATCTTCATGCATTACCATTAGTCTTTTCTGAAGTTCATTGTTTTATGTGTTATCAGATGAGTATAATTAGATTTATTGATGATTTCTCCAGGAGACTGCACCTCCAGGAGGCAACCTACTAAGACCTCATCCTCCATCGGCTCCTCCAGACATGTCACCTTTCTTCCTACGCCAGTATGTCAAGGTAGGTAACCCGATACTTGCCATTGCCATAATGAAGTGCCTAAAGGATAAAGGATTGCTTAGTTATTAATGTACAATGTGTAGGTGATTGTAAAAATTCGCCAGAAGTGCTATTTCTATTACTACTACATTTGCTGCTTCTGAGGCCATGAATTCCTGTACTTTGATTTGAAACTTGAGTACATCCTGTCTCTTTAGTCACATTGACAAATTGAGTAATTTTTGCTTTCCATTTCTTGCATGAAATGAAAAGAAAAAAAAAACACCCTGTTTTATTTGAATATTGTGACATCATGTGACTTGTTTTGAAGCAGTCACATCTGTGCTCTGTTACATAAAGCTGTTTGTAAAGTTACGCATGACTTTACGAACAACTGGAATATGAAGTGCCAATATGTGTGCCCATCTTTTTATGCCTCCGCCACGAAGTGGTGCCGGAGGCATTATGTTTTCGGGTTGTCCGTCCGTCCGTCCGTCCGTCCGTCCGTCCTTCCGTCCGTCCGTCCGTCCGTCCGTCCTTCCGTCCGTCCGTAATGAATTTTGTGGACAAGGTAACTATCAAAACCTGTTGACGTATCCTAATGAAACTTGGCATGTATGTGTATTAGGGGGTGAAGTTGTGCCTATCAACTTTTGGGTGCACATGCTCAAGGTCAAAGGTCAAAAGGTCAAGGTCAAATACATAAAATTTCACTATTTCCACCATATCTATTGAATGCCTGAAGATATTTTCTTGAAACTTAGTGTATACATGTATTACCCAATTAATATTCTCTGGTGAAAGTTTGCGTCATGAGGTCAAAGGTCAAAGGTCAAAAGGTCAGGTAAAAATATCAAAACTTCTTTTTTTTCTCCTTGCCTTGGAAAATTGTTCAAGGTATCTTCATGGAACATAGTATATACATGTACTGACTGGAAGTGATTATCTAGAGAATGTAGGGTTCATGGGGTCAAAGGTCAGGGGTCAAAGGTCAAGTGCAACACTTCAAAATTTTACTATTTCCCTCATATTTATGCAATGCCAGCAGGGTTATTATTTTTTTACACTTGGTGTATGCATGTGTAACCTAATAGAAATTCTCTGGAAAGTTGTTTTTTTTTTCTTCTTTTTTTGCCTCAAAGGTCAAAAGGTCAAAGATCAAGTGAAAGTGCTGAACTAACTTTTTCCTCCATATCTCGAAGTGGCTCAAGTTATCTTGAAACTTAGTACATATTATGCATGTTCTACCTGAAAGTGATTATCTTATGAATTTTAGGGTCAAGGGCCAGATGAAAATGGTAACAATTTACTATTCAATTCAGAAATTGCACTTTTTCTCCACACCTGTACCTTGAAAATTACTCAATGCCTAAATGTATGAATGGGTCAAAGTCAAGTTAAAGTCCTTAAATCACTAGATACATGCTCTCCTATTCATCCAATTAAACCTAGGTCAAGGAAGGTGAACATTCAACACATTTGTGACAAACTTGTCATTTCAATATTTTGCCAATTTTGTGAAAATGTAATCACACATTGTCCACATGTACTATCTAGACCTATTGGGAAAATCATGCATTATGGCGGAGGCATACCAGTCGCCAAAGCGACATTTCTAGTTTTCTTATGTTTTAACAAAGTACGACTGTATGTTTATATTTAATCTACATTTGGGCAAAAATATACTTTTAACTAAAAACGTGTGATAACATGTACGAAAAGCCATTATCATCTGCAAATTTCAACTTAAACTATTAAAATTAACTATGATTAGGAAACCCACTTAGATTGCCATATTTATGTAATTCGTAAAGTTGTGCGTAACTTTACAAACAGCTGTATGAAACAGAGCCCTGGTCTTTGGTCAGTTCATCGATTAATATCTCCTGTGGTCATCACAAGGCTTCCACTATGATGAGATGTTTGTTCTCCTTCACTCACAGGGCCATGCTGGGGATGTCTTTGAAGCCTACCCTCAACTACTGACTGAGATGGTATTAAGACTCCCCTACCAGGTACAGATATACTTCATCATCATCCTCCTATAGCTTGTATAACCATATGCTGATGAAGCTGATAGGTGTAGGTGACTGGGTGAGAAAATAAGGGGAAAAGTGACTAAGATAGGTAACAATTTATGAATGCTTTGAAGATTACCTGCTTGGTGTTAGAATATAAATTTCCATTTAGATGAGACTGGTGTTATAATTTGATAAAGTTGCAAGGAAAAGGGATAGTGTTAAAATATGTGTGTTTGCAGTGATTTGTATTTGGAAAAACAAGAACACCACTGTACTTGTATTATTTTTTCAAAGTGACATATTCTTCATGGATGAGAAAAGAAAAATGTGACTTTCCTATGTATAGCACACCTTTGTGTTTAGGATTTTAGTCCAATGTTTGGTACCTTGTAACAATGAGAATTATTTTTATACTGTATACTTGGTCTACATAATTGCTTTAATGCAGTGTTCATTTACCTAACATTATGTCTCTTCCCCCCCCCCCCCCCAAGTTTACAGAGGTCACATTTTGTTCATGTCATGAATCTCTGTGTTGATGTCTTTCAGATGAAGAAGATCTGTGACTCGGCGCCCTCTGTTGGTGTCCCTGTGTTTGATCAGGCTTGGTTCTACTACTTGTGTGAGGTAAATATGACATTACACTCCTGGCCACTAAAATTTACATTCCAACTGACAAAAGGATAAAAATGTAGATACACGGGAGAAAAGACAAAAATAAAACATGAGATGAAAACACATGAAGGAAGGAATCAGCTTTGTACAACAGAAGACAAAAAAAAAGATGTACTTGTCAAATCTACTCGAATTTGAAATTAGGGAGAACTTGACATAGTGTGCTGACAATATATTTATCTAAAATCATGATAATTTGGTTACTGTATCTTTCACCCATTTGTTGTTTCTTTTTTTTTTGATCAGATATTACCCTTTTCAAATCGTTCATATTTTTGAGTGAAAGAAGAATAATTACATGCCATTTCTCTTATAATATGTATATCCTTCAACTGTTGGTATAATGTTATTATTGTTGCTCCAGTACATGATGACCCAGCAGACCCCCTTTGTGAGGCGACAGGTGCGCAAACTGCTACTCTTTATCTGTGGCTCCAAGGAGAAGTACCGTCAGCTGAGGGATCTCCATGCCCTGGAGTCCCACATGAGGGACATCAAGTGAGTTGATGAGATGCTGGGGGTGGTCAGGGGGTACAGAACTGGCGTGAGCTAGCAAAAAAAGTTCCCCCCTTGATTTTGATGTAGGATTTGATGATATCATTTGGAATATTTGTGTTAACCTCTATTGCTTGTCTGAAGTATCATGTCATGCCATGTCATGTTGCGAAATGTCATGGAATGTCATGGAATATCATGGAATGGAATGACATGTCATGGAATGTCATGCTTTGTACACAACATCACAGGCTTGGCAATGGCATAATGATGGACCTGGGAGGTCTCAGGACTTCCGAAGTCTGCAAAGGATGGATGAATTCTCTCATTTTTTGAGAGTTGGAGTCTTTAGTCGCTCAACCTCTCATTATTTTGTTTTGTCCTGGTCAAGTATGTTTACAGTACCCCATATTGTTTTATGTTTCAAGCAACTGCACACCTACATGTATATGCCTAGCTTGGTCTGTGTGTTGAATGACTCTTCATTACACTCAAGCATTGCCATTCATACCCCATCTGAACAGCAAAATGAAAGCTCTTGATGCTGTGCTATATCTACCCAGGATAATGAGCAGAAATCATTCAAAACACCTGTAACGTTCAAGAAAATTAACATTGCAAGCAACAGGCTAGACTTTCAGATCAATACAAGGAAAACTTCATCTAGTTGTGTGGAGACTGAAGTTTTCTCCTCCTCCAGTTGTTACTCCAGGTTGTGAATTCACTGAATATAAAGACTGACATATGTAGATGCTTCCAGTAGGTTTCATATTGTGATGACTATTTTTCAAGAAAATAAGTTGCATCATAGAATATCTCCAGGTGATGCATTGCTTTGTATTATGTAGACTGTTCTAAACTTCTTCTTCATTTCTGGTTCACAGACAAATCTGCTCTGAGAATGGACTGAATCTTGAGACAGTCTCAACTACACCGATATCCCTCCCATATGACACTCTCATCACTCTGGTAAGTGCCAACCAAATTCACAAGTAGATTGTATAGTAATCAAATTAATGATTGTATTGATTTGTTAATCAGTGTGCAGAAAAAAAAAAAGATTGACAGAAGAATCATTCATTTTAATTAATATGCAGTAACTGTTGCCATTAGTGATCAGGACCATTACTGGCTATTAGAAGCTTGGTAGTCTAGTGGACATGACACCTATCTAGCAATCTGGAGATCATTGGCATGAGTCCATCATGGGTATGCATGCCCTTGATTTTTATCATAAATGTTTCTTAAAACATTGAATGATATGGTGTTCATTTATGTCAAAGGAGGGCAATTTGTCTATCTGATGCAATTAAAAAAAAAAGAATGTGTGATGGGATTTACTTAACAGAGTTTTGAAGATCAAAGTAGAGTGTATGTAGTGTGTACATCTTTTATGTGTGTATATTAGCCAGCTAGACATAGCTTTTTTTTTAATCTGTATTGCCTTAATTGTCCAGTTTTTATTCCTTCATCATGCTGGAGTGGTGTTTGTGGGTATGAGTTGCAGATGTGATGATTTGATATAATCTAATGTAACATGACAGGGAGCTGAAGCCCATATTGTGTGGTATGTTCTAGATGTTTTTCTTTATTCTGCTATGTTTGTATTTCTCCAGATTGAGCACCTGAAGGCTTGTCAGGAGGTAGCCACATCCAGGACCATCAACTGGCAGAAGTTTGCCATCAGAGATGAGAGTCAGTTCCTCTATTTTCTCCTTATAGTTTTTTAGTCACTGTAGAAACCCTTTAAAAGAAGTCTTAGACATGATTACGGTCCTTTAATTATTTTCCATGCAATAAAGTGCTCTATCCTTGTATTTTGAACTTTAATTCTCCAAGACTTTAAGATGAAATATGTGTGTGATATTTCCAGATTTTTATCATGAAAGGTGTGAAGCATCACATTTCTATGTTCATGATTACATTGACTGTGATAAAGGATATGCATCAACAGAGAAAAGAGAATGTACACATGAACACGTCATCTCTTTCAGTTCAACGACATGGTAAAGAAATCAGGTAGGATATTTGAAGGTGAATAATGGGCCTTGAATTACTGTAGGAAAATTGTTTACATGTTTTGGTTGTAGGTGACTGACTACAGAAGTGGCTTGTATTTGACATAGTGGATATACATTGAATCCCAATGAATAGTGTATACTTTTTTTCACTGGTAGTAATAACGACATGGTAATGCCCCATTCCTCATAAAGCCATACGCTCTATTTTTAATAAGAATACAAGTGTTTGTGACTGTTGTGATTTTATATCACTCACAATATGTGTGTCTCACAGCAATTCTGGAATGAGCAAACTGAATTGACTGACAAAGCTTAGCACATATTCATCACTGCAAAGCTCTAAAACAGTGTGCAGTGCTTTACACCATAAAAGATACTGTAAAAAACAATATTTTAGCGGCATGAAATTTCGTGAGTTGCCTCTAACATTCAATGCATATAGTGTAGACAAGATCTTTAGCGTGCATTGTAATTTCACAAAAATTGGCTCTCACAAAATTAAAATGCACTCAAACATTCCTTGTTTTACAGTATGTAATGTTTATTGAAACCTCTTCCTTTGTTTTGACAGCGGTCATTCCAAGCCTCCTCCAGGCCAGTTTCCATCTGGACGAAGGTGTCGCTCCTCTCATCCTCCAGCTCCTGACCTGTGCCCTCTGTGGGGCCAAAGGTCAAACCACATCCTCTTCATCATCATCCTCTTCTTCCTCGTCGTCAAGCTCACGGCAAAAGAGAGAGAGGGATCGTGCCAAGGAGAAAGAGAAGGAGAAGGAAAAGGAGAAGGAGAAAGAAAAGTCAGAAGACAAAGGTATATTCTCACTTCGTATCCTCAGTCAATGTGGGATGGGAACAACTGTGAATTGCAAGAAAAAAACAACAACAAATCTTTGAATGCTTCAGTCTGTATTCTTAACTCATAATATCTTCAGACATTTTTGAGGATGTGCTATGTGTGAAGGTTTCTTCAAGCTATTCAAACAGTGGTTGTGTTGTTAAATTGATGTCAGATGTGGAGAAGATTTATAAGTCAAGGTGTATACTGTGATGCAAAGTTTAATGCCATCAGTACCTCGTATCGTATTTTGCCTGTACTGTGTATGTTATGTACATTCCAGGTCAGGTGAGCCATATTCAGTATCTTGGTAATAGTTCAGATGAGCAAAAAAAGGGTAATGATGATGTGATCATATGCCTTAAAAGATTTTGCAGGAGAGGTTATTTTGCTTCTCAAACCTGTACTTTCTTGTTTTGTTGTGCATTTCAGCATAAAGTGAGAGAGAGAAAAAAAAATCATGAACCATACTTGATATGATTACATTTAAACTTCTGTCGTGTGACTTCATCTAAACTGTGATCTTGGGCTGTTGATATTCATGTGAGAGAGAATGCTGTAATCTATTACAGAGACAAGCTCTGCCTATGACGAGGCCTTGTGTCAGGCTCTGGTGAATCAGCTCAACAAATCCATCAGCCGTGACATCCTTCGTCGATTCATTCGCATCCACCTCTTGGAGTCAAACAACACCTCCCTCCGCTGGCAGGCTCATGGCTTCCTTCTACACATCTTCAAGTAAGTCATGCTGGCATCATCCAGGGTCGCAGTCCTAATTAGCTCATCTTGAGTCCAACATGTCATTGTGCTTATAAGAGAGGGCTAAAGTTATGTATTAATTTTGTGTGTAACATTCTTCTTTTTTTTGTGTGTGAATTAAGGTTTAATGATGGGTATTTTTTTACACATATTCTCATGGAATCCTACTTTTAACTCTTGAAGTGACACATGATGGAAACCCGCACACCCAAGGGGTAACAGATTGTGATTGCATTAACCCTCACAAAGAAGATTTTATACATTTATTTGGGAATTTGTTAGTGTGTCTAAACTGTTCAATTTTCCTCTTGGAGGTCTCCTTGTATCCTGACATACCTTTTATCCTGTTGAAACGTGCTTGACTGTCAGCCATGTTAACTTTTTATGTGATATGCTTGACAAGTGTGAACAACAATCAAACTAAAACAAATAGAAGTATCAACAACTATTTAGTGAACTACACATACTTCGATTCTTTGTGCTCTAATTTGTTGTATTAATAATAATAATAATGAAAATATGATAAAATGTGTATGTTAAGGTGATGACGTTGTTGTCAATGATGTTTAAGGTCCAGTATTAGATTTATATGATATTTGCCAACATGAAGGGGATTGAATGGATAGATTAAAGCAGCCGAAATACTGATGACTTTGTCAGAAGGCTTGCAGGTTGATTTTTAACACTGAATATTCAATCCCTGTCTTCTCTCCTGAAGCAGGAGCTCACCTCCCACCAAACAGGAGGAACTCTTGGAGCTCATGTGGGAGCTGTGGCCAGAACTGTCCAACTATGGTCGTAAGGCTGCACAGTTTGTTGACCTGCTTGGCTACTTCTCTCTCAAGGCTCCCTACAGTGTGAGCAAGGTAGGAATCATCTCAAATCCTCTTATTGCTTCATTTATGTAGAGAGGTTGAGCCTCATATGAAAAGTCGATGAAGTAAAATATATGATGTTGGTGTTAGGTCAATATTCATTTGTCTGCTTTTACAATATTTGTTGAATCAATCAATTTTCTTTTTAATGTTTCAGTCTTGTATGCATTGTGACATGAGTACCGTTAACCCATTGAGGACGAGTCCTGAGTATACTCAGGCAAGTGTCTATGAGAAGATGCGTGTTGTAGCAAAATCAGTCCGTCCTCAGTGGGTTAAGATTTGATAAAGTTTCAAAGTAATTCCAGATTTTTGTTGCAGTGATTACAGCAGTATTCTTCACTTGTGTGTCTTTATTTCTGTTTTCCCCATAGTCCTTACAGTACGTCCAGAAGGCAGCTGCTCTGCTCAAAACTCAGAATTTGTGTCTGGCCAACCACCCCAACTCCAACATCTACAAGTAAGCACAAGCTGATGATATGTAAGCCATCAGAATCACAATGACAAAGTACCTTGGCAGAAATGTTTGTGCAGTAGTCAGACAAAAGATCTCAAGTTTAAGATGTTGCATTGTATGCCATATATAATGTACATGTAATTAATATCTAAACCAATGTTACTTTGACCTGTTTCCAGGCAGTGGCAATATTACCGTCTTGATTTACGTGTGTTTGTTTTTCCAGTGTAGTACTGGTACTTGTATTTCCACTGACATTTCCAAGCATACTCTAATTGATTTCAGATGGAAGAATCACAAATGATAGTTTTCATTTGATGAAAGGAGAAAATATTTGGAGTCTTCCAGGCATGTGGTCAAGTGATATAATATACTTACTAAGCAGTTCTCAGTCATTTTAGTCAAATTAACATTACTGTGATGTGTATTCTTTGTTTTCAGCATGTTGGCTGGTCTGGTTGAGTTTGATGGCTTCTATCTGGAGAGTGAACCCTGTCTGGTCTGCAACAACCCAGAAGTTCCCTTCACTGTAAGACATTAATGTGACTTTCACCTTGCTTTTTCTGATAATGTTCCATTCCTATGAGCTAATTCAAACATACCTCACTCATTATTTCTATTGCACATGCACAATGATAGGCATTATTTCCTTTCAATCCAGAAGTGGAATTTTACTCAGAAAAAATATGGCAGGATTGTTCAGTTAGACTTAATTTCACTGGTTGTAGACAGAGAATATTCTCCTTGATGTTTCATCAACAACTTTTTTTATTGGTAGAAAGTTTCGAATAAATCTGAAACAGTCAAAAGTATAAGTTGTATATTGCATTTCATGATATAGATTTGTTTAAAAGGAAGTATATGCCAGCAATCTGAATTTTTGTGTCTTGACAGAACATGAAACTGACTGCTCTCAAAGTGGACTCCCGCAACACGGCTAATTCTCAGATCGTAAAGCTAGTGGGCACCCACACCATTGCCAAGGTTACCCTGCGCATCAGTGACTTGAAACGCACCAAGATGGTCCGCACCATCAACATCTACTACAATAACCGCACTGTTCATTCTGTGGTGGAGCTGAAAAACAAGTGAGTGATGGCAGTACTTATGACAATCGTTCTTTTGTAGTGCATCTACTGTATAGATTAACTCTTTATGTGCCATGGTGGAAACCCCCTGTGTGCCACGTTATTCTGAGACATGAAGGTAGTCATGCTTTGAGGAAGAATTCTGTTTTTCCAGTTTGTATAACTTCTACAAATTTCTGTTAAGATGGGCATAATAGTAGGCAGAGTTAAAGAGGAATGCCAAGCTTTGTTTCGATATAAATTGTGTGACGACCCTATTTTCCATTTATCTTTTGAATAACCAAATGCTACATTACTGTAAAGGCATGACTTTTGCGCATAAAACCATGACAGAAACTTAGAATGTACGAGCAAATCTAGTTGGGAACATCGCTCGATAGTCGATCACCACATAGAATGCAAGCCGTATATGAGAGGAACAAAAGCACGAGAAACTTTTTCATTGTGTCGCGGGATTAGCAGTAATTAGCGGTTAATCGATCGGTCTTGGCGGCTTTGTTTGTTGAGTAGAATATGCGAAGTTAACTTTACCCTTTGCTTGAATTTTCTAGTCTTGCTGCCTTACCCATCCAAGTTGACAGTCGAGGCAGGGCATTGTTGGAGTTTGGTATTTAGTAAAAGATGAACTATTCCTTTTCCTTTAGGCCAACCATCTGGCACAAGGCCAAGAAGTGTGTGTTGGTGGCTGGACAGACCGAACTCAAACTGGAGTTCCCCCTGCCGATCGTGGCAGCTAACATCATGATAGAGTATGCAGACTTCTACGACAACTTGACAGCCTCTGCTGAGACTCTGCAGTGTCCCCGGTGCAGTGCCTCTGTGCCTGCCAACCCAGGGGTCTGTGGAAACTGTGGAGAAAATGTGTTCCAGTGCCATAAGTGCAGGTGAGATGGCAGTAGAATGTGCGTCACATCTTTATCAGCTATTTTTGCTCACAAGGAATGAGGGATCATTGTCATGTTACTCTCCATATCATTGTTTTGAAACAGTTGACATTTATCAGTAGAATTTGAAAAACCCAGAAAGCTTGGAAAGAAGTTCTTTCTGTTTGACAAAGACTGGAAATGGTATCATTCTGAAAATTGCAGTGGTATAAACCCATGTTAATCAAAACAACCACCTGGGTGGCTCTGTACTGTGCCTAGGAGAGTCACTGATTTTGATTCTACTGTCAGATACGGACAAATGGTCAAATAAGAGCTGCTTAATCATCACATAGGCTTCACACCCTGTCCCTACAGAAATGTTGGGTGCTCATTTGTTGGACATTTAATGAACCACGAGGCAAAGGAGTTCATGTAACATAGAACCTATTAAAATCCAATTTATGTACCTCACCTCTAAAAGCAACAAGTGTAAGGAAAATGTCGCAAGTCCAGACAGGTGCATGTTTGCTGAAACAAGATTTATTTCATTTCCCTTGACATGACAGAGCCATCAACTATGATGAGAAAGATCCGTTCCTCTGCAACTCCTGTGGATTCTGCAAGTATGCCAAGTTTGACTACACACTGACAGCCAGAGCCTGCTGCGCTGTGGATCCCATTGAGAATGAGGAAGACAGGAAGAAGGTATGTCTTTGATAGATAGTTGTCTAATCCATTGTACCCATTGTATGCACCTGCTAAGTTCCAATGCAATCCAAGTTATCCTTTTATGTGTGAAGCAGAGATTGCCGGTTATAGTTTTGTGTTTACTGTTTACGCCATATATCTAGCAATTTAATTTTGTTTTTGTGAATTTGGACTTAGTGACAGTTTCGCGAGTGGTTAAATTTGTGATTGTGTAGTACAGCACTGAATGGTGAAATGTATGCGTGCTCGTCACATTCATGTTGGGATCACAGTTACAATTTTCATGTGTTTTAAAATTTGTGAATAGCACCAGACTTGCAAAATTCGTAAAAATAAAAACCTAGCAAAATATTAAGGGCATACAGTACATCTGTGAGTGGTACCAATTGTCACATGATTACATCTAAATATTTTGACACTGTCACTGTTGAACAAATTCTTGACTTACTCCTTGTTCTGTGCAGGCAACAACCAGCATCAACTCCCTCTTAGAGAGAGCAGACCGAGTGTACCGTCAGCTGGTGTCCCACCGCCCACAACTTGAGGCTCTACTCATGAAGGTCCATGAAGCTGGCGGAGACAAGTCATCGGTAGGCTTGCCCACCCTACTGCCTGTTGTAGGATGCTTTGACTGTCTTGTCCATAGTTGCTCTTGTTTGTAACAATTTTTTAAAGCTGTTTTTGGTGAAGACATATACCAATAACATACCCAAAAGTTTGTATGAGCTATTTACTTCTTTGCCAGAGTAGTTTTTTAACATATCTTATCTCAAATGTCTATAGCAAGCAAACAACATATAGCAGTAATGCAACACATTGGATCTGTATATCATTTAGAGCACTGCTAAGTATGGCATCATGGTGGAATACATAAAGTGACAAAATTAAGATAATTCACATAAAATAGGTCCTTTGTTAAAAATGGTTTCAAAATGATTATGGTTAACCCATCACTGAACTCTGCCTACTTCTCATATATATTCTGCGATGCACAATTCATCTATAGTGATGCAGACAAAATCATAATTATTTTCTAGATAATACCAAAGACAGGGATAAATTCATCCATTAACTGACTGCGGCATCATATTGATAGTGCACACCACAATCAACATGGCGTGCTGGCAGAGGAAGTCACGAAAGATTCAATGATATGTGTGTACTAGTCCCTCACCAAGCTCTACATACTGTAGAACTGTAGAATTTGTCCCCTCTCTTCTGCTTATGCCACACTCTACCATCACTTGTTTGAGAGCAAGATGTACAGTGTATAAGGCATCGTCGTGTTTCATGTCTTTCCACCAGGATCTCTCAGGAGGAGGGACCTCCTCTGCCCCATCAGGGAGCTCCAGTGTGGCCACGGTCAATCGGGTCATCCAGCTCCTAGCACAGCGCTACTGTGGAGACTGCAAGGGGAATTTTGAAGAGCTTAGCAAGATCATACAGGTAGATTCACCATTAAGTCGTAGAAAAGCCACTTGAAGATGGCAAATATTCATCTTATGGGAAAGACAGGTGGTTATGTGAAGACTTATGACTTCTTGTGCCCAAATACATCAGTTCTATCACATGCAATATCTCATTTTTGTATGGATTGCACCTAACCTGTGAAGAGCTTACCAGATTAAAGAGACCATTTTCCCAGATTTTGTGAGATTTAAGCTCTCATTTATTTGAATTAATTTGTATGAACAGGGTCCTAGGAAATAATTTTATAATTTGCAGTTTGACTAGAAACTTTATAGATGCCGTTTTCATTTTGGGGAAAGTTTAGATACAAGGACTACTACCTCTTGTTTACATTGTAGGAACTTTGATGAGGAATCAGATAAAGGAAATAAAAATGTTGTCACATTTGATGAAAGAAGGATTTGTTTATTGTTGAATGTATGGAAAGCTCCCTGTTATTTGTTTCTAATTTCCTACCTATTCTCCTCTGCCTTACATTTGTTATTTTGTTCATTACAGAAAGTGCTAGCCTGCCGTAAGGAGCTCATGGAGTATGACAGACGCCAGCATGAGTCGTCCATGAAGGCTGCTGGACCCCACTCTGGCATGACCCCTCTCATGTCACCCCTCCCCAGCCCTCACCCTACCCCTACGTCCAGCTCCATGGCAGTCGCAGTGGCTAGCTGTCAGCAAGAGCGCAGGTTTGTTTCATGCCTTTTTTTTTTTTCATGGATTCATCTTAATTTATGAAGCCTTCATTTACCTGAAACAAAATACAATGATTGGTGATTGAAGGTTAGATAATAAGTCGAGTGAAATCACATCTTGTCATATCTTTCGAAGGGCATTAATTACCTTACACAAAGAAATGATAATTGATATGTAATTACAACTTATGACAACTCTGTCTTCATATTTGTATAGATATGATGTTATGTCAATCTTAAAGTCTGGGAATGATCTACTGGGAATGTGTGTAATTGATACATATGAGTTGTGGCAGTTGTTTGATGTGTAAGTAATAAATTCTGATTGGGGGATGATCATTCGGTAGACAAGACCCTGTGAATTAGTGCGACCTTCTTTGTTTCTCTGAATATGTTTAGCCTGGGGCGTTGCTATGGCTGTGCAGCAGCAGCCACTGAGCACTGTGTGACCCTTCTCAGAGCTCTGGCAACTCACCATGAAACCAGACAGATACTCGTCAATCAGGTAAGTACTGTGGTGTAATGGCATGTGAACTTGTTACAGATAGGTATATTGAGCAGGTGGAAATTCATTGATAACATCAAGGAAATGAAATATGATTTCCAAGCAAGTTTCCAGTCTCCAAATTGTTCCAGTAGAAGGTCAAGGATGGACATAGCAATCATGATGGCTGGAAATAGTTTATTGCATTTTTTCATTTTTTGGAGCAATTTGTCAAAAAGTTAAGCAGATTACAGTGTGAAACTGGAGAAATTTTTCCTTTCAGGAAGTTGTGTTCAAGCAATCCATTTAAGAAGCCGATGACATGATTTGTGACAAATGATGTTAAATCAATGCTAATGTGGATGATATTACTAGATGTCAAGACTTTGGTGATAATCAATGCACACTACATGTATGTTGCTGATTACACTTCATGAAGTATTTTATATGATGAAACATATTATAGAGAGGGTGTGAGACTTTTGCTGTGTATTAACATAGCTTAATCAAACTCAGGTATTTTACACCATGTTTTGAAAAGAGTACTTTTCAAACCCACAAGATGTATCTCTAATTTCTGACAGAAATGAAATAGATCTTTGTTTTGTTAGTTGACAGTATAGTTCAAACCAAGTGATTCATCTCTCCACTTTTGCTTATGCCCTCACTTTACTAGTTTAGTTTATTTCAACAAATGCCTCTAACTGCAGCATTACAGAGGTATTAAAAAACAGCTTTTCAGTGTTTTACTAGTAGTATGGTTAGACCGAGTATTGATGAGCATGGGTATGATGAGATTTCCATTTCATGTGTGATGTTTCCCAGGGTCTGATCCAGGAGTTGGTGGAGTATAACATGCGTCGTGGTTCAGCTCTGATCCGCACTGAGGTACGTCAGCTGCTCTTCCTCCTCACCAGGGACAATGCCTCAGCCACTCAGCTCCTTAATGACATCCTCATGGCTAGGATTGCCTCAGCCCTCCAGGGGCACCGCTCCAACCCAGATCTGGTAAGAGAAAAACCTGTCCTGTATAGGCAGTAATAGTGTGGCAAAGTCCCTTCTTCTGATATACAATGTACTCTTTGTATGTTTTCCTTCTCTATCTTTCTCTTTCTGTCTATCTACCTAACTTCCTATCTATGTGCCTATCTATCCATCTGTCTATTTACATATTAATCTATCAGTCTATCCTATCTATCTAGTTACCTATCTATTCATCTATCCATCTATATATTTATGTATCCATTAATCTGTCCTTATATCTATCCATCTACATATCCATCTATTTAGTATCTCTTTTCCCCCTCTTGTCCCATCTGTCAAAGGAAGACATTAATGAGAAAAGACCCATACAACTTTCTGTGTTGTTGTTTTTTGTAAAGCAATGTACCACTTGCACCTGTACAATATGTGACTCATGTTTATGACTTACTACGTGTCTTCACCAAATTACCTGAAGGTCAGAGAGGTAAATGTTTACAGCTTCAGAAACAAAACCAAATGCAATATTTCAAATGCCAGTTTGAGTTTCTTGCATACAGCAGTTCATCATTGACTTCATCATTGTTTCTAGCTCATCTAGTCTAACTGCAATGTGTTACTGCATGTTATTTTTCCAGGCTGGAGCAGTACGCAATGAGATGGCTCTCCTTATTCACACCATTGAGAAGGATGACTCATGCTGGGAGAAACGACTCAAGTGTGGTAAGTGGGGTAGGGGGGAATGGGACCCTCCTTGTGGTAGGCTAGAGGCTACATGTCCAGTGTAGCTGAAGTTTTGATTTGGCTGTCACTGATCAAGCAGGTTCACTGTTTTAGATTCATTGGGTGAAGTTGATTTATCATGAAAACTTGCTAGCTTACCAGACTGTCATTTCAGAACTTATTAAAAAAAGGTTAACATTTGATTAGTTTGTAGATTTGATGTCAAACATTCATGTGTGTATGCTTATGTGACAAAATAGATAAGTTATGATATCTTTGTCAAGTACAACTTTTTAAATCTGTATTTTAGTATAATGCATGATAAAATCTGCATCATCATGTGACATGAATCATGCACTTGTGAAGAATGATGCCTTATTTCCCTTAAAGTCATAGTACAGATTAAGGGAGAGATGACTCTTAATGTTGAAAAAAAATACCAAAGTTACTGAAGTTACACATCTCTAATGAAGAAGTTAAAAAAGCTTAGGTAGGGTATAGGCATGTTCACTTGGATTGTAAATTATGTCTACCTATATTTCAATAGTTAGGTGTGAACTGATTGTTATATTTATGACCCACACTGCATTGCAGTAATGAAGCTGTTCCTGATGGCAGTGAAGACAAGCAATCCTGTCGTCATGGAGAACATCACGTTGCCATGCCTACGCATCCTGCATCATCTTGTCAAGCCACCCCAGCCCACCAGCAAGAAGAACAAGGTATGGCACATTTATGAATTCAGAGCCAGTGATTTTTGTTTCTTCTAGTAAATATATAATTGATAATAGAGCAGAGACTGTAAAGTGTCAGACTGGTCTCCCAGGAGAAGCAGCTATCATGTTTACATGTTGTCTCTTACACTCCAGAGGTAAACATAGCTAGCTTGTAAAACTTGTGTTTTAACTTTTTTTCTACCCTTTGACTCCATGTTGCACTTCTAAAAGTAACAGTTCAGTCGATCTTCAAATTATTCAGACAACATAAGCTGCCATGTTGAAAATTCTGATGAAGGACAGTGACTGCAAGTCCCAATTATACAATGTACTTGAGTCAGATATCATCTCTACACAGATAACAAGATATGACAAGCACACCAATGGCATGTGAAGTTAGGGGTGTTGGAAGCTTGTGAAGCAAACTTACACTCTTGAATGTTTATCTATTTGATGGCAGGACAAAAGCATTGAGACGCTGAGCACCATGAAACCTGCAGGGAATGATGTATACATCAACACCTCTCAGTGGATGGGAGTAGGAGACATGGGGTATGCCACGTGGAGGACTAGAGTCCCATCCAACATCTCAGGTAAGATGAGATACCAGGAGGGTGAGACCAAGAACCATCTAGTGGTATGTTGTTGTTCTTAGGTTTGATGATGAAAATTATGCTGTCTTTGCAGTCTCATTTACATTATCATGCAAACTTTCAAACAACACATACTATGCTGTCTGTTGTGCTGTGTAGGATCCTCTTGATGTTGGTTTGTTTGACATACATGTATGAACAAGAGACATCTTTATAATAATAATAATAATAATTGCATTTATATGGCGCTTCATACTGACATTTCTTTAGATTTCTTTCTTCAGATCTTTAGACTGGATGGTTGTGAAGTGATGTACCCAAACAGAGGCCACTTACAAATACTTGATATTGTAAAACCAGAAACATTTGTGGCATGAAACTTTCGTGAATTGCTGACCATTAAAAATTATGAGAACAACAAAACTGAATGTGCACTACTAAATATAAATTGTACATGTAGTTAAAAAAGAAAGATAAAAACTAGATGCACACTACTTGTTTGCTTATGAGTATGAGAACTAGTATGAGAGCTTGTACAATGCACAGCATTGTACTGACATTTAGCGCATTGTGTTGACAAAAACTTCCACATGCATTTTACTTTGGCGAATCTTGGCTGCTTGTGAAATTGGCGAAAATTTAATGTTAACAAAAATTTCTTGTTTTACAGTTCATTGCATGAGTGACAGCCTCCACTCTGACCCCAAGACATTTTCTAACACAGTCTACATCCAATTCCTGTTTTGTTTCGCAGCCACCCAGCCAGAGACTGGTGAGAAGAAGCTCCCCTCCCAGGAGGTCAGGGGTCGTTATCTGATGGAGAAGTATGCCAGGAAGTGGATGGCTGGAACCAAGAAGTCCCCAGAGAGCCTGCACCTCGGTGGGAGCACCTGGCTGCGACGTGTCCTCTTCTCTTCCTCCTCCCGGGCTGCCAGGCAGGTGGCCTGCAACATTGTGGAGAGCCTCTGCCAGGTTGGTTTGCCTCTCACTCTTTCATCTCACCACCCACATTCACTGACTTACCAGGAGAATTTTCTTCACCCTGTTATTAAGGACTTGTGATGTCTGTGGCATGTACTGTATTGATGTATTAATCCCTGATCAAGAGCAGGTCAGCTTCATTATTAAAGTGTAGTTGCATTAGTGGTCATTGCAATTATATCAATATGAGGTACTACGTACCTTCATCAGATAAATTATTACTGAATAGCAAATATGCTGTACATGATGGTAGAAAAAAATCAGATACAGCAGTATTTGTTGAAAAATGATTTTTGTCCTCGCCGAACGAGTTCGAGCAGGGGACTATGAAACGGGCTCCGTACGTGTGTGTGTCCGTGTGTCCGTCCGTGCGTCCGTGTGTCCGTCCGTGCGTCCGTGTGTCCGTGCGTCCGTGTGTGATCAAAATGTTCAAAATGCTACTCCTTCGCCATTTCTAACCCGATTTTGATTCTGTTTGCTTTATATGATAGCACTACATAGGAGCTTTGAAACTTCTATACAGAATTTCAGTTGTGACCTTTGACCTTGACCTTTGACCTATATTGTACATTTTGCTTCAAAATGCTACTCCTTCGCCATTTGTAACCCGATTTCGATTCCGTTTGCTTTATATGATGGCACTAGGTGAGGGCTTCAAAACTTCTACACAGAATTTTGACCTTTGACTTCTTTGACCTTTGACCTTGATTTTTGACCTATATTGTACTTTTTTGCTACAAAATGCTACTCCTTCGCCATTTGTAACCCGATTTCAATTCCGTTTGCTTCATGTGATGGCACTAGGTGAGGGCTTCAAAACTTCTACACGGAATTTTGACCTTTGACTTCTTTGACCTTTGACCTTGATTTTTTACCTATATTGTACTTTTTTGCTACCAAATGCTACTCCTTCGCCATTTGTAACCCAATTTCGATTCCGTTTGCTTTAAGTGATGGCACTAGGTGAGGGCTTCAAAACTTCTACACAGAATTTTGACCTTTGACTTCTTTGACCTTTGACCTTGATTTTTGACCTGTATTGTACATTTTGCTACCAAATGCTACTCCTTCACCATTTCTAACCCGATTTCGATTCCGTTTGCTTTATGTGATGGCACTAGGTGAGGGCTTCAAAACTTCTACACAGAATTTTGACCTTTGACTTCTTTGACCTTTGACCTTGATTTTTTTACCTATATTGTACATTCGCTACAAAATGCTACTCCTTCGCCATTTGTAACCCGATTTCAATTCCGTTTGCTTTATGTGATGGCACTAGGTGAGGGCTTCAAAACTTCTACATAGAATTTTGACCCTTGACTTCTTTCACCTTTGACCTTGATCTTTTTACCTATATTGTACATTTTGCTACTAAATGCTACTTCCGGCGGGGACATATTTTACGCACCGCGTAATTTCTACTTTTCCTTGTATTGTTTGTTATTTGGTTTGTTGGTGTTTTTTTTTTACCTGGTATTTCCAAGCTTATTCTCTCGGTGTTATTTCTCCTCTTCAAAACGAACAACAAATTGTGTCCAGGTGTCAAGCCGCAGACAGCAGATGCTAGATCTCTTGACCAGCTACCTGGACCAGGTTGGACCCAGTGGGGAGAGTGCCCAAGAGTTCCTGGCCCTGTACCAACGCCTGACCAAGGCTGACCACTGGAAGCTGTACCTTGCGGCCAAGGGGCTTCTGCCCCATCTGGCTAGCCTCATTGCCAAGGTGAGAGTCTGCAGCTGGTTTGATCTGCAAAGTTAAGCAATGAATTCCACAGGGAATGATGGATTTGTATCTTTTTGCACGTTCTTTAATTTGTCTGTCAGGTATATAGCTGTTTTATTCCAGTTACCCAATGTAACAAAGTCGGAACATACATGTGTATTGATGAATGCACATGCATTTAACAAAAACTTGTGTAATTGAAGATTAGAGAGATTCAGGAAAATGTCATGTGATAATGACAATCATGAAAGCATAAAATGGAGCCGAAAAATTTGATTTACTAGTAATCAAGAAAGAATGACCTGTCATTTTTTTTTTCTTCAATTCCAGGAAATTGATGTCCTGTCCAATCTGGAGGAGACCACTTTGACCTCTGACCTTTCCCAGGGTTATGCTCTCAAGATGCTCACAGGTAGAGTATGACACTTAATGAATTATTAGATACCATCGATAGTTTACTGACTCGCCTTTGGGCATGGGGTTGACAGTAGGAAAAGTGTAAGTGTCATTTTCTTCACAATACACTGATCAGATTTAGCATGAAGCATCCTTAGGGGTAGAGATTGCAGAATCTTTCAAAGTGAGTAGAAAAATTTTAGGCAGGAGTACTGAGGGCCTATTTCATTTATCATCTCACTTGTGGGCCATATGGGTAAAGTCCATTGTGAGTGTGTAGTGTTTGATGTAAAGGGCCCCTGAAGAAATGCCTGTAGTTACAATTTATTTCATGTCACACCATCAAAGATCATCACAGGAAGCTGTATGTAGGTCAACTTTGTGATTGAACTTCGGTCAGCCTCTATCCCCATACCTATATCTTCTCTACACAATAGATTAACCTGTGTGATTTTGATTTTGTGTCCTGTCAGACCTGCTAGCTTCATTCCTGGAGGTAGCCACCATCAGGAGCCACTACAAGGCCAAGCTGCTTGGGCCTGTGCTTCACGGCTACCTGGCCCTCAGGAAACTTGTGGTTCAGCGCACCAAGCTGGTGGACGAGACACAACAGACCCTCCTAGAGCTCTTAGAAGAGATGACATCAGGTGAGATAAAGCAGTGCCCTCTATAATGTTTTTCTTCTTGTTTGTTTGTTTGTTTGTTTGTGTTGTTTTTTTTTTTTGCTCTTTTTTTATTTAGTTTGATATCCTTGGCCTAGATTCAGTCCAAGGTTGTCCAAAATTCATTTACTATTTAATTATGCTATGTGTAGGCTTATAAATCTTCAATTTTAAGTGGTGTAATCAGTGAGATAATATGTAATAGAATAGAGAAGGTCCCGAAGTAATGACAAATGTTATGTTACATTTTCCTTGTCTGTTACAAATAATAATAGTTTATAAATTATTTAGAGCATTTTCACAGCTTGGGACAACAATAGTCTAATGAATAGTTTTAATGATAAGCATGATGCTGTATATTGAACATTGAACATAATGATGTATCTCACCTTGTGTTTGTAGGCACTGAGTCCGAGACGAGAGCTTTCATGGCAGTGTGTGTTGACACAGTGAAGAGATACGGTCTGGAAGACCTACGTACCCCAGTTTTCATCTTTGAGAGACTGTGTAGTATCATCTACCCAGTAAGTCACCACAACAAGACAAGTGTTGTGTCTGTTGAATCACTGATACAATAATTGTCCCCGCCGAACGAGTTCGAGCAGGGGACTATGAAACGGGCTCCGTACGTGTGTGTGTCCGTGTGTCCGTCCGTCCGTCCGTGCGTCCGTCCGTGTGTCCGTCCGTGCGTCCGTGTGTGCGTCCGTGTGTGATCAAAATCTTCAATTTGCTACTTCTCTGTCATTTATGAGCCAATTTTGATTCTGTTTGCTTTATATGATAGCACTACATGGGAGCTTTAAAACTTCTACACAGAATTTCAGTCGTGACCTTTGACCTTGACCTTTGACCTATATTGTACATTTTGCTACAAAATGCTACTCCTTCGCCATTTCTAACCCGATTTTGATTCCGTTTGCTTTATATGATGGCACTAGGTGAGGGCTTCAAAACTTCTACACAGAATTTTGACCTTTGACTTCTTTGACCTTTGACCTTGATTTTTGACCTATATTGTACATTTTGCTACAAAATGCTACTCCTTCGCCATTTCTAACCCGATTTCGATTCAGTTTGCTTTATGTGATGGCACTAGGTGAGGGCTTCAAAACTTCTACACAGAATTTTGACCTTTGCCTTCTTTGACCTTTGACCTTGATTTTTGACCTATATTGTACATTTTGCTACAACATGCTACTCCTTCGCCATTTCTAACCCGATTTCGATTCCGTTTGCTTTATGTGATGGCACTAGGTGAGGGCTTCAAAACTCCTACACAGAATTTTGACCTTTGCCTTCTTTGACCTTTGACCTTGATTTTTGACCTATATTGTACAATTTGCTACAAAATGCTACTCCTTCGCCATTTCTAACCCGATTTCGATTCCGTTTCTTTATGTGATGGCACTAGGTGAGGGCTTCAAAACTTCTACACAGAATTTTGACCTTTGCCTTCTTTGACCTTTGACCTTGATTTTTTACCTGTATTGTACATTGGCTACAAAATGCTACTCCTTCGCCGTTTCTAACCCGATTTTGATTCCGTTTGCTTTATGTGATGGCACTAGGTGAGGGCTTCGAAACTTTACACAGAATTTTGACCTTTGCCTTCTTTGACCTTTGACCTTGATTTTTGACCTGTATTGTACATTGGCTATAAAATGCTACTCCTTCGCCATTTCTAACCCGATTTTGATTCCGTTTGCTTTATGTGATGGCACTAGGTGAGGGCTTCAAAACTTTTACACAGAATTTTGACCTTTGACTTCTTTGACCTTTGACCTTGATTTTTTACCTATATTGCACATTTTGCTACAAAATGCTACTTCCGGCGGGGACATATATTACGCACCGCGTAATTTCTACTTTTCCTTGTTAGAATTTTGCTTTTCTTGTTGCTTGTCATTGTGCCCACTCTTTGTTCCTCCAATTTGTTAAATTTTAAATTCCCACTTTGACACATTTTTATGAATGAAATCAGAATCACTGTGCAGAAACCTTGAGTGAGGATTTTTATGGACAAAGTCACGTCATATATATAACAATGCACAGGAAATAGATGAAAATAGGCAGATGGTGATAATGCTGATTGATGATGATGATGATGATGATGATGATGATGGTGATGGTGATGGTGGTGGTGATGGTGATGGTGATGGTGATGGTGATGGTGATGGTGATGGTGATGGTGATGGTGATGGTGGTGGTGATGGTGATGGTGATGGTGGTGGTGATTGTGATGTGATGATGGTGGTGATGGTGATGATGATGGTGATGATGGTGGTGATGGTGATGGTGATGATGATGATGATGGTGGTGATGGTGGTGATGGTGGTGATGGTGATGATGGTGATGGTGATGATGACGATGATGATGACGATGATGATGATGATGGTGATGGTGGTGATGGTGATGATGGTGATGGTGATGATGACGATGATGATGATGATGATGATGATGATGGTGATGGTGGTGATGGTGGTGATGGTGATGATGGTGATGGTGATGATAATAAGGAGGAGGAGGAGGAGGAGGATAATGATACTGATGATGATGATGATGATGGTGGTGATGATGATGGTCATGGTATGATGATGGTGATGGTTAAGATGATACTGATGATTTCATCCTCTGTATCCTACCAGGAGGAGAATGAGGTTGGCGAATTCTTCATGACACTAGAAAAGGATCCCCAACAGGAAGATTTCCTTCAAGGCAGGATGCAGGGTAACCCATACAGCGCTAATGAACCAGATCTTGGGCCCCTTATGAGAGATGTCAAGAATAAGATCTGTCGAGGTAAGAATTGTCATTGGTAAATGCAGCATAGATTGAACTGTTTTCTCTGTAACAAAGCAATGTCACTCTCAGTGAAAAGTGTGCAGAGTTTTATGTCTAATGGTGCCTTCAAGATGACAATATGATGGAAGTCATGTTCAAGGCCAATTTTGGTGGAGGTTCTCAAAAATTTTGATTTGTGGGTTTTTTTTTTTCTTTCTTTCTTTTTACATTGTAGACACGTTGGGCTTTGATAGAAAATCACACCCAGTTACCCACAGTATAGATGAGATTTTATGATGAGATCATATGTCTGTGTTTGGCCTTTGGCTTTTAAAGGGAATAAAAGGAACTTCAGATATTCTCTTCATGCACCACTGTCAAACACACAGTCAGCTTCAGCTAAAAGGTTTTGCCACACTTTTCTGATATTAAATGCGAACTTTGCACAAAGTATGTGAGATTGTTTGGAAGACAGAAATGAGATGTGGGATGTAAGCAATAGAATCCTGCTCAGGAGTATTTGTCTTCTATTTAGAGAAAGAAGTAAATGTTCTTGTGAATTTTGCTAATAAGTGGTTAAAATTGTGTGTCTGGAGTGTTTACAGTGTTGAAATGTTACGAGTGTTTAAAATGTATATATTATATCACAGTGTATTCAAAGCTACTACAAGTTTCAGCATGATGATGATCTTTTTACTCCCCTAAATGTATCCTGCAGATTGTGAACTGATAGCACTTTTGGAAGATGATACAGGAATGGAGGTGAGGTTCATATGAATCTTTGATTTTGGTAGCCAAGTGTAGCCTCATAATTTGTAATTGCCTATGATATGCTTGTTAATTTGTCTGTCTACTTGCCTAGTATGCTACAGGCAATAAAGAGAAACCTTGATTATGAGAAATACTTGTGTATCATCATGATTCCATCAAGAATGAAAGTAAAATCATATGGGTTGTGAAAATATTGTGGATATTATTGCACAGAGCTTTTTTTCTTATAAATGACATTCATCTTGAACATGTTTAGAATCTCAACATTTTGTGAGAGATGAATGGTCATGATGAATACCAGTAATAACAACTGCAAAACAGTTTCTGCCAATATTCTTTTGTAGTGATGTCCCAGTTTGTTTGTCTTTGTGAAGTTATACCAAAGTCCAACTGTCACATTCTATCTCCAGCTGTTGGTGAACAGTAAGATCATCAGTCTGGACCTACCAGTCAAGGATGTCTACAAGAAGATTTGGTGCCCTGAGAATGAGGTGTGTATCTCATATACTTGTTGCTCAGTTTTATATCTAAGAGTGTAATTTTTGGTTTGATAAAGTGACCGTTGAAGTTGTTCTGCTGTAATGCAACTTTTCATGAATGGAATCTATGATATCTCGTGCATGTTCGACTTTTCAGACTAGCAAAGTGTATTGGAACTGTGAATGAATTAATTTGCATCCATGAAATGCACAATGTAGGGCAGGGAAAAGTCTTGTCAACTCACAAATGTATTGCCCAACATGTTTGTTTTTTTTTCCCATCCCCAAGGGGGATAGAAGAAAAGGCCTTGTTTTAAAGCCCGTAATCTCATTTGTAATCAAACATGTGAGGTTTATTGTTTCACAATTCAGATCTTTTTACTTGGTTTGAATTGAATTACGAGCCATCTTCTTCCCTCTGTAGGGTGAGCCGATGAGAATCATCTATCGCATGCGTGGTTTGCTGGGTGATGCCACAGAAGAGTTCATTGAGTCTGTGGACAACACAAATGGTAGGTTAACAGTTTAACCATAAACTCTAGCGAGATGGATAGGCATTTTTCATCCTTCAACTTCTTCCCAATTGAATTATTCTTTAGCTAAGTAAGAACTCTGTCAGATGTGAAAAAAATAGAAATAGTAATAATGGTAATGTAACTCATAGAAGCACATGTCGCTAAGGGCAAACAGATATTTTGAAATAAGATGCAGGTCAAGTTATGTGACAATTTGATAAGAAATGTATCTAATCAAGTTTAATTCAAGTGGGATCAAATCAGGCTTGAAGTGTCATTGCAATTCACTGCGTTTTTACTGTAGTTCTTTTCTGTAATACTGGCAATTCTGATGTAATCTGTGTACATGCAGATAAGAAAATTGATATATGAATCTGGTGCTTTAATGTTTGGAATGTAAAGATATTTCATTTCAAAGAAAGCTTCGAGTTCTAAGAGGTTGTACACAATTAACATAGCATTGTTTCAAAGTATGATGTACAAAATATAGTTTGGGGGTACTATTTTTTCAGTACAATAAAGAATTTATTTACAAAGTATGTATTTGTGACTGAACCATGAATTTGAAATGTGCAGTCTTTGTCAGTAATTCTGGTTTATGCCCAGCACCATTCAAAGAGGACTGCCACTGCATAGAAATCTAGTAACACTCCACTGTTTCCCCTTTACAGATGTGGACACCAATGAGGAAGAAGTGTACAAACTGGCCTCAGTGATGAGTGAATGTGAAGGGTTAGAGGTCATGCTGCATAGGTAAGTCAAAGAGATGATAAACAGAACTAATACAGTATGGGAAGTTTCAGTCTTTGTTATTTGGGATACAAATCCTCTTCTCATAAAGCACTGAAAGCATCTTGAAGTGAAATGTTGCTATTCTTGCCAGTTACCACACAAGATTTGAACAGTGTTGTTTCTCTGTGGAAGCTGCAATTGTATGACTTACTGGATGGAACATTTGCTATGAAACAAAGCCAAGGAGAAGTTTATTGAGATTGTTGTTTCAGTGCACAACATGTGAAGCACAAACTTCTTCTTGATATCAAAGTGTAGTTGCATACAGTGTACTTTCACTAGACTCGCAGATGGCTTCCATAAAAATGAAATGAATTACAGTCAGTCTTACACCAGAGTGTACTATCTCATGCTTTCAGACTGGCCTTCCTGACTGACCTGGTTCGAGGCCAGCAGCTGCTGACCGTCCTACTCAAGCTTCTCAGCTACTGCACCAAGGTGAAAGGCAACCGCCAGAGACTCATTGAACCAGGCATGCAGACTTTGAACATCATGCTGGCTGTACTCAACAGGGTGAGACCTTGATCTTTAGAGACACCAACCCCTACACCAACACCAATGCTAACACCAATTTGATCTCCAACCCAAACACCAACACCAACACTGGCTCCAACCTCCATCTCTACAACTTCTAATTGTGTGTAGTAGAATAATAACATAAGCCTTTGCCAATGACCCATCCTGTGGGAATAATGATATTATATTCATGCTCCTTATTTGAATGATTATGTTATTGTATGAGCTAGGACCATTTAAAAATGAAGCAATTGTTGATTAGGATTTTACAGGTCGCACATTTGTTTCACTCTATTAATAATTTAAGATTCCTTGCTGTTCAAGCAGCAAGTGTAGTGTAAAAGGTTATTGGATCGTGGTACTCTGCAAAAAAAAAAAAAAAAGAGGAACTTTTCCAGCTGTGATTGTTACTTTCGTAGTGCTTAAAACTGTACCTTTTGGTGACATCTGTGTCAATGATTATGTGCAGGTGTTGCTGGCAGAGCATGAGGAGCCAGGCTCAGGAGGCGGAGCCATGGTTGCTGAGCAACTGCTGTCAATCATGGAAGTCATTCTGATGGAAGCAAACAATGAACCACTTGAAGGTGGCAAGGTACTAGTAACAGTGTGAATTCAACAACCTTTTAACCTATGAATATACCATTTGCCAAATACTTGTCATGGATTTTTTTAAGGTTTTTTTTTTCTTTGTCATGTCTAAAACCTCTTTTATAACTGTGTGTCAGAACTTGCTCTGATAGGGTTCATTAGTACTGTGCAGTAATCAGTATCGAACAGTTGCATTGTGTATGTTATAGTTATTCTCCTTTTACTTCTGGTTAAATAAAAAAAGAATAATGCAAAGATGTTATATTTACCTGTTGCCACAATGGATGCCTCTGTATCAACATTGTCAAACCTGCAAATTATCCTTTTAGATTTGTCAGTATGTGCTGCTGTTTGTGCTAAAGGTGAAGTGCATAAAAAAAAAAAAAGTGTTCATGCTGTTGCAGAGGCATTACATTGCAGGATATCTAGCAATATTGACAAAATTGAGGAGGTTGTATCTATATGAATGCCAGCAGCTCCCATCGAACAAACAAAATAGCACAATCAAAAGAGCTCTTCACTACAAGTACAAAAACCATTTGCTTTCATACTGGGCATGAGAAATCAGAGATGAAGGACAAAAGAAAAAAGAAGAAGATGCAGTTGTTCTCTTTCTCTTGCTATGAATTGAGCGAACTCCTGTTATAAAGCATGGCCTTGGGATCAGTGGTCATCTCAGTCTCCACTGTCCATTCTCCACCCCACAGCCATCGGTGATCCTCTCCTGCGACAAGTCTCAGCTAGTGGTCCTCCTTGACCGCATCAACAGTCCCTTCGTGCGGAGCCATGCCAGCGTGCTCCAGGGTCTGATGCGCATCATCCCTTTCCTGTCCTTTGGAGAGGCGGACAAGATGCGTACCCTCATCAACCACTTCAAGTCTTACCTAGACTTTGACAAGTAAGTCAGCTGGGGGGGGCGGCATGGTGTCTCCTTACATGGGGAAGTTAATGTCGCAACTCCATTCACTGCTTTGTGAATCAACTCAGGATAAAGTTCAGAAAACATAAAACCAAATTTAAGTGGAATATCATGTCAATGTCATGGTCGCTATGCGATGTAGTAGAATCTAAAGCACTCTAGTAAACACTACTTGAAGAAATCTCAAGGAACAATGACTAGTCATTTTTCATCGTCCACTTTAGGCATGAAATAAGCTGCCCGACTTTGCAGGGAACAATCTGTCTTATGCCACAACTATATTCTGTTTGTTTGTTTCTTTCACTCTTTCGTTCTTTCTTTGTTTTTGTTTACTGTTTTCCTGAAATTACGTCCCAGCTGTACCATAAGTACTGTTATGTTGAGGTAAATTTGATGTGTTTTCTTCACCATTCAGATTTGATGTTGATCACTCTCAAGATGATGAAGTACATGTGGAGTGCTTCTGTGTCATCGCAGCTGGTATAGAGGTGAGATTTTCTTTCTATTAGTGAATCAAATGAAGTCTGTTGCTTCTGAAGGGTTTGTCAGTATCCACTATGTGTTTAGAAAAGAATCACCACGATGTGTTGAGAAGAGAATTACTCATTACTCCCTGACACTACAGCTGACACAATAATGAGATCTGCCAGAATAAGTTTCTTATTACATTCTGTATGTGACATAATTGACTGAATGTAAGGTGGGTATTATTTTTGTGAGTGTCAGATTGATATCTTAAATGTATTTGTTAAATTGATGTGATTCAAACGGCGATGAAGTTACAGTACCTGAAATCTCATGCATATCATGCACACCATCAATGCATAGCATATCATACTTGATAGTACATAGAGCATACTAGGCAAAGAACAAGTGTCAGTGGTCAATTGCATTTTTTTTTTCTCATAACTGTATATTTTGTGAAGATATATGTCTCTTTCTGTCGCACTGTCGTAATCATACTTGTGCGATCAATGCATGCATACGAATGCTATATTCACTCTTTCTAAAGACAATGATTTTACTCTGTGTTTTAGGTGTGTCTCTTTACAACATACATGACAATTGCTTTTTATTTCCCTCAGAACAATGTGAATGGTATCCAGCTGAAAGACATGATGATAGAAGAAGGGATTGTCATGGATGCTATCAAATACGTCAGTTGCAAGATCCCACAGGCCAGCAAGTGAGAATAAGTAGTACTACTCTCATTTCATCATGTCTGCTATATATGTAATGTGTATAAACTGGATAACCAATGTCATTGTGTTTGATCAATAGCAGCTGCTGGTTTACTGAGTTTAAAAGCAATAATTTCTTTTTTGTCTGAGATGCTGGTGCTACTGAGTGTAACCTTCATTTTGAGTGTACATGTAAGTTTGAAGCTCTTTCTTCGTGCAATTTTGTGAAATCAATGGAGAATAATAAAAGTATTATGTTGAAATGCCTAGAGTTCAACACCCCTTTTGGTGTCAATAGGTGATATAAAAGTAAAGAATTTTTTTTTTTTTTTTTTTTGGGGGGGGGGGGTCCTGTGTGTTGCAGCAATAGTTTGTTACTGTAGATGTGTGTAGAAGCTTTGCTTATTTTACTACTGGTATCTTGATGAGTTTTGTGGCTGAAGAAAGACTGTAATTGATGACATTATTATCTGTCTGTGTGAACAGCCTGGATTCTGTACCATGGAAAGAGTTCCTAGCCAAGCCAGCTCTGCCGTATGTTCTCAGAATACTGACAGGGCTTTGTACAGGCCATGCCAAGTCACAGGTGAGATGGAGCCTTGTTTCTACCCTCATGATGTTAACAAACAAATTGTGACATTCGGATGGTTGATAACATCTGTTTACATTCCCGAATGAGAACTTAAAGCAAGATTAGAAACAGATGATTGTGTAGATGTTGCCATGTCTGCTGATATTCTATATTAACAAAAATTTCAAACATTTTACATTATATACAGCCTGTACAGTTTATTGTAATCTTTATATGCTTTTCTTTACATAATAAGACTTAAATCTGAGCAGATAACTGGTGATTATTTTAGAGAGGGGAAGTATGACTGCTTGATTTTGATTGCTTGTAATTCTTATCTTGCTGGGCAGGCATACACAAAAGATGATATACTAAAAAGAGAAGGTTTGCTTTGTATGCACTTTGAAAAATTATTATTGTGTAAATTAGTTCCTTATTGTAGCATTTGTATGATATTCACCTTTGAATTATATGTCAACCTCATTTATCAATTAATTTGTCATGATTCTTCTGTTTGTAATATGAGGGCAAATTCGAAGACAAAGTTGGGTGAATTGTCCCATTGAGACAAAATCAAAGAGGATATACGAATAAACACAACATTCTAAAGTTTTGTGATTAGTGCACAAACTGTGTTTATGCCTCCCCATATGTAGCTGCTGGCGGGCCGTGAGTGTATCCCAGCCATACACAAGATGGAGCAGATCTCATCTGAAGAAGGCATTGGATCCCTGTCAGAAAACCTGATGGAGGCCCTCAAGGCTAACCCCACAGTGGCCAAGAAAGTAGGTTCTACACCATGGTCTTCTTTTATCACTCTCTGCTTCCTCTGCTGTTTGTTGAAACCTCCTTCATTTTTTTTTTTTTTTTTATGTGTTTGCTTGTTGTGAACTCCAGATATTGGCATTCTTGTCCACACTATGTGTGTGTTCACCCATGTGTGTGTAAATATATAGATTTTTACAACAAAAAAAAAGTGCAGAGATTAACAGTGCAATGTGTGATCGACAAAATGTATAAGTTTGCAAAACATTTTGAGTGTAAGTCAAAATGCTGAAAATGGGAGGGAGGAATGGTAAAAAAGCTATATAATGTTTGAAGGGTACACTTCCCCAAACATAGTCATATAAATTTTACATGATTGATATCCTGTCATTCATGAAAAGAAGAATTACAACACTCAGTTACCTCCGGCTATCATCTGACTGTTATTATTTTTCATAGATTTTATTGCATTCATTATTACCTTGTAAGGCTTACTGGCAGTAGTAGAAGCTATCCAGTGAAGAGTCTTTTGATATGCTTCCTGTTACAGATTGATGAGGTGAGAGCCCAGACGAGAGCAGAGAAGAAGAAACTAGCCATGGCCATGAGAATGAAGCAGCTGGGTGCACTAGGCATGTCGGTGAGCACACCCTTCTTCACTCTATTGCCATACAGTGCTGTTTATGTTAAGAGATTGCTTTTGGTACAAATTGGAAGTGTGAAAATGCATGAAGTCAAGGCCTGAATGGAGACTATGGTCTTCCAGGATGGTCCTTGATTAAAGGAAGACATCATTCTATGTTTAAGTGGACTTCTACAATGAGAGAAGAATCAAACAGCCATAACTGTATAAGCGTAACATTTCAATTTGAATTAAAAATGTAATGGAAGTTGAAAATTTGTAGGTTTTTATGAAACTAACATCCTTCACAGCCACATGTCCAAAGTGAATGATGTGATGATAACATTGTTTCCTATAGACCTGTATAGAAGTAAAGCATTGATAATGTAACACATTTGCTGGATAAATGCGTACGTAGATGTTGCATTTGAGTAAGCTCAAATTTGTTATGTGTATGCATAATAAAGAACAGACCTGCATTTGCAGGTACCCAGTGAAAGAAATGGTAGAGTTGGCATTAACTTGTGTGGTCAATGCCCTCATGTTGAAAGTCGTGGTTATCTTGTTGCCCACTGGCTGAGCAATGCCCAAGTGTGGTTATACACACCACGAAGAGCAAAGGACCCTTATGGTCACTGGGACTTGCCGACAGATGACTGAAAGACATCGGTCATCTGTGCGATAATCCCATACATTAGTGTCTTCTGTGCGTGTCTGTGTTTGTGTGTGCAGACTTAAAAAATCAGTATCATAACCTGAGTGCCGTCCAAATCTGAGACTGATATCTTCACTATGTACAATCTTGTCAGTATTTTCCAGTGTGTCTGTGGAAGGAATCAAATTTGACAAGAAGTCTTGAGACCATACTGTCATTGTTGATAATATACACATGTCTAATTGTTCCGTGTTTGTGAAACTACTTTTAACCCTTGTAGACATGAATGTTTGCTGCTTATTTCAAATTTTAAAGAAATACATTGTACAGTTGAACCTCTCTTATCCGGCCTCCCTTTATCCGGATCTCTCTATTATACGGACGCAATCTCGCCGTGATTTTTTTTTTAATAATTACGGGAGGAAAGGGGGATTCCCAACTCCTTGACAACTCCTACCCAAACACACATGAATTACATATTACTTACAACATGATTAAAGATAATATAAAGTTTTGGTATTACCTCAAAAGTTTCCCTGAATTTCCTTGTCTTAGTTTGTGTTTCAGGTTAAAGTACCTTTCATATAACTAACACTGTGAGACTTACTCGCCCCAAAGTGCTCTCATGTCTTAGTAATCATGCAATAATGGTTTCGTACCAGAGCCGCCGCCGTACGGCGGCGAGGTAATACACGTATTGTACGAAACCATTATTGCATGATAACTGCGACCAGCAGCGTGCAGCCCCGTAGGCATACCGAGTAGCTAACTGCGACCAGCAGCCCCATACGCATAGCTAAATGGGGCTTCGCATTGTAGCTTTCAGGATCATGACAGATTTAGTATCGCGGGTAAATATCAACTTAAAATTCAAAAAATTCTTCAATTTGAAGACTTACCAATTAAGTTGAAGTCTTGAAAACAGGCTTCGGACAACGTTTGGTTCCGCCAATAGTCCCTTTCTGTTCGAATTGATGACTGAATGTGACTCGGTCGAGAGGACCTTGGGAGAGCTACACTGAATTGACGGCCAGTGCATGCGCACACAAACATCTTATCCGTTCGTGGATTTGAAATTTGTTCGCATGTGATATGTGCGTATGCGATGGTCGTAGTAATCAGTGTATGTAGCTCTCCCAAGGTCCTCTCGACAGAGTCACATTCAGTCATCAATTCGAACAGAAAGGGAATATTGGCAGAACCAAACGTTGCCCGAAGCCTGTTTTCAAGACTTCAACTTAATTGGTAAGTCTTCAAATTGAAGAATTTTATGGATTTTAAGTTGATATTTACCCGCGATACTAAATCTGTCATGATCCTGAATGCTACAATGCGAAGACCCATTACGCTATGCGTATGGGGCTGCTGGTTGCTATGCGTATGGGGCTGCTGGTCGCAGTTAATTGCATGATTACTAAGAAATGAGAGCACTTTGGGGCGAGTAAGTCTCACAGTGTTAGTTATTTGAAAGGTACTTTAACCTGAAACACGGAAATTCAGGGAAACTTTTGAGGTACCAAAACTTTTTATTATCTTTAACATACATTACATCAAATTTCCTTCCAAATTGCTTACCTCCAGACATTTCAACATCCCCAAACATCCCCAATTGTAACAATGAAAAGGTTGCAGTATACACATTACTACATGTGGTACTACAATGGGCTACATCAGTGCATGTGTATGTATGTACATGTATAAAGCATTGAGTCTCCCGTATCCGGCCAAATCCCTTATCCGGATGAGCCCCGGTCCCGACTTGTCCGGATACGAGAGGTTCAACTGTATATATATTTTCCAAGTTTCTGCCAACCGTAATGAAGGGCATTAGTCTCATAAGGACAGCTGTGTATATGTGAGCATGGGGGGGGGTCCAACTGTAGGCCTATTAGATCTGTTCGTCTAAAGCCTTCACAGAAAGAACTGTCGTAAATTATAAATGCCTAGATTAAAAAAAAAAAAAAAAATGTGTGTATGGTTGATGGTTGATATCTCTCTTGCAGACAAATGAGAAGGGTCAAGTGACAGCCAAGAAGACAGTCTTCAAACAAATGGAGGAGTTGATGGAAGAGACTGGACTTACATGCTGTATATGCAGAGAAGGCTACAAGTACCAGCCGGAAAAGGTAAAATGCAGCACATAGCTATGATTTTTACCTAGCTGGACAAACAAAATGGAGGATAACTCATAACAATGAATTTGTGTAATGTTTATTTTGCTTTGATGGTGATAAAATGATGTAACCACTCCACAAATGTTGTTGAAACATCACTCAAAGGAAATATGTGATACTTTGATATTGTTAGTAGTTCAAGATGTTTTTGTGTCTCTGAAGTTATTTGCATACGATGTGCTCATAGAAATAAGTATGTAAGAATGAAGCTGATTCAATTGTGCATTACAGGTAATTAATGAAACAAGACTGCAGAACTTAAAGATTTTGCACTCTACTTTTCACTAGAAGTGAAGTTTGTTTATTTTATGTGCATAAGTTATGCCAAATCATGCTTTAGGTTGGCATGTATTATAGCATTGACAAACTAAGTTAGCAGTCATTGTGAACATTGTTTAGAGTTGGCAGAATTATGACTTCTTTTCTATGCCATTTGCTCTCTTAAAGGTACTTGGGATCTACACCTTCACAAAGTGTTCCCCATTGGAAGAGTTTGAGATTAAATCTCGCAAGACGCAGGGCTACACTACAGTCTGCCACTTTAACATCGTTCACTATGACTGCCATGTAGCAGCAGTCAGGTAAACGCTGGTCTCTTAATACTGGTTTCTGCTTATTGTCTCTTTCTCTATAACAATATGTGAAGTCACCTCTGGTCAGGGGGAAGGAGGCCATTATGCAGCTATGGAGTGGTCAGTGGGAAGGTGTTTGACCATAAATCATCTCCAGTTGTGATGCTGATTTTTACTGACAGATAAACAGACAACTTGAGAATTTTTGCTAAAACCTGTAGAACACTCTCCTTGAGAGATATTTTGTGTCATTTCATTGTTGAAAACCAAAGTGAGCATAAGCACTGAAAAAAAAAAGAATGTCAAGTCTGTGGCAGTACGATTTATGCATGGCATGATGGCAGGTTTGGATTTGTTACAGGACATATTGTTGAATTATCTTGGCTGTACCTGCAAACTTTATGTTGTCAAAAACTTGCCTTTGCAGCAACATTTGTTTCTGTGTATAGAGGAACCCATAAACTTGAGAATTTGACCTCACTTCTTACATTTCTGATAACAATCAATATCATAGGGCATATCAGAAATTAAGATCATCAGAATTTGAGTGAAGTATGAGCTCATTTTACTGAACTTCGATAAAAGTCCACCTTCATGACAAAAGTTGACAGTTCTAAAATGTAACTTCATCAATTGCTGGAATGGGCCTACTAAGTAGCCAACTATAGTTTAACTGTTGAATGCTTCTTGCACCAATGATTTCTGATAAATACAGTTGTAATAAAGTAGCAGGTGTTGTGATTAAGTTGTGATAAAGTAGAGCAGAGCATGAAACTATGCTCATATGATTTGATTCTGTAGACATGCCCGAGGCAGAGAGGAATGGGAGAGTGCAGCTCTGCAGAATGCAAACACCAAGTGCAATGGACTGCTCCCTCTATGGGGACCATCTGTGCCGGAGTCAGCCTTTGCCAGTTGTCTAGCAAGGTACATCTTGGTTCCACTCCATAAATGTGGGCCCAGACCCTATTTGTTGGCTTGGTATTCCAGCAGTCAATGACATGTACAGTCGTACAGTAACACTTCCATTGGATGACTGAAAATTGTGCAAGTGCCAACTGGAAAAGAAAAAGTGACAAACTGGTGAACTTCAACAAAGCAGGATGTGAGATCATACAATGAATGAAACAGTGAATTGTGAGGGTACAAAATGTAGATGAGAGGGAAAAAAGCGGTGAAAGAATTCAGGTGTAGTAAACTATCATTATCAAAGCAAATGAGATGGCTTCATAGCGTTGCTTTACAAATGTTGTCGTTGTTTAAGGAAAGAAAGAAGAGAGAGAGAAAAATTTACAAATAAGTTCATATATGTTGCATTACCTTGCTATGTATACTTGTAAAGGTATGAGCCTTTATTCATTTTCCCCCATGAAATGTAACTTGGTACCCATATTCCCTGGATTAAACCATCTCACGTACCTCTTCATCCTCACAGACACAACAGCTACCTGCAGGAGTGCACAGGCCACAGGGAGCCAGCCCACCATGCCACCATCCATGATCTCAAGCTCCTCCTCCAGCGCTTCGCCTTTGAGCGTTCCTTCAGTGACGACAGCGGGGGCGGGGGCCGGCAGAGTAACATTCACCTGATACCCTATCTCGTGCACATGGCCCTCTATGTCATCAATACGTAAGGAGTCTGGCTGGATGGTCACAGTATGACTTGGTTGTACAGTGGTTATGGGACATATTATAGTTTGGAGCTTGGTTGGCACATGTGTTCTTAGCAGTTATTGTGGATGTAGCTTTGTGTAGATATGATATTAAGAGGCTTGGGTGAGACACTCCCAGTGCAATTCTTGTGTAACCACAAATGCAATATTCAAGTTGACATGTTACTGTAGGTGTGAAGTGTATATTTGTTACTCAACTATAGTAGTTATAACTATTGGTCTATTGGTGTGCAGTGGCATTTGTGTTTATTTTACAAAGAAATTACAATGCAATTGATGACAAGTACACAAGTACTTGTACTTCAGCCTTTACAAGAAACAAACAAACAGACCAAAAAAATAAATCATTCATTCCATGTGACACCATTGTGTAGTTTGTTTAGAGTCAGAGTGGGTAATGGGAGTCTGAAAATTGAATTATCAGTAGTTTAATGGTGTTTGATAAAGTTGAAAATAAATAGAATAGAAATAATCATGTTCTGTAAATTGTTTGCTTTTAAGGAAATCACTCAACATTTCTTGAGTATTTTTTGACATGAAGTAGGGAAACTTGATTAGGTAACAATATGTATTGCTTTTAACCATCAGAACACGCTCTGTTCCACGAGAGGAGAAGAATTTGAACAGCCACCTGAAGTCTCTACCGTCCAAATGGGTGGAGGCAAGCTATGAGGTGGATGGCCCTTTCTACTACGCTACTCTGCATGTCCACCTCCTGCCCGCAGAGAAGTGGAAAGAGAATCGTGTCACTGTCTTGAAGCAACTCCTTGTGGCAGCCCACACCAGACATGTCAGCCCCTCAGGGGCTACCATGTAAGCTTACACTGATTGTCTTTTATGTTGAAAGAGAAAAAAGCCATATAAATTCATTATATGTGTACTAGAACCTTGGTGAAGTAAGGATCACAATTCTGTATTCTGTTATGTTTTATTCAAATAGTTAACAATTCATCTCGGGATTTTTACCAGGGGCAGCAGAATGCGGGGTGGGGGGGGGGGGGGGAGGGGGGAGAGGGGGAATTAAAGAAGAAAGAAAAAAACAATCGGGGGGGAAAAAATCACACGATTATGACTTTCGGGGTGGTGAGGTGGGGTTACTATTGTACCCTTGACCTTGAGGTCCACAGCCCTCACCCTAAAAAAAAAAAAGAAATGTTCCATGGCCTGTTTATGACCAGTCATAATTAGAGTCATGTAGTCACAAACATGAAATTATATTATTGGGTACCTGTAGATGTGCTGCAGAAGAAATTGATTTGAAGGAAATTGTCAACGATGTTGTCAGAAATTGTCAGTTCAGCTTGTATCATGCTGCTGTATTTATGGAGCACACTATGCTGATTGAAATTTACAGGTTGTCTGACAAGCTGGTGAAGGAGTTCAGGGTGTACAAGGGAGCTCTGGTGTTCTTTGGTCTCATTGAGAAACTCTACACACTGATGCTGAAGGACATGACTCATCAAACAGGCAATACCTGGCCAGTCAACCTGGCTAACTTCATCCGTCATAGTGACGAGGTTCTCCTCAAGGCTGGAGACAAGGTACGTTATATACACTGAGATTACGTTTAACTGCGTGAGTGCAGCAGTAGAGACACTGTGTGTAGTTGTGGCACACACATTTCCTAATCACACGTTTTGAAGGTGACTCCATGATGATGTAGACACAAGTTATCACAAATGGGTTGGCTCAGTTTTACTCCATTTGCTCACTTGTATTGGAATAAGCAGTTTTCTGCAGCTTCAGCAGCCCCCCAATTTTGTTTTGTTTTGTTTTGTGTTGTTTGTTTTTTTTTGCATAATACATAAGAATACAAAGGGTCTAACCACTTTGGGCCCCCCACTTTTTTTTTACTCTGGATGTGGCACCAGAAAAATGTGGTTAGGCTTTTGTTTTTTGTTACTTTGCTTTTTAGCTGATGAAACCCAGAAGTAGCACCAGAAAATTGGACTGAAGGCTCTCTTTTTTTTTTTTCATGTCGGCTGATGAAACCCAGAAGTGGCATCAGAAGTAAAAACTGCCCCCCCCCCCCCCAACCCACTTGTTCTGATACCAATTAACATTTTTACACTGTTTGTTTCTATCCTTAACTCACATAACTATTTTGAAGCATTAACGCTTTTTTTGTGTGTCTTATTTGTCATCTTCAAATGGTAAATAGTGGCTCTAAATATGACATCAGCTTTACAGATAATGTTCCAGGCGAAATTTGACTGAATGCATCATTACAAAACATCTTAGCATGTGTTTAGCAAACGCGTGGAAGCAAGCATTGTTGCAAATCCTTATGTAATTCTTATTTATCATTTAAACGTATATTCCAAGTGCAGAGATGTTCTAGTAGTTCAGAAGTCCCCATGTGCTATTATCTTAAAGCAAGGTTATTAGGTTGCAATAAAATATATATCACACATGTTGATTGTCTCCAGGCAGCCATCCAGAAATATTTTTTTTTCTTTTTTTTTACAAAAATGGAAATGTGTCACCGAACCAGGGTATGAATTGGTGATGATGAAACTTTGCCTCACTTTCTGTGTCCCTCTTACTTTATATCTCTCTCTCTATTCATCTATGTGACTATCTTTCTTTGTTTTTCTTTATCTCTTTCTCTCTCATCACAGCTGCTGGCAACCTGTGAAGATGACTTGCTGTCGTGTGAATCATTTGCAGAGTTCTGTGATGTCAATGGTGAGATCATCCTCTTCATCTGATTTTTCTTCTCATATCGTGTATGCTGAAGTAATTGTGTACTCAGACACTGTGTAGGAGGTGCTTTAGATGTTTACACGTTCATGTGACACGGCAGTGTACTTGTTCTTGATGACTGTCAGACATTTGCATTTTGGAACGCTGTATGGTTAATGCAGTGTTTAAAAGCTTTACTCTACAATTGTCAATCATCTTATAGATGAGGAAAATGAGTAAATGAAAGACAAAACAAAGTTTCATGATGCACCACAATGGTATACACTCTGTTTCTTCAGGACACATGGAGAATTTCCAGGCCCAAGTTTACTAGGCTTGAGGGGGCATTGCTGTCTGCAGCATTTCGTTTTACAAACTTAAGGGTGACTTAATGTGCTTTTAGATCTTTACTGTTAGATTGGACTGCTAAATATCAAAGATACATCATGGGATTCATAGATTTATATGTAAGATATGTTCACAGTGTCAGAAATATGCAGATATTTAATGTTTTTAAAGTGTCAATTTAATGTACAATAGATTCCAAGCTATGCCACAACTCTTACGTATGTATATACGAATCCTTTGTAATTACCTTCCACTTGATTCGCATTTGTTTCATCGCTAAAAGCCAAGATATTGTCCTTTCCCTTTCCCTTATAGGTCTGCTAGGGGACATAACAAACCCGGATCAGTTCCTGGTCGACACACTCAAGTCTGTTCCATAAGGCGTGTCTCACTTTCTTCCACCTGAACCTCTTTGATGGCCAATCATCCAACGCTTGTCAGACTGATCCCTATGACTGTCATCACTCCTTTCCAAGTTGATGACATTAATGTCATCAAACTGATTACCCACTGGCGGTGCCTGGGTAGCCACAGTTGCATGCTGATATCTTTGTCTGTAATTCAAGTGTTGATGTTGGTCTGAGAGAGTGAAAATGTTAAGTGTCAGGTGTATTATTGTCTATGTGCAAATTATTAAACTTCCACATATGTGTACAATGCAGGCAAAACACTAGAACCTATGTTGGATATAGCTGAAGACATTTTTACTTTGAAATCATTGGTAGTTTGCTGACATTGTGGTTTAGTTGTGTAGGTCTATACAAAATACATTTCAGTACCGGTAAATACAATTGTGTGTGCTTGGCATGCAGAATGGAATGTCTTGTGCCTGTATTGTCCATGCTGTATAATCAATCAGAAATGTATGCCAGATTTTCAATTGACATATATGATATATTTATCTCTTTATTGTGTGATTCAGATCCACCCTGTCTCCTTTTTTCAGAAGAATACATGTTTCAGGGTTGAAAGTCTCAGTAAGACTCTATTTCATTCTCCAGTGATCCTTGTAGCATGAGGCAGTGGAAATGATATACTGCAGATTCCTAATCTAAGGCTAGAAACAAAAACTGAAGATATTTCATTTGACCAAATTTTGATTATATCTTATGTATGCATTATGTATCATGGAACACATTTGTTATAGCTGAAAGCTACAGGTGCAGTCTCATATCCTGCTGAGTCAGCAGTTTTTATTCAGAATTATCAGGATATTTATCCATCATTGTGTGTATTTTGACTTCTTACCTGTCAAATCTTATAAGGGTCAGAATATTATTTGCATTTTTTTTTTTTTTTTTTTTTGTCAAATTGTCCATGTTACTTAACATTGATTGATTCCACTATACTGTAATCAACGTGTTGTGCTGGAGCATGATGGTATGTAGAAGTCATTATGATGTAGTTATGTGTATAATCAATTCCATTGTTGGGATTTAGATCATTTGGATCTACGTTTGCTAGCATATACAGTCAAACCTGCCTTAGCGGCCACCTCTCTATAGCAGCCACCTGTCTATAGCGGCCACTGAAAAATCCCCCCGAGAGAAAGCCCTGTTAAAGACCCTGTGTATAGCGGCCACCTGTCTAACGCGGCCAGCGGCCACAAATTTTGTTTCCCGCGGTAGATTTTAACCTATCTATAGTGGCCAAAACCCGATGGAGCCGTAGCCGAGCCGATAATTCAGGGTATTTTTCTGCTTTTAGCCGTGCCAGTAATTTCTGGGCAACATTCAGTGATCGCCACCGTTGCATTCATCACTTATTCAGTCACAATAATGCACTAATTCATGACTGTGCACATGCTACATGTAGTGTACTGTGCAACAATTTCATAAACACCGGCATTGTTCTATGCATGATACACACGTGTGCATACCTACACACATAAATGTACATGTATATACAACGATGATACATGTACATGTAGGCAATGCACACAAAGTTGGATTACCTGTCCTATAGCGGCCACCTGTCTATAACGGCCACTTTTTCCGTATCCCTTGGGTGGCCGCTATAGACAGGTTTGACTGTATAATGAAATCCTTAACATACTGTACGCAAGAGATCATGAATATTTAGTGTATATCGTTCATGGATTACAATATACATGTGGTACACAGCCTTCTCACTTTGTTTACTAAACATGGCATACTACATTATAATTTGCTTAGTGTGATAATGTAAATCAATATAACATGGGGGTTTTACATAAAAGAATAATGATGATAGTGCAGCACTTTAGGCATATTGATGAATCTGTGGAAATTGCTTTATAGTTCAATTTGGTCATGAGTGTGTAGTATTCATTGCGCCAGCATTTCAAGTAACCATTTTTATAGTGTGGACATTCAGACTGTTCATCTGCATTTGTATGTGAAGATCAGTGTGTTATAATAAAGCGTTCATACGAGATACACATTGCGTGAAGATATATATGTACATTACAATGTACGGCATATGCCATTGTGTTCACCACAAATCTGTGTAATCCCACTGATGTTAACTGTGTGTACACATGGTGAGTGACCATTTTGTTTTGAACAGTGGCAAAGAATCCAATATGAAAAAGGTTGTTGGCATGCTTTGCTATTTCATAAATTGAGCATACTGTTAGAAAATGAACATATCTATCCAGACAGTATGAAATGTCATTGATCACAGATGTGAACATCTGAAATCTTTATCCTGAAAAACAAACAAACAAACAAGGAAACTGTGTGCAGCTGCGATCTAGAAGAGTGGTTGCTGTATGAAGATAGAATGCCAATATATCCTTGATAACCAAATAGCAAATTGATGGTTAATGTTGAATATGATTACAACCATTGTCCCTTGAGAAATAGTAAATGCATCATGATTGTTTGTAATGTCATTGACAAAGTGTAGTGATAAAAAAGTCTTTTGCACATTATATTATAGACTTGTCTTGTATGATATGATTGTGACATTGTGTCCAAGTGTGACTTAAAGCTGCAATATGACTTTCTGAGAAAAAGCAAATCTGCTAAGTGTCCAAATTTGCACTGACTGGGCATTTCTAGCTAGATACGTTTTATTCATTACATGTCCGTAATGTGTGCACAATTCTGCATGTCCATATGTTTAAAGCACAGAATAGGCTCTATTGAATACTAAAATGTCCATGTTTACTAGAAGCATAACTGCATTAGCTTTTAAAGTACGTATATATGTTGAAATGGAAGTATACATGCATATTATGTGAGTTCACCGTGTCATGTGCATTGCATTGTGGTTGAAACCATGTTCGTGTGGCGTAGACCGACTTTTGAGAAATTTTTTCCATCTGAGTCTTGGTGTTACATATTTCCTTGTTTTGTCAAGATCATAGATGCAAGAATACTGTAAAACATAATATATTCGTGGCATAAAACTTTGCGAATTGGAGCCGATGGCCTTTTTTGTGGCATGAAATTTTCACAAATTGCCACTGGTGTTCAATGCAAATAGTGTAGACAAGAACTTTCGTGTGCATTTTAATTTTGCGAATCTTGGCTCTTGCAAAATTCATGAAATTAAAATGCACTTGAACATTCCTCATTTTACAGTAACATTTCTTGCATGAGAATGCCTTAAAATTATTTTTTGTTGTTGTGGTAGAATAATTGACATTAAAAATTCAAGAAAAGAAACATTATTTCTTGTATAGCATTAAAGTTATCCTTCAGTGTTGCATCACATAGAAATAGGCTGCCATATGTCGGAAATATGAAATACTCGTGTTAATAACCAGTCAGGCTGCAAGCAACACCCACCTCTTGTATTTTGTTCCCCCTGCCTGTGTCTTGAGCATCTAAACGAGTCTTGTGTGACATACCATTAAATCTTCTCCCCGAAGAGAACTGCACACATGTATCACCAAACTTTCTCTATCATTGCTATTGTTACTTGTTTTCACTCCACACCCCTTCTACAAGGTAAAACTGAAATTCAGTTTATATTAAAAAGTGATTTTGCCTGCAAATCGTAAGATATGTGTCGGTGTATTCATTCCATTACAGACACTGTTCCTTCATGGCAGATATGTTGTCATTTTAGTACTACAGTAGTCTGTTAAAAGGTCATGTGCAGTAGCTGTGCGCAGTAACCCAACTAATGCAAAGATTGATACATATGGTGAATGACTGGAACTCAATATTCATACTTGGTAAATTTGCAAACTTCATCAAATTTTGATATTTAGGCACAGCAATTACATGTAGGTCAGTGAAGTAATCTGAAAATATCTCTTCAAACACCCATGAATGGTTCTATTATAAACATGTACATGTCACAGACGGCATTGAAATTTTGCACATTTTGTGCAGCCAGAAACTAGCACAAAAATAAAAGCACGCAATATTTTTGCTTGCCATATGTTCTAGTAGTTGACGTCTTGATTCCATGGAATAAAAAAGACGCAAAGCTCTTCTTACCAGGCCAAGTGTGAAAAATTGGTCGCGTGAAAATATCCACTCTTACAGTATAAACATGTTGAGATTTCACATATTGGCTCCACGGAGAAATGAAGAAACAAACTGGTCATGCATTTTTGGCCAATAAAGCATAAGTTTACTCAACTCGAATTTTCGGCGTCCTACACCTTCTTCAAGAGTCGTGACAAGACTCCTGAAGAAGGCGTAGGACACCAAAATTTTGAGTCGAATAAACTTGTGCTTTATTGGCCAAAAATGCATTACCAGTTTGTTTATATTTATATATACAATTTTGTATACACACACACATATATATATAAATGCACAGTATTTTGAATATTTATTATAAACATGTATTTGTAGAAACACAGTGAAACAACTGGATTGTAAACATTGCAAAGTTGGAAATGGGGATGGATGGGGATGGGTTTGTGGTGAGGGAAGAGAGGCTCGTTTCCAAGGGTTCCTACATGTCTATGTATCATCCACACAGGAAATGGCAGCATCCCTAATTAGTCACACCCTATCTCTTTCTCTCCTATGACCATGTGAATAAATTATTACTTATGGATTGTAGACTCCATAGTGTCTACCAACATGAAAAACTTATGTACAATGCATGCACTTCACAGAGGGTTTTACTTTTCGGCTTTGAGTGGGCCGAGGTGAGATTTGTGCCATATCAATGTTTGTGTGCCTGTAATGCATGTGAACCAGTTGTGTGCCAGGTTGTGAATCCTTGAAGCATATATTTGCAAGTTCCCCGTCATACAACAATGAAGGGGGTTGTCACTTAGTGTATTTGCTTGGATGATTTATCCTTTTTCTTTTTATTATTGTTTTCGTATTCAGCCTTCTGAACACGCACAAATCTAGTTGTGTTTATACAAGGGCCAAGGCAAATAAAATTGATTGATTACTTGGTAGTGTATTTGCTAAATTGAGACGAATAACTTCCAGTGGTATTCAAAATGAGTACATATGACACTTAGAGATTTCAGACAAGTACTGAATGCATGTTTGACTGATGAAAATGAATTAAAGGGGAAATCCAGTCCAAATATAAGTTAGTCTGATAAGAAAGAGTAAGATATTACGAGTTCAACGATATAAATTTGATCGAAATCAGACGAATAATAAGGAAGTTATGATATTTTGAAGTTTCGCTATTTTTTGGGGGAAACAGTTCTTGAACAGTCAATATGAAGAATAAGTTTTGTAGTTGTGTTGAATAATGTAAGATTTTGTTTTGGTACAATTATGATACATGTAAGGCACTTAGATACTGTGTATTAAGGGCAATATAAATGTTAATTATTATAATTATTATTATTATTATGAATATGCAAAAAGTGAGCATGCCATCCCCCCACAACTTACATACATTCATACATTCAAAATTTCCAGTTTTTCATTCAAACGCAATTATGCCCGAGGCTCAAATCCTCATATATCTCACTGATCACACTATTCTGAAGTTACTCAACCAAGAATAACATCAGGTTTCAGACTTCAAGGACAGAAACATTGAATTTTTATTTATTTATTTATCTATTTATTTTTTGTACACGATCAATGGAAAAATTGTGAGGATATGACATGGTTAGCTCACCATTTGCATATTCATACCCACTGTACAAAAACTGTTTTAGAGAAATCATCAAAACTTCAAAATATCATAACATCCTTATTTTTCATCCGATTTCAGTCAAACTTTTACCATTGAACTCGTAAAATTTTACTCTTTTTTATGAGACTGGATTTCCTCTTAAAGTGTTTTTCCGATGTCTCAATGGCATGAAGAAGAGACTGGAAAATATGTGTTTGCTCCGAATTGGAGCGGTGAGTCCTTGTATCTCTCACCCACCTCCATTGTAGACATGCTTCAATTGTGAGTATACAGAGCGAGACTAATTCCACCAGCAGTTTGTGTCCCATGAAGCAGGAATTCTCTTTTCTCTTTTCTCTCTTCTCTTTATAATGAAGCATTCAAACACACTATTTACATTTCCCTTATTGTGGAACGTTGGATTTTTTTTACATCCTTCACCTTAACAATGAACATCACCAACAACTTTTGAACACAATGTATGTTCAAAAGGGGTCTAGGGCAATTTACCCCCTGGGCAATCACCCTGCACCCTTGGCCCTAATCCTAATCCTAACCTAATGCAAACTCCTAATCCTAAACCTAACCCTAGTCTTTACTCTAACCTTGCCACTAATCAGTTAGCCGGGGGGGGGGGGGGGGGGGGGGGGGGGGGAATTGCCCTCAGGGGGTAATTGCCCAGATACGATTCAAAGTGACCATTTGGCTCATGCGCATCTCACTCAACACAGTAATCTCACTTTCACTGTCTTTAACAGTCTTCACTAAAAAAAGGAAACAATTTTATGTTAACATTAAGACTCAAACATATAGGATAATTTACCCTTGAAGCAACTATATAAATTGCAACATGCACACATTGTCCTTCATCCTGAATAAGGACATATTGATTATATTTCTGCCCAATACATATAGGAAAGTAAAATTGATGCCATGTCTTAATTTATCTATAGCAGTCGTCTCATCAATTGGTTATCATGGAAATGGGACCTTCAATTGGCCAAAGTTTAAGCCATTTTACTTCTGAAATTTCATATTTTCCCTGCTCTGTGAGGTGGGCCAGCCCCCCCACACACAAACACACACATACAAACACCCTCCCCGGCCCACTCGGTCATTTCGTTCCCTCGCCTGGCATCTCTACCACTTTCTCAAATCAAAATGTGGGCATGTATGGAGGTACAGGCTACCAGACAGCCAAGTATCAAATGTATGGTTGACTGATGAAAACGAGTTGAGTGTTTTTCAGATGTCTCAATGGCATGAAGAGGAGAATAGAAATATGTGTTTGTCTGTTCCTTGGAGCATGAGTCTTTGTACCTCTCACTAACCTCCACCTTAGACATCCATTGTGATACAGAGCGAGACTTTCCCTTTCTGTTGTCACGCCTAACGTTTCCCGTGAAGCGGGACTTCTCTTTTTCTCATCTCTTTTCTCTTTAAGCAGAAAACAATGAAGGATTCAAACATTATTTACATTTCCCATGATGATGCTTTTAGCCTTGGAAATTTTAATGTACCTACACCCTTTACCTTCGAATGAACAGCCTTTCAACATAATGCGTGTTCAAAACACAATTTCGCTCATGCGCACCTCACTTAACAGCGTAATAGTACCACCTTCAACGTACTTGGACATCAGTTTTTGCTAAAAACACAATTATGTTAACAAGACTCAAACAATATAGCATAATTTACCCCTTGAAGCAACTATGCAAATTGTAATTAACACACATTGTCCTTCAACCCGAATGAGGAAATGTCGATGTATTTCTTCATCAACTGATCATCATTGAAATGGGACCTCTAAGTATATTGAGCCATTTTACTTCTCTAATTTCACATTTTGCCTACTATGGGATGTAGGCAAGCCCCCGACACACCCTCTCCGCTCGGTTGTTACACTCCCTTGCCTGGCATCTTCCGCTTTCTTAGATAAAAATGTTGGCATGTGGAGGTACCTCTAAGTAGGTATGGCTATGGATAAGTACCATTGACCCTTCTGCAATAAGAACATATTGTCGCTGGGGCGACAAGAAATTTTGGTGAAAATGACTTTTTTTTACTTAATGGTCAGATAATCGGTTAAGTGATGTCCTGTCCAAATCCTAAAATGAAGCCACCACGGCATGTTAAAGGAAAGGCTCTCTCATTTGATACAGTGCTTTGGCTGCCATATTTTTTTGCTCTCCTAAACATTTGCCATTTTGTTGATACGAGGTCTTGTCGCCCCAGCGATGATATAATTCCCCCCCCCCCCTTTTACAATCAGATCTTCACTACTTTTTAAATTTCAGACTTTCCCTGCTCTGGGAGGTGAGCAAGCACCCCCCCCCCCCCCCACACACACACACACACACACACAGAGAGAAACATCCGGATTCTACCGCTTTCTTAAATAAAAATGTTGGCATGTATGCAACAATGAAGGGAAAAAAAAAACATATACAAACACGAACAAAAATAAATAACATGGGTTGTTTTTTAAACAGAATGAAGATGCAGAAAATCAACCTTTAATAACAGAGATAAGACTTATACAGGCCCAAACTGAGTACATGCAAAAAAAAAAAAAAAAAAAAAAAAAAAAAAAAAATTCTTCCAGTAATATCTCATTTCAAATTAATCTCTTAACTACCTATGGACCTATAACATGCTGCCATCTGTTGGGCCCTAAAACATTTCATCCTGTAGAACCAACAGGTGAGCTGATCACAGAGTGACTTTCATATACATGTATATTGTTGACATTATCCTTTCCACAGTCGATATATGTTGGTTCCTGAAAATATCAATGTAATGTGCTTGTACATGTAATTTAATGATTTAATCTAATAATTCATACGGTACACCCACATACATGTATATGAATATTTAGCTGTGCAAAACACATCAAATACCAAACCCAATGTAGTAGCTATGCATATGACTGTGTATAAATTGCTTTCTTTCATATGTGCTGTATGTATACAGTTAAGTGGCTTTAGATGAAGAGCATGCAAATAAAGGTTTAATCAGGGTCAAAGGTAACAAAGACTGGTTCTGTTACTTGGTTGACAGTGGGATACTGTATATTCAAGTACAGACCAAATATTCATAGAGTACCCAAGTTGCCTTTACACACAAATGTCTGTATGCTACCAATATAGATGAACAAACCCCATGCTGAGGCATAACCACACATACATACGGGAAGCACTTACATGGCTACTTATCTTGCCTTCATCAACCTCCTCCCCCCCCCCCCCCCCCAATTTCCACTAGATTTCATCATGAAATTATTGCATGTTAGTATTGTACATTGATCAGAATGCATCACAAACACATTGATGAAAGAAACAAGAAACATCCCACCTTTTCTGTTATATTCTTAGAATGGTTATGGTGCCTTCCTATAGAATGTAAATAACTTATTAAATGTACATGGTGATTGCTACATTATGGCCACAAATTACAAGTTGTGTTCTACATTTACTACAAATGTACACTGTATCTTCACTCTCACATGTTTTACACATAGTATCATACCTGTACCAGAATTGACTTCTGGATCTGGAATATTCACCCTACAGAGAATTATGTTTATATGCTTACTTTCAAATGGCCATGGATCTTTTTGTGCTGCTAATTTTATAAATTTTGACTGATATGGTGCTTTTATTGACCAGCTTTCATATAAACCAAAGATCTCTGCCACTAAATATCTTGTGGAGATCTGTACAGTATTATGCTCAGTTTGAAAGGTCAGGCCATATATTTCAACTACAGTATTAGTCCTTTCATTTCAAGCAATGCCTCTAGCACCTGAAGAGTACAGTCATTAAAGTCACACCCACCCCGCCACCTTCCATGAACAAAATAAACATATCATAGGCAGATCAATACTGAGATACATGGAATAATAGTACAGCTGTGTATCAACATAACATTTTGAACCAAAGAAAGCATTTCAGTGGCAGCAAAACTTATATAACTAAACTACAGTACACACATCTAACAAAAAGGAGGGAAAAACAATGATTAATGCTGCTGATGAAATGTAAATATGAAGCAAGGAGTCTTCAACACATAAAACATCACTTTGACACATTAACATCCGCCAAACAGAAAATTTAGTACATAAACTCTTTGTGCAACGTGTGATCTCTCTTCACTCATACAGTCGTGATCTCATCACAGCTTTACTAGTCTAAAATTAACTACCTGCTATTTTTCTTTGACTGCTTCTGTGCCAATCATATTCTACAGAATAATGTCTTCTTAAAAAATCTTTGAGCATAGAATTTCTGCCACTGATTCTCATCAGAAATGATAATGGGCAAACAATTTAAGGGGTTTTATATGCTTATTCTGAATAAAACTCGTTAAATGTAACCCAAAACCTAACTTAAACTCAGAGCCCTGCTGTCAATACAAAAACCTCTACAATTACACAAATACCAGTATGTCATTTGAAAACAAGTACACTTGTCATCTTTCTTTTATTGTCTTTGAATAGCTTCCAGATGAAAACAAAGATGGCCGCCTAAAATCTACTGTTCCTCCGACGTAGGAAGTGTACATTGCCACTAACCTGCATAATTTTCATTTTTCTAGCATATCAACAGATGCTCTTACATGATCTAAGACAGCAAATTACTCTTCATTGGAAAAAAAAAAAAAAAAAAAAGCAACTTACACACTCCTCTGATGTACCTTCATGTATGAAAGGCACTGTGTGGAATCAGAGTGTGGTTTTGTTTATTTTATCCCACGCAGTACTGAGGACCTGGCTTATATCCTCTGGTATTCTAAGATAAACAACGCAGTTCAGTTCATCTTTCA